>NC_067282.1:169007045-169310000 GCF_020740795.1 Apus apus
CTATTAGTTGCCAGCATTGGGTGCATCAGAGGAATGTTGAAGTTGAGATTAGCCACATATTTAAGGGTGTCTGAGCTGATTCCTGCCTTTCACAAGTTGATGCTGATCCTTTTGCAATGCCTCATGGGTCCGAGTGCTGACTGACGCAGAGAAGCTTATTTTTCTGGTAAGACAGATATCCTGCCTGAGCCTATGAAAGACAAAAAACACAGGCATGAAAACAAAACAAAAGAAAACAAAAACTTGCTATGTTGCTTTTCAAACAGCTTTCCACAGTTCTGTGGTGTCCAGATACCATACTTTGTGGATGACCTGCTGTGCCCACAGAAGTGAGTCAGCAGGGCTCCCAGGGCCCAACTCTGGCTGAAAAATGTAGAGGTTTTCTGCTGGGTCTAGTGATGGGGAAGCTCCTCAGGTCTCCAATGGCCACAGAGGTACAGTGGCTAATGCAGCAGAAGAGGTGGGTTTGCAAAACACATCTGCTCAGTGATCACAAAAAGAAACCTTTTACTTCAATGGGAGAGAAAGAAAAATCCAGTTCTGAGCTTCCAAATACTGAACTGAGATAAAAGAAAGAGGGCTTCAGGGAAGTGAGCATTAATCAATTTGCAATACATTCCATTATTTAAAAAATTAATTCTCTTTCTGCTAAATTAAGCTGAATCAGTGGCTCAGTTTAATTCTGTCTACTGTAGTGAAATCTGTCCTCATTTTCAGATCCCTGGCCTGCAATGGGAAGAACCATTCTGAGGTGAATCTTTGATCTGACTAAAGCAGGCAAACATAATTACTTGGGTTATGACTATTTCATTTAGAAACTCAATGCCCTCAGGAAAACAACACTAAGTTTTGATCCATGATACACTTGAAGACCAGCCTGATACATTCCTGCTGGTAGTTTGCATCTGTGGAATGACTTACACAGGCATGTTGATTTCTAGGGAATTTGGAGACATTTTCCTCTTTTTTACACCTCAAATGACACCTTTTTTTTCCTTGACTGAGGAGTCAATCCACATCTTCCAGGAGTTTTTAACACATAGTATAGCTTTTTTTTGCCCCAAAATTGCCTTTTGGTTAATAGACAAATTTTAACAATACTTGTTAATCTCATTTCAGTCCATTAAGCTTTGCAAGTAATAAAGTATAAGGCTGTGATATGAATTAAATAAACATCTGAGAGATTGTTTTCAGTGAATGCCAAGATATTTATTCTAAATAAATAATGAGCCAAATTGATTTATATTTTTAATTCTTTCTGCTTCAAGAAAATGTTATTGCTCTAGATCGGGCAAGTAGTTACTAGTTTAGAATGTAAAAATAAGCAGGGAAAAGCTAAAAAGCTATTTTCAGTTAATAGAGAATAAAAGAAAATATTGTTTCTCCAAAGGCAGGCTGTCTTTGGGAATTTTATTCATCATTAGATATCCTTACTTTTAAACATTCAGCTCCTTTTGCCTGGCAGCATTATTTGTTCCCATCTGGGATGTTTCACACAGTAGTCATTTCAGGATGCTGTGAAGAGCAGAGCTGCTTTTATGGAATTCTGTACAAAACAAACAGATTTCAGCACAAATACAAAAATAATTATGAGGAGGACTCAAGTAGGGAAATTATTACAATGAGAACTCTATTTCTGACAAATCAGATCTTTTTTTGCTAATGATCCTCTTACTGCTCAATGAATCCAGAGGGTGGTGTTAAGAAGGGAACTTCCTTCCCTCCCCTCCAATTTTCACATTAAAAAAAAAGAAAGGGAAGTCTTTTTTGTGGTTCTGCAAGCCATAGGTATGAGAAGACATCCAGGATGTTGCTTCTGTGGGCATTTCTCACTGTATAAGTTAGGTCAAGCGTCTGTCCTCGGACAGTACCTGAGCATTTTGGCATCTTCAAAGCACAGATCATCACAAAAACCCTCTGAGGGAGAAGATGCTAATAGACAAGTGATAGCCAAGCACCACAGAGTGTTATTTCCATGGTAATATCGGATGAGATATTTCCATCAGACTTCAGCCACCTGCTCCTGTTCCTTGTCACCTTCTCAGCTGGGTCTCCCCAGCTGCTTTTAGGGCCATGGGGTAAAATCATATCAGTTAATTGTTCCAGAAGAAAAGTAAGCCTTAGTGAAAAGAATGAAGGCTGTTTTCCACCTAGAGCAGTTCCCTAGTAAGACTCATTGCTCAGCCCCACAACCAGCAGTGGCAACATGTCACTAAGACATGTTGGGGAAGGAGAGCCTGAAAGGTCCTTGTGGCTGAGGAGCATGAAGGAGGAATGTTATCAGTCACCATGCTTGATATCCACATTTCTCCAACTGCACTAACACTGTCCTGTCTGGGAGAGAGAGATCTTGAATTTGGTTCCTTGAAAGTCTAGTGAACATCTGTGTACCACAGCCAGCTGTGGTTTAACGAGGTATTTTACACACTTACCTCTAGTTAATGCAGATTAATTTCCTATACATAAAGTCATTTTGGAAAGGCAGCCCCTGAGCTTTCCTGTGTGTGCAGTGCTGCTCCCAAAGATGCCCCAAAGCCCTGCAGCCTGCCCTCAGCCTTTTCCCCAGCCCTGGGGTGCTCTTCCTTCTCCTGCCATTGGGCCCAATCCCAGGGGATTGCTTGCGGATGTTATTTACACCCCTCAGCTCATTTTGTGCCCCCTCTGGCTCCCCACCAGGTGACAGACAGCCTGAGACAGCCAAGAGACAAGTTTCTGGCATGCATACAAACTGGCCCACTGTGATTAACAATGGAGCTTCCATGGAATTACTTCATTGTTACTTTGTCAGTACCAAATTAATTCACCTTAACTAGTGCATTCATCGTGGATCCCAGTGGAAGCAATAATGATTTCCAGTTTATTAAAAAAGGTTGCTATTTCCCCTGACAAAAAATGATGACCTAAAAATATCTGATGTATTTCTCATTACTTTAGTTACTGTAATGATATGTTTGGAAGAAGCACCAATTTTCCTGTCTACTGCTTTTGACACAACAACAATTAGTCATAACCAACAAAAAAAATACTTGCATTAGTTAAGGAGTGGTAAGAAACACACAAATATTTCTGTATTCATAGCTGCTGCAATATTATTTGGTTACGTTAGTCTGACTCAATTTGTAGGAGCAGGGATTTGGAAAACATGCCTTGTAAAAATTAAAATTTGTTGATAGTAAAGAGGCAAAAGAATTGTATTTCATCAGGATAGTCCTCCCAGAGGAAAAAAAATGCTTCAGCAGCATCCAGGTATCACATCATGTACTGAAAATAACAATGCAGTTGTCAGGAAACCACAGCTAGCCTTAGGACAGTAGCATTTGTCTCCTTACAGAGAGAGAATGTAATTACATCATATTATCTCAGTGTCATGTAACTAAGTTTGGTTGCTACATTTCTAGTTATTCAAGTAAATACATGGAAAAATACATTTGCAAATGTTCTGCTTAATCATGTACTTTATCAGTCTTTATCGGTATGCCCATTAGTAACTTCTTTTATTCATCTATTTGATAAACAAAAAAGCTGTTGTGGAAATGGTCACTATTAATATTTCAGATATTTTTAAATTCTTCACTACCACAACTCTATTGTATTGATTTTTGCCTTTACTTTCCCTTTCTTTGCTCTTCCCAAGTTCTTTTCCCTCCAGAGACTGCTCTTTCAGCTATTCTCATTACACAGGGTATCTTACACTTGCTTTCCAGTGTTGCAGCATTTTCTGTGCAACCCTCTTCATAAATAATGCATGAGGAAAGAATCTACAATTTCCCTGTCAATCCTTATCCAGAGGGTAAGTTCATTCTCCCAACACTAACAGGTGAGTTATTGACACACATCACCCTTGTCATACGGACTGGTTTTCTCAGAGTGAGCTGCATCTTTTGCAGCTTTTCCTAGCACCCTGTGCTCATTCTGGGATTATCAATTTACTACCTGTTAAACATACATCTGGTTTCAAAGTCTAGACTCCCAAGGCCATCACCTATACTCTTAATGAAGGAGGGACAGTCTGTGAATGTCCAAGCCTGTATTAATCCTCCATGTGGATATGGAGCTTTCCCATGTCATGATGGGACATGGGTTAGGCTACACATGCTATCTCCCTCTCTGGCCAGAGAAAGCCTGAGCATCACTGCTCCCAAGCAGGATATCAATCTGAGCATAAGCTACAGCTCCATGGATAGAGGAGACATGGGCATGGGCTCTCAAAATGCAGCTTGATGATAAGTAAGGTTTGGGTTCCTTGAAAGTCAAAATGAAATTTTTGCTCAATGCAAAACCAGGTTCTACCACAGCATGAGGCTATTTCTCCATTTTTTTCTTTTTCTTTCAGTTAGATCGTTTCCCTCCCCCACTTCTTCATTTCTTACTATTTCTGGCAGACTAGAGAAAACTTGTTCTGGTAATTTTTGTATCTTGAACACTGCAGAAAATGTTTTTGTTTCATTACTGCTCACCCTGCAGAATTTGGATTTCTGCTGTGCATTTTGCCTTCCAGTTTCCAATTACACACAAAGAAACACTATTAAAATACAGAATAACTTGCACTACTTGCACTTTTCAAGCCCTGGTGCTTATAGAAGTGACTTAAATAGCACCTACTGCATCAGCTAGACAGATAAGGGTGATCATCTGTTATTAATGAAGCTTAATTCATTCACCTCATTTTCCTTGTTGAGATCCCTCAGCAACAGAGCCCAATCAAGAAACAAATGAGGATGGAAATGTTTTCTAATGGACCCAGCATTAGCACAGCCTGAACTTTCCAAGACAGAGGCTATGTGAATGATGCCATGGCAAGGTAAGTCCTCTTCGAGGGTTCTTCTTTAACAACAGCCCCTCTGAGATTGTCTTGCCTCTGATGTGTGCAAGGCCAATGAGTCCCACAAGAGCTGACGCCCGGTGGTGCTGCAGCTTTACCTGCTGACTGCCTCCTATGAAAGCAGGCAAAAAGTATCAGATGCACTAGGGCCCTTTCTCAGAGGGTCCCGAGGCAGAAAACAGGCTTTAAATAACACCAGAGTTAGGAAAAAAAACAACACTAAAGTGGAGAACTGCCTGCACATTTCCTCCCTGGGGTAGGGTTTGAAATGCTTTACGAAATAAATGTTGCACCCAGTTACTAGTGGAGAGCTGAGCTGTTCAGAAGTCATTACTCACAGAATTTCTGTCTTATATGAAGCAGACACATCTCATTATAGATCCTTAAATGAATGTATATGAATGTTTCCAGGCCTCCTGAGCCCCTCCTTCAACTTATAAAGCCCTTTTAAGTTAAAACAAAAACAAACCTCTCATTATCTTAGGAAAACTCTTGTGAACAAAGGGCCATCTGAGAGAAAATTTCACCCACCATCTATTCTATGCTTGTATTCCCATATAAAATCTTTATCTGCACACTTTCTAAGGCATCTTCCCTCTGGATGACTTTGGAAAGCCTTCAAGTGAAAGTTCAGCTCTACTAGGATCCCGGGAGAATATGTTTTTTTCTTTTTGAGTTCCTTATTTTTACTGTATCACTGTCATGATATTCTGTAGTAACATCAGCAATCATTAAATTTTTGGTGTAAAAAATCTAATGAGAAAATCTGACATTTGTTAAGTTCATCGACAATTCAGACTATAGGGGAAGATGGCCTGGGTTCAAGTAGCAAAGGGGCACAGGATGCTCCATCTCTCAATATGTCTGCTTCAGTTTCCCTCTATGATTCAACTGCTGTTGTCTCTCAGTTTTGCAGGCCCAGGCCTGGAGTGGAACAACTCCCATGAGAAAGGGGATTGTACACTGAGAGAGACAGAAGCATTTGGGAAAGAGCTCTGATGGCACTGCTAACTTCAGGCCTGATACAAACAGTGCAAATCATTTATCAGGTGCTAAGTAAGTTCCAGGTGTTCAGAGATACCTCCAGTCAAAAAAAGAAGAGCAATTTCTGTATCTCAGTGGGTAAATTTCAAGTCCATAAGATACCACTGCTGCAGATACTAATGTTAATTTTCACTAATTTGGAAAGTCAGGTCAGCTGTGTAAATCCTTCACAATCAGTGCATACAGATTTGAAAATCATAGACATCATTAACAAGACACACAGAGTCTGTGGGGGGTCACGAGCTGTGCTCAGGAAGGCCACTGGTCTTCAAAAGCCAGTAGAATTAGTTTTCCTCCTGAAGGGGAGTGGAGGTATCTTTGTGGATGTAATGGAGCTGTCCTGTTCCCTCATGTGTCAGAGCATACTAGCATAATTCTGAAATTTTACACTGGCTGCACCCTCTCCTGATCCTGGAGGCAGCACAATGGACCCCAGCGACACAGACGGTGGATGACAGGAGGTGAGGGGGAACTTGGCTGGGCAGCCTGTGCTGCTCCCCATGCTGCTGCAGAGCCCTACTGGCCACATTTTAGCTGTAAATGAGGAATCTTGGTGGCTGCTGTAATCTCCGTATCCAGCCCCAGGGGCTGTTCCAGCAGTGCTCTGCCAATGCCACCTCAGAGTGAATTCCAAAATTCCAGCCCCTGGGACAACGTGCAGGCAGACACAGTAACTTGGTGTCCCCTGGGGGCTTCCTGATGCTGGAGAAATCCTCAGAGAGGCAAATGAACCATGTTAAGGGCTTATTTGCATGTCAGCCACTCATACCACTACCTCAAAGCTAATGATCTGGTTCTTGGCATCTTTGAAAATATCAGTTGCTACTGAAAATAATAAACAGAAATTGTATGCATCCCAAGCAGCTAATGCCCATAAAAAAATCACATAGCATAAAGGGGATTGCCAAGGAAAAGGCTGCACCCATTTGAAGCTCTCAGCAACAGCTAAACTCCAGACTGATTGGCTTAAAATTACCCCCAAAGGCTGTTGAGTGCAGTTCCATACGCCCCATGTCGTGTGTCACAGTTTCATTTTCTGAAATGGAAATGGCTCATAAATCATACGGCAGTGCAAGAGCACACCAAGCAGGGGACCATTAATTGCACACTAGAAGAAATAACCTTTCTAAGCAGCAAGTTTACAGGGTCTACTCTAACCCAAAGGACAAAAAAAAAAAAGAAACTCTTTGTATTTTGTGTCCTTGGAACTATTTACCTTCTTTTGTCTTGCCCTCAGAAATCTGTGTTTCCTTCACAGTGTAATCTTTAACTCTCTTTAGCAGCTGGAAAGCCAGTTTTCTGGTTGATAATGCAGAAGGCACAGAATCCTTCTCTTTGCTGAACGAAGCACCAACAGCTGCATCTGCAATTGACCAAGGGCCTTGGCATAAGCAGGCATATGCTATATAATGCATGTTTCACTTGCTAGGGAATTTCTTTCTGTTCTTCAAGATTTTTATTAATAAGCTATATCTGCTGTGGTTGCTGCACCAAGGATGTGTGGAGGATTATGTCATGTATCCTGGGTTGCATCAAAAGCAGTGTGGCTAGCAGGCCAAGGCAGGTGATTCTGCCCCTCTTCTCAACTCTCATGAGACTCCACTTGGAGTTCTGTATCCAGTTCTGGAGCTCCCAACAGGAGGACATGGAGCTGCTGGAGCAAATCCAGAGGAGGGCCATGAAGATGATCAGAAGGCTGGAGCATGTTTCCTATGAAGACAGGCTGAGAGAGTTGGGATTGTTCAGCCTGAAGAAGAGAAGGCTCCAGGGAAACATCATAGCACCTTCCAGTACCTGAAGCAGCTACAGGAAAGCTGTGGAGGGACTTTTTACAAGGGCATGTAGTGAGAGGACAAGGGGTAATGGCTTAAAACTGCAAGAGGGTAGATTTGTATTAGAGGAAATTAGGAGGAAATTCTTTGCTGTGAGGTTGGTAAGACACAGGAACAGGTTGTCCAGGGTGGCTGTGGATGCCTCATCCCTGGCAGTGTTCAAGAGCAGGTTGGATGGGGCTTGGAGCAACCTGGCCTAGTGGGAGGTGTCCCTGCCTATGTGGGGGGGTTGGAACTAGGCAATCTTTGAGGTCACTTCCAACCCAAACCATTCTATGTGTGGGTCAGGTTTCTCCCTAGGAAAACGTGGGTTAGTTCTGAATGATGAAAAGCAACAGACCATCCATTGTGTGTGTGTATGCATACATGTGTCTGTATATCATGTATGATAGTATAAAACCCTTTTTTGCAGATGGAGGTGTTGACTCTGTGAGTGCCTATGCATCTACATGGGAGGACAACTGATGTGGAGGACAACTGATGTGAAGGACAACTAACTTGCATGTCAAAAGCACGGTGTGTGCTTTCTTGTAAACTCAAAATACAGATAATACACACACACTCCCAGGCAGGAGTAAAAGCCTGGGGACATTTCATGACTGACAACATGCCAGACTCTCCAGAGAGCTGGTTGGTGGAGGATTTGGTTTTTTAAAACTTGTAAAACAAGAATTCCCAGAAGGCAGCTGGTCTGCAGGCAATTAGGAGGAGCCCACAGTACCTCTAGGTAGGGTACTGAGGCAACACGTACCTGGGTGGGCACAGCTGCTGTCACACGTGCAAGTGGGACAGCAGGATCACACCAGGTTGCTGCCCAAGTTTCTGCTGCGTTGCCCCACCAGAGGGTTTTCAGTATCATTTTTGTGCATAGACCAACCAAGGGGCTCCACACCTTCATGCTGTGCCTGGGAGGAACGTGTTGTTATACTTGGAAAAAAGAAACCTCAGTCTTCCAGCAGCCTTTAAAATTTTCCTCCCAATCATTAAGACCAAATAAAACTGTTAGCACCTCCTCAGATATCCTATTTTCTCATACCATCTTTCAGGTGTGCTGTATGGGCTTCTCTGTTTGGTACATGCAGGATACATTTTAAAAGCCTCGTTAATTATTTTGGGGAAAGCAAGAGGAAACAAACTCCTGGCTTCTGAGGGAAGTTAATGTGGCAGCAGCTCCACAAATGGGTACCCTGGACATCAGCCCGATCCTCTGTTTTTCCCGATCTCCTTTGCACTTTGGTATGATCTCCAGGCAGGCAGCAGAGTGTGGGAGCAGGGCAGGACTGTCTGGAGAGGCTGCCCTTTGGCAGGGAGATGCCTGGGGTGGCTGTGCAGGATCTGGCACTGAGCGCTTGCCTTGCAGCTGGAGGGTATCCCGGGAGTCTCCCGCCCTACTTGGCACAGAGTTTGGGTATGACTGAAGATGGAAAATGGAGAGACCAGGGAATATTTAGAAACAAAAACAAAGGATGCTAGAAAAAGTGCAGAACAAAGAGACCGTCCATGGGCAGTTTCACAGCAGGCAAAGGAAGGACTTGCGGATGTGAGTTCAGTGGCTTTATCAGATTACGTGCCTGTATTCCTCAGGGTTCATTTGACTTTCGCAAATTCAGGGTTTTATTTGGAGCTTTCTTGCTACAAAAGGATAAAAATTAGAGACCCAGCTTTTTACACAACTCATTCCAGCGTTGTTTCAATATGAGAACTTACTCCTTTCTTCCCTGGTGCTGCAAAGACCTGCAAAAATTTAATTACATCTATTTACTTTGCATTAGCATATCTCTTCTCCCTTGTCAAATCACTGTGCATTGCTTCCTCAGTTTAGTATTTCTGATATTCTAGAAATTAGCACAAAAAGGATCATAACTTGCACAGGGGAAAGGACATTGGAGCTACCTTACAAAAATTAGTTTCTCATACAAATATGCTTTCATAGTATTTTTTTCTTTTGGAAAACTCTCTGGTTTTTCAAACTGAAAATGAAGTATTTTCATTAATAAGTATGGGTTTGGGTGGTTTCCTTAAAAAACAAACAAACAAACAAACAAACAAAAACAACACAAAAAAACAGTGTATTTTTTATTTCTTTTCCCCAAACCTATTCAAAGCAGTTGGCATAATAAGCTACCTAGGCACTCATCTTGCATCAGTCCCAATGGGAATAAGCTATCTAAGAGTTAGACATTGAGAGAGCCTAACTAATTGTCTTCTGAGAAAGAGACTTTATGGAATAACTCATTCAGCTCACACAATTGTCTTCCTTACCTTCAGAGAATCCTGTTACAGCTGTCAAAGAGCTCCTAGGCTTGGTAGAAGCTAAGGGTTAATTAAGGATGACGGATTTCTAAATATCTTGATTCTCATGGGTAGATCTGATGTGAATCTCTGCTTTCCACTAGTTTTTATGTACAGAAGTAATCAGCTTAAAGACAGAACAGCAGATGCAATATTGGTACTTTCCACAGGGCAGGCGTAGCTGTGATGATGGGTATATCTATTCTCCTCTTTCCTCACTGATAGATTAATACTGGCATGTTAAAACTGCTACACACAGCAGCACATACCCTGGCTGGGTATAAATGCCCCCGCTCTAACCAGCAGCTAACCCAGGATCCCATTAGTTAATCCAATGTTGGCCTTCAGAGGTCATCAGAGAGATGGAAGTGGGAGGAGGAACCACCTCTCCCTACAGAGTGGAAATCCTCATTGAGGACAGATACCAAGGGATGGTGAAAGCAAGGTCTGGGAAGACTCCAGAGCTCTACTGTGATGTAAAATATCTGCATCTTCATCTCCAGGGGTGAGGAAGCTCAGGGCTGGAGGGATCACCCTCTGGGGCTTCTGGGGATTGCAGGAGAAACATATATGTGGGTTGAGATCTCTTGCCTACTGGGGAGGTCTCATTTTCTACCAGGTCGTTCTAATCCTTAGAGTAAGGCTGGACTCACTCCTGTGACTTAGCACAGTGAGGTAAAGCAGTACTGTCAGTTCCTGCAGAAGCTGTGCTCAGTAGAGGTATGGGCAAGCAATGCGTTCAGGAGTTGGACTAGAGGAACAGAGAGCACACTGGAACAGAGGACAAGCGAAGTGCATGGTCAGACATTTGAGGTAGAGAAGACAAGAGGGTCCCACTGGACTGGGTGCTGGAGCAAAGCAAGGTCAGAAGCAGGAACAGGAAGAAACGTGGCTTCAAGCTGAGCCAGGAAGGGCTGCAGTGGTCTTCTTCTCTAGTGTCTGGGTGAGGACAAACCTGGGCTGTGGGTGAGTTTAAGGTTTATTGGTCCCTTACAAGCACCAGGACAAGGAGCAGCAAGAAGGGCAGTCACTGGGAGCAGAGTCTGGTGGAGCCACCACCACCAGGGAAACATAAAAGGCTAACACCATCCCACTGAAGGCATATTTAAAAATATTATATGGCTCTGAAAACCACAGCTAAATAAAGTGTAGTTTAGGCTAATTATATATTAAAAAACTTATACCCAGAGACAAGTAGAGCCTAGCTTAAATTAGCACGTTGCCTGATAATGAAGACATTTGCTACAAGAACAGCAACATAACCACCCAAATACAACACTGTAAAAATGACTTTGTGAAAAATTGTGTTTGTTAAGGTAATTAATTAGAGAATTTATGTCACAAATATTCTGTTAAGCCTCAGGGTGCCAGAGTGTTTGGCCATTTCAAAAGGGAAGGAGGCAAATCCATCTTCCCCCATGGCTACATGGGAAGCATCTCTAATGAAGCCTCTGCATGCACTGCCTGATGTTGAGTAATATGAGTGTTCTCCCTCTTCATGAACATCGTGGAAAGACACTGTACACAAATTCTCCTCTCTTTCTGCTGTTTGAGCTGTGTCCCATTCTTTCTTTTTTGCTCTTTACCTGTGACATTTACTCCAAGTCTTTCAGACGTATCTTTGAAGAACGAGGTCTTGGTGGCTTTTGCAACACACTTGTGGCTTGGGTTATAGGTTTCAAATATATGCAGCAAGAAGCTGGCAATACTGAAAAATTAATTACTTTGTACTGGAAGGAGTTCTGCACCTCAGGGATCCTCATCAGGATGGATGGAGCAGAGGATTCATTTCAGAGGAGAGATGTAACCCAGGGCTCTCAATGCAATTCCTACAGACACGTCACTCAAACACAGGTTTGTCCAGCCAACTTCCTTGTGTAAACACCAACTTCATCGTATTAATTAGACTGTAAAATTCATATGCACTCCCTCAATATTTGCAGATTTTCTGCTTGCAGCAGAATCCGTTATTTTTTTCTTTCTGAACTGCACACACACACTTGTGACCCATAAGAAAGTGTATGATAAAAAAGAAGTTTAAATACCAGCTGACCTAAGCCTGTAAACACTTGGAGAGAGCTGCAATTTACTCATCTGACTTCATATCCCAACAGTATATTTAAGGGAAGAATGTAATTTCAAGGTCTAGTGACTGATAAAGTTAATGTGCACACTGAAGAAACAAAAGGTGCTGTCACTGCTGCAGATTCCAGTGTGGATCTGTTCACATACTGAGATGATTCTCCCCATGACATACTCAGCTACATTCCCTGGGGAGCACAAGGGCTGCAGGGGGGAGCCGGAGGATGTAGTGGAGCATGGGGAGGACCACGGGGCAGAGACAATGCTCTGGGAGCTGGTGACATGGCGATGACATGGAGACAAGGGGGTGAAGAGTAGAGGAGTGTGTTCAGGCAGAGGGTCAGGGCACAAAAAACACCAATTTCTCCATGGCTGGGAAAAGAGGCAATGAGCGGGAGCAGGGGTTGTGAGAAGACAGGGATTAACTGCTGGATGTAGCCTGTTGCCCAGTTCCTGCAGCAAGGACAACCCCCAGACAACACATGGTCCACTCTGCTCAGCCTGGAATGGCTGAGTAGAGCGCCTGGAAAGGCACCATCACTCGATGTCCTTGCTGCACTAAAGCTGTTTTCCCTTCCAAGGGTACCAGCTGGCACCTCATTGCTAAAACCTGGCTGAAGATCAGTTTGAAAATCAAGCTCTGCTTTCTTTTTTTTTTGTGCAGAACTTGTGAGAACTCCTGTTCTCACTTGTGATTAAAGCTGGGAGCTGAAAAAATGCTGAGACAAAAGGGAAGCGTTGTTTAAAGTATCCTCTGCAAGAGAGCTGGAAAAGTACATTTTGGGCTATACTAGCCCAAACAATCTCATTTTGCTAGGCTGAACTGCAAGAGCTTTCAGTACTGAGGGCCAAAGCGTATCTCTTATCTTGGTGTACGTGTCAAGAACAGGAATTTAGTTTATAAAGAGTGGTTCAGTTTGGATTTAGTAAAGAAAATAAAGCCAGCATTGAAACTCCAGAGCTCCCTGATGAGGTGTCTGGACAGATGAGAAAGACATCCAGGTGCCTGAAGGGGAATATGGCACCTTAACCCCTGATCTGCTCAGCTGAACTCCACAGCACCTTGTCTGCTACCAGAAAGCTCTCCTCCTGTCACTGTCACTGTACTGAAGCTATTTCCTTCTGTGGAAAAGAATTTGTGGTGTCTTGTGTCCCGTGGCACAAATGGAGGTGAGAGGCATGTCTGACCACCTTCCCTGGCTCACCCTCCCTGTACTCAGCAGACACCCCAGCCCCTCTCCCCTGCCCCACCACAGCTTGGAGCCCATGGTGCCTGGGGGGAGCTGGTGAGGAGATGCAGGTTCAGACCCTTTTGAGAACATTGTCAGAGCACAGTGTCACAGGAAAAGGTGCCACCCCAGAAGGGCAGGGGCAATTCTCATGTGCAAAGGATGACAACCCTGCCTTGAGGGAGCAGTCACTGTGAATGCAGCACCGCAGACCCACCCTTTGCTGGAAACATTCAGTGCCAAGCCTGCAACAGCCTCAGCCAGAGAGCAGTGAGGTACAAATACCATGCTGTGGATGGTGTCCTCTACACCCTTCTCCAGGGAAGAAGGGCTCTGAGACCTGTAAAGCTTGTGTCATACATGTGCCAGGCGTGGCTGCGTGAGGAGCCCATCAGAGCTAAGAACCATCACATTAAATAAATTATTGTTCATCTGTGCCCAGAGAGGGTTTCAAATGCTATGGCACAGGCCCGTGGGTGGCAGAGCTCCTGTGTAACCTGGGCAGCGAGCACCCAAGGGGTGGGCTGCTGAGCAAGGCAGCAGGTTCAACAGCAGATAAAATAACCAGGCAAACAAATTCACTGCAAAATACTGAATGTTTTCTGTGCTGAGCCAGCCACAAAGCCTTGTATTAAAAGAACCAAATCGACCTGGGAAAGAAGAGAAATAAAACCCAGAAAGACAAAGCTACTGATATGAAGAGAAAAGCCGAGGGCTGGAAGTGAAGTTTACAGCATGTTCACCCCAGGACCTCCAGCTGGGACTGAGAGGTAGAGGTGATGCAACGACACAGGGGTGCTGGCACCAGGGGCCCTGCACCCTGCAGCAGGGATCAGGCTGTCCCAGGTCCGATGGCTGCATCCAGGGCTGGGAGAGCACCTCTTCCCTGGTCTCCTGGAGGTCTGTGGGGAAAGGCTGTTTCTAAGCAATTGCATACCCCACCAAAAGCCAGAGCTTAAGCCCTGATAGCCTCCCCTGCCAATCTAGACTAGTGCAGCAAGGCAGTGACTGCCTGCAATACCTGGAAACCATCACCAAAACAGTGACCTAAGTTCTTCCTCTGAGCACAGGGGTTTGGGTAGAGGTGGCAGAACAGATGTGAACTGAAGAAAAACTGGCCAAGACTCATTTTTCAGAGAAGGCTGAACAAAACAAGGATTTTAAACCAGTTCTCCCTGCACACAGAAGTATTTATCATTCATATAAAAAGAAAAGACAGTCACCTGGTCATGATAAAAATCACATTCATAAATGGGAAAGGGAGCAACTGCTAATCCTCTGTCTAAGAGAGAGGGATTGTGATTGCAAGGAAAAAAAAATTATGCAAGGTATAAAACAGGAAACTGGAAGCTGGTTATAGCTTAGGACAGCATATCAGTTGATAAACTCAAAACCCTTGTGAGTAACAGAGATGTCAGTGTCAAACACCCTGACCTTGATGCTGCACTCGGAGCCACAGGCTGGCTGGCAGTGCAGGGACCTTTGTTGCCTGCCTTCCCTCATCTGCCAGAGGTCTGTCTGCTACACAGGTAAAGCCCTTTGTAATGGGCAGGGTATCACTTCATTTTCCTAACTGTTCCTTGCACAACCCCACCTTTGTCTTTCATGGGGCTTCTAGGTGCTAAGCCAGGTACCTACAGAAAGGGGGAAGCACTTAATTCTGCTACTGCGATTCGCAATTAGACATTGTAACGCTACAAGCATTCTAACAGTCTGGGAAGACTGTCTGATTATGCCATTAAAAACATCATTAAAATGTTGGATTTAAAAGAAAAACCCGTAGCCCTGGAAAAACTCATTAAAAAGTCATTAGTAGGTGGGATCGCCATGGCAGAAGGAGGTGGGTGTTTGTGTAATGGAGCTTGCATGTGCACAGAAGGACCTCCTGGTGATTCCATTACGATGCAAGATTACAATGGCTAGACAATTTCAGTGCCAATCTATGGAGACCCCATTGAGTCACAGAAGTAAAGCAAGGTTCTGCTGTGCAGAAGTCCCACTACTGCTTACAAAACCCAGGAAAAAATAATAAATTAAAAATTTGTCACTTGTTTTATTTTGCTCTAGAGGTAGTGTCATAAACCAACACCCCCCTGCCCGCCCCTTTTTCCAGGGTTCCTATGCACCAGCAGTCAGAAGGTGCTGTGCATCAATGTGTACAACCAGTACACACCAGCAGTGCACCCAGGGCAGGAGGGCCCGTTTCAGCTCAAAATGTCTCAACAAGGTATAATACACCTAAGTACTTTTAATCTACCATCAGCAAATAAGTTGGTGCATAGCAAGGAAATGTACAGCATCATATTTTGCTAAGAAAAAATGTTTACCCTGCGCTCATTAAATATCGAGCTGGCTATAAATGTTTATATATCTTCCCTGGGAAACAATTTTTCTGAGCATTTGGCCTGGCCTTTGGCATGTCGTCAAGGGTGGACGTGTGCACCTGGTGCACTGCAATAATCTAAACAGTTATAGTAGTTTGCTGAGAAAGCAGGGTGGCCACAAAACCCCACGTTTCATTAGATTTCCACCAGAGCTCTTTGCCAAAGAATATGCTAAAACCTGGTAACATTTTTTGGTTTTGGTAGTTTGTTTTTTTTTTACTTAATTCTTTGTTGCACAAAACCTCACAGTTTTATTTACTGCTCTTAAAGCCTTTTGATTTCTCAGCTGAACTGAGAGGAGGTTGCAGGAGGAAACTGAGGGCCCTGGAGAGCTGTGCTTATAAAGATGGAGCCTAAACCTGTGCATGATGTTCCCAGCCATGACCCTGTTCCCTGTTCTGAAAATACTCTCATTTACAAGAAATAAAATGTCTTTGATGAAGGTGTCCAAGTGTCTGGTCTCAAAAATTCCTGAATCAGTAAAAGGTAAAGTAACACATAACCCCTTTCTTCCCCACACCGAGGCCAAGTGTGTTCCCCTCCCTGCAGATGTGGCAGCCCCAGCTCAGCAGCAGGAAGCCTGGTGTTGCCTGCTGTGTGCACCGGGGGTTTTCTGGACACCATCTGCCTCCCATTAGCCTGTAACTGACAGTCGACATCTATTTTACAGAAAACCAGTTAACATACCATTGTGGTAGCTGGAATAGAGTCTGGTAAATAATATCCACTTTCATGGCAAACAAGCTGGAGCTTCTTTTATTTTCTATTTCCATCCAGCTGTGGTCATCAGGAAAAAAAACACAATAAAACTGTGCAAAAGCTCAGGCAGGTTTACTGTTACACCCAGAGGAACTCCCAAAGCTATCCACTGGCAGTGATATTTTCCTACCCGTTTCCAAACCCTCTGACATATTCACAGGAAAGGCTGCCATAAACTGGTGCTCACCCATCTGGGTTGTGGTGACCCAGATCCCTACACCTGCTGGCAGACAAGCTGCATGTGCTTCTGGGAACACCAGCAGCAATTTAGGGAAGAGGACCTCACCTCTTGCTGTGTCTGTATGGGAGAGGCTCCCTCCAGGTTTTGGAAGTTCTGTGTGGTCACGGAGGCAAATATTGACCAAAGCAGAAGCTACCAAACTGCACATAAAGTGCAAGCTGTTGCTCTGTTTTTAAATATATTTATAATATTTCAATAATGGTGCAGCTAAATATGTAATCAGAATGGAGCCGAGTTTCTCCGAGCGTAAGTTCCTAATTTAGCTTTGACTATAGCTTGAAATAGCTACATGCAGGCAAAGCTCTGTTTGAGGAGAAAACCTGTGCTAAGAGGGCTTGCCTGAGAACCTCCCCAACCCAGGTGGCTCAAAGAGAGGGCTGGCCACTTGCCAGGGCTTGTCCTATTCTTTGGATTCATTCCCAGAGTAGCTTCAGGAAACTTCCTGGCCCTTCTGCATTAAAAAAAAAAAACAAAACACCTTTCCCTATAAAAAGTTAAGCCTTAAAATACACACCAGGGAACAGACCTCGGAAGCAAACAGCTTTACAGACTAGCAATCAGTGGCCTGAGGAGGAAGGGGACTGGACGGCAGTGAGAAATAAAACCTCTCCTTGCATTTCCTTGGGCCCCTTTCTTTCCGCTTACAAGAAATGAGTTCTTAGTGCTAAGCTAAGACAGATCACTTGGACTTCCTCTGCAATACCCAGGTTGCTTTAGTGACGTGGTAAGCAAAGGGGTGAAATTCAGCCTAGTTATCAGTTTGGAACAGCTGCAAACTGACAGCTATCCAGGCAAGCTTTGCTTAAATCTGTATGAAAATTATCCATGTACCACATCTGCAACATAAAGCTGTTTCTCTGTCTCTAACTGCTGCACCCAGGACAAAAGTACCACCGGACTGAGGTTTTCACCCTGATTTCTTCAGGGAGAAAGAGAGCATTGATGCAGAAAGGTTCTACCTAGGTTTGTTGAGACCAGTTCTTGTCTGTCATATGCTTCCTCACGAAGGGTGTAATAACCCAATTAAATTGTGTGTATACCATGGCACCCAGAAACCTCAGTTACAGCTCACATTATAATATTTAGCTGCATTAGCTTTTGCTGCTGTTGAATATCAAGAAAAAAAAAAAAAAAAAAAAAAAAAAAAAGAGCATCACCTTCATGCCCTTAAGGGTGCAGGTGTGGAATGGGCGTGATTAGTACGTGAAGGTGACTGTAGAGACAGATGCAGGCCAGTATTTATTTACTGCTGTTGTGGAACCCTGTATGCCGTATGCTATACTTGAAGTTCCTGATTTTAAAGGTTCAGAAAATCATGTTAGGCATAAAAATACCAAGATATTGTCTTAGAAATTATTACATTAACAAAATTCTTTAGTTACATTCTGTTGTGGCTCCTTGTCTCTCTTCTGCCTGGCTTGCCATTAATGTCGTGGTTTGGGACAACTCAACAACAAAGGAACAGCCCCATGGCCACTCACTCAACTGCCCCCTTCACACACACTCTGGGATGAGGAGGACAAAGCTCCTGGGTCAAGACAAAGGACAAGGAGGGTTCTTCACTGATTAAGGTCCAGGGCAAAACAGACTCAACTTGGGGAAAAAATAATAATTTAATTTCACACTAATCAAACACACACGGGACACAGACAACACGCAGAGCAGGGCTTGCATATGTTACCCCACCCCTCCCTTCTTCCTAGGCCCAAATCACTTTGTTCCCGGTTTCTCTCCCTCCTTCCCCCCAGCGGCACAGGGGGACAGGGGAGGGGGTTTAGAGTCAGTTCACAGGCTGGTGGTTCCTGCTGCTCCTTCCTCCTCAGGAAGAAGGATTCCTTACAGTCCTTCCCTGCTTCCCCACGGGGTCCTTCCCATGGGAGAGAGTCTTCCACGAACCTCTCCTTCATGAGTCCTTCCCACGAGGTCTGGAGCTGCTCCAGCCTGGGCTTCCCACAGAGTCACGGGCTGCTTCGGGAACAAACTCCCCTGGCACCGGGGTCTTCCAAAGCTGCGCAATCAGAGTCCACTGGCAGCAAATCCTCTGGCCACAAAATCCAAGTCCAGTGGCCAAGTTCACCCCTCCTGGTGCCTTCAGGGAATGTTCCACCATGCTCCTGCATGAGTGCAGGGGGACAGCTGCCATCTCGCCATGGGTTGCAGGGAAACTTCTGCTTGGGCACCTTCTTCCCCTTCTTCCTCACCAACCACCAGCACTGCTCTCCTTCCCCATTCCTAGCTCTGCTTAGGTATTATCTCAGTTCAGATATGTTAATTCCTGAGGCACATCTATTGTCCCTCTAATGGCTTCTTGGCTGGGTTTGGAGCAGGGGGAGCTTCTCAGCTTCTTACTGGAGCCCCTCCTGTGGCCTTTCCCCGCTACCAAAAAACCCACCAATCCAAACCAGAACACATTCTAATTTGAAGGTTTTGGTTATTCTTGGCTCTTGTTTTCAGGGCTTTTTGTGCTATGAGGAAGAAATCTTGATAGAGCAATGTAAGCATGGATCATATAAATAGGGCTGGAAGAGCCCTGAAAGGCAGAGAGAGGAAGAAAGATAAATCCTCACCATCAATTTACTTCTGAATGATGTAAAATACATCCTAACAGCATTCGAGTTTGCATTACTGTTTGGGTCAGGAGCAAGTTGCAATCCAAAGTGGAGGTCAGGGTGGTCGCTGAAAAGGATGTGTCCTGCAGAAACATCCCAGTTATCAGGGGAGAGAAAATACCTGGACTAGGCTCATATGCTCAGCACCTCCCACCCAGTGCCACTTTCACATGCTCAGGGAGAGCTTTGGGGACCTGTAAAGAGTTTTCATCAAAGCAGGGGAAATAAAATACATTTACATGCATGCTAACATGTCAAGATTCAGCACTTGAAGCCATTTGATTGTGTCAACACAATGAGGTCCCTGTCACGGCAAGGTAGATATACCTGCTGTGAAATAAAAATCCAGTAGCACAAAACAATTATACTAAGGGCAATTGAATTCCTGGCATATGCACGTTCTTCATCAGACACTACCCAGGAAATGTGCAGTTTAACCAGTGTTAAGGAGTTTATCAAGACAACCATAACGTGAAGACAAATATTTCCTTTATTCTTTTATTCCTTTATTAAGACTATACCTACAATGGGAACGAGTCTCTAGTTCACACAAATGTTATCAGTTTGCAAACAGAGGCTCTTGCAGTGCACTAAACCTCCTTCCTTGCAAAGGCACCTTTTCCAGCTCATGGTAATGCCACTAACCTGATGTTAAAGGTGGAACTGCAGTGCTGTAAAATACCTTCCTCCACTAGCACTAGGCACTGATCCAGCTCCAAGTGTCAAATCACAATGATGGGCACTTAATTTTCTACTGCTGTGAGTAAATCTAGACATCTAGAAAAATGTTCCTAATTGCAGACTCTTTTTTCTGTGTTTGTGGGTTTTGTACCTCCACTGGAAATTAAAATCCAGTCCCTCAAGTACAGTCAACTCCATTGTCATCAATATTGAGCTTAATGCCTGCAAGTTTACAAACAAACTAGGGTAAGGGCAGACTGGAGAACAATACCTTGGTACCTCATATACCCTCACTTGGCACTTACAGACCAGAAGTGCTTGTGTTATTACTCCAACAGTTTTATAGGATTATGCAATCCTTTATGAACTGCTAATCACTTTATTGTGCTGAATTGCTGCAGGTGATGGTATTTCTATAGACCTGCCAGGTAGCCCACTGCGGTGACTTTTGCTGAGCAGCTGGGCACTGAGCCCCAGCTTGGAGATGCTGCCCAGCAGAGGTATACTTGACCAGGTGCCTGCAGCACGAGATCACCCCTGGGCACACGTTTTTCCCCCAGTGCACCCACAGGTAGCACAGGCATCTACCATGTCCCTGCTCCAGCACTCACCCATCACAGCCTTCCCCGTACACGCAACACAGTCAGAGCAGAGGCCTGGAAACTTGCTCTGCCCAGCTTGGGGTGTTGATCAGGAGAGGGGCTGTGATGTTACCACTGTGCCTGCTGTGGCCCTTGCACATACAGGTGACACAGGTGGCACATGCAGTTGCCTCAATAGTGGGGTGTGCTGCTGGATCCATGTGGAGGACACAGGTGCTGAAGTGCAGCTGGGCCAGGGTGAGGAAATAGTCAGGGTGGGCAGGATGTGTCCTGCACGAGGAAAGGATCCCTGGGAGAAGTGGGTAGGAGATGCCACAGCACCTGGGAGAAGATCTCCAGCCACACACTGCCACTGTGTCCTTGCCCAATACCATGTTGTCTTGAGAGGTGTTAATTCTGCTTCTTTCTGGCAGGTTGCACCTATATAGGTAACATCCGTAGGCTGTTTCTCATGTATATAGTGGTGGTCACTCCAGACACTCACACATACAGTGCCCAGGGTACTGAATTCATCATGACTTCCTGCAGTTGGGAGGTCTCCCACTGGAGCTGGAGAGAAATAGGATGAACTGGCTTCCATGAGCTGTCTCAGCTCCATGGAGAACCCAGACCCTCCTGTTTCTGCCAGAGGCAAAGTATCAAGGGCACCTTTGCTCAGAGAGAGGCAATAACTCCTAAAGGATTCTGCACCAGCGTGCTTGAGGACACTAGGGACACATTCATTGAATGCCTTGTCCAAAATGCAACACATGACCCCAAACCTGACAGTGTTACGTGTTTTCTAGATTTAAAATAAAGCAGCATCACACTCTGCCACATCCACCCTTCCCTGGAGCTCTGAGCCCCATCCCAGTGAATGCTGCCCCTGTTTGTACAGACCCCAGCCTCTTACAGAAGGCAGTTTGCATAAGTCGCACTTTGTGAGGGGTGTTGCAACAAGGCAGAAGATGCCTAAAAGGAACTGATCCCCTCTGGTCTGCAAACTGACCAAAGAGGGTTGCTTAACCTCTAGGACAAGAAGAAAAACTCCATTATTTGGATGTCATTTTCTACAGGCAATTTGCCTTTTTAGGACATGCTCATGATGTTTGCTTAGCTTTGGACTTGCTCAGAATTTGAAAAAGAATGCCAAAATACCATGCTCATATGCTGGTTGTTCATGTCACATAATACAGGACCACAAATGTAAAGCAGTAAGGGTATTTGGCCCACCATAGCCAAGCCTTTGAGCAAACTACTGCTCCTTATGGACATCATAAAAATAAGAAGAGGATCCATCCACGTATCAGATGTTAGTATGAAATGACATTTCATGAGTTACACAAAAATAACCTAATCCTACAGAGCTCAAACCAAAGTGAGTTGCACTTTTCATCTATAATTAGTACTTTCATGTTTGCCAACAAGACCCCAGCAGCGCTGGTTCCCATTGGAAAACTCCATATAAAATCATAACAAACAGCCCAGTAAAATTGTTATGCTTGCTGTTTTTCATCTCCAGCTTGGACACATCAGAGGTTGTATCAGGCTGCACTGAGACAGCATGCTGTTGCAACATGAAAAGCATAAAAACAGCACCAAATGTTTCACTCAAAGGCAGCCATTTATACTATTCTCCTGGAGACAGACAGCTATTTTCTCATTATTTAAATAGGACTCAAATACTGTAAGAGAAGCTGCAAGTAATGGTCTCCTTATGTCTCTACAAAGGAGGCTTCCCTAGCTGCTGGCACTAAACCAGCTTTTATTTGACAGCCATGCTATAATTACATCTGGGTCAGGAAGCATAAACTGACAAATTTTATTTGGAAACAATAATTGGGAAAAGAAGCAATAATCAAGCAGAGCTAATAATTTGGGATCCATCTCGCCTTCCTTGAAAAGGCTTTTCACAGATTCTTAATAGCATAGGAATTAATGAAGAAAATGCACACCCTGAGGAGTATGTGAGAGAAATTGTGCTAAAAAAAGTAGCCATAACCGGAAAGATATGTGATGAGCTCTGAAGTCTCAGCTGAATGCTTTGGAGTGAGGAAGTGAAGCAGTGGCCTGAGACTTCTATAGCAGCTGGGGGATTTGGCCACTTGAGTAGGAAAGATAAAGTTTCCTTTTCCAGATCTCTGGAAGACAAGACACCAACTTGGTCATCCACTTTTTGCTGCATTCAGTGCTGATTTCTGAACTGCTAATGACACTGACTAAATTATTATTCCTTTAAAGTAGCCTACTGTGAACTGCAAGGAGGTGTCTAAGGGCAAGTTACCATACCCTAGATCACATGATACTTGCAGAAGGCAATTATTCTTCTATATCTTTTGGTGCTTCTGGTAGTTCAAGCAGATGCCTCACTGAATGAGATCATTGGTGACTGATCTGCAGCTATGACATATATTTATAAAAGCAGTGCCAAGAGGCCAGCAAGGATCAGGAAAATGGTTACAATGGCATTACTGACTGTTTGGCTTGACTTTCTGCCTGAGGGAAGCCAGCCAGTCATTTCAGTGTACAAGCTATTTTTGATGCTTGTGCTACAAGACATAAATTCGGTCTAATGAGGACCAAACAGACACGGAAATGAGACCTTCCAGGGAACAGCTTCAAACTGCCAAGCTTCTCACTCAGCACCTACACTGGCCACCTGAGCTCTGCACGCCCTTGCTGCAGCCCAAGTGCTGCTCCAGGGTTTTCAGCACACCTGCCTCTCCTTCAGCTTCAGAGACACAAGGTGGGGAGAGCAGGTTGTCACATCAGATGTGCAAAGTTGAGCAGTGTGACATCTCCTGTGTGACCCTGTGGAAAAAATATATCCCAAATAAGTGAGTGTGAAGATGGTGTCATCCTGAGTGCGCCATGGAGGTCAGGTGCTTCAGCAGACCATATCAGGGAGCAGCTATTCACTGTTTGATACACTGCTAAGAGGTCATGGCAAGCACAGCCCTGGCCCTGCCCCAGGAGCAAAGTGGATAAGTCCTTCAAACCCCAGGATAAGGAGATAACATTTACAACAGGAGTGATGAGCTTTGTGGTTTCTAGGACAAGTTAGCTTCAGATGTGTTTTGAGAAACAGGCATAAGATCATGCCCTCACTTTGTCAGAGAGGTAGACAAGACATCAGCTGTTCAAGAGAGCAGTGGTTGGTCTGTCTCATTTTGTAGGTTCAAAACACTGCAGTACAGGCTATGTCTGTGATCTGCAGAAAGGGGCAGCACCCACTTGCCTGTGCCAGCTCCTGGCCTGGAAATAGGTCAAGTGCCATCACAACAGCAAGCCAGTCAGCATCAGACAGTAAGGAGGAGGGGAAACTCTTCTCCCTCATGCGTTTTCAAGACCAAGGATCAGGCTGGGCCTGGGGAGAGGCTGTCTGAGGAAGGAATAACAGGAGAGAGGAGATGGGGCAGAAAGGAGATGAGGTGAACTTGTCTACGGTTGGGGGAGGAGCCCTACATGCATAAAATGAGAGAGATTATGAAAAGTAAAGGAAAAAAGAGAAAAAGTCTGGGCACGGGTGGCCCTGGAGAAAGTCAGGGAGAAGGACTACTTAAGAGCACCAAAAAAATGTTTCATTGCTAGTATAGTCAGTTAAGGATAGGTAAATTTTCTTTAAAGGATTTTAGGTTAAGCAATATATATTTAAAACACATTGAGCACATTGCCTCAGCCCAGCAAACTGCTCTGGCTTTCCACCAAGGGTTTAAGGTCTTCCCAGCATATGGTTTTATCACCTACATCTCCCCATGAGCAGAACCTTGGTTTATTCAGTTCTCCTGCTCTGGGCAGGGCAGGCACTTACATGACAGTGTGGCCGCAAACAGCCAGAATGTCCATGGCTGGTGCAAAGATGTGCTGCATTTTCAATTGCTAATGTTCTTTGGCTGCAATTGCCTGTGAAATAAGATAAAGGTATATATATGCATACCAACTGGCTCACATTGAGGATACGTGGTGTCCTACAAAACCCCTTCCAGGGGAGGATGACACCCCTTCAAAACATTCATGACCATATTAAGAAAAAAGGTTCATGAATCCTCTGTATACTTGGGATTATGAAACAATTAAACAGATAAAGTTATTTAAGACCAGTAAACTGGCCTTGGCATCCTTCTCCTATTTTTAACAGAACTTCACAGAGCTCTGTACTTACAGCAAAGCTCTGACAGAAGTAAAAACCCCAGATGTTCCTGAAGAGAGAAGAAAACTTCTCACGGTCACCAGTGTAAGGTCAGATCCTCATACACTGAAAAGTCTTTCACACTTTCCAATATTATTTTCAAAATGCTGATTACCACTGTGTTCCTAGCAAATATCAAAATATCGACACAGAGATGATGCAACAAACAATACTTCTTATTCCCACACAGTTCTTCCCCTCCGGGCTACAGATTATTTAATGGGAGAATTGGTTATTTCAAACAAACAGTTCATGACAGTATTTTCATAGATAATCCAGTGAAACTGTTAGCTCTTCTATCTCTAATTGCTTTTGATCAACAAAAGAAGAACATGCACTCTTAAAAATGTTTTGACACAGCTGGAACGGCTCTCTCTTTATAAAGAGACTGATGCGTAAAAGAGCAAGCAACAGACAATGATGACAAGAGAAAGAAAGGGGGGCAAATCTAACACATTTTCCCAAAGAGTCACTTCTTACTTCAGTATTTCTGCAGACAAATGCAGTTACTCCAGAGGAAAACTTTCCATGTCCTTCAGCAGCCCCTGCCAGAAGAAGAATTTCTTTGGATCAGCTCCTGCTAGCACTCAAGAAAACACCAATTCTCAAGTATTTATAGGGGAACAAGTTACTAGCTTGTGTTGCGTGAGTCAGGTTTCTCACTGGTGCCATTCAAACAAGCTACAAAGATTAACTCAGATATACGGTACAGTAAAACCTGCCATGGTATACCCATAATTGATTTTAGGCTACAACTTTAGTCATAACATAAGTAGCAGCCATGTAATCCTAAACTCTAGTGGAAAGTGTGATCTGTCAGCACTCAGGTTTTAACAGATTTCTGTAAAACACCTTGTGTAAAAAAAACCTCGGTCCCTCATTGCTTGTCCTTCGTAATTCATTAAGCATTAGTGTATCACACAGAGAACCTACTGATACCATGGTCTTTAAAAATTAAAGATAAATTAATGTTCATTTTCAGCCTACTTCCTTTTCCCAAATCCTGAAATATGGAAAAGAGAAAATGAAAAACTTGAATCCTGGTTATATTTTGGGACGAGAATAAATGGAAGGCCTTGCACATTCAGAAAAAAACACACAGAATCCCCCAAGCACTGTAAAGCCACTGGCTTGTCCCTTCACTGGGCTCTGGGGTGGTCGGGGCTGTGTTTCCCCACAGGGTTTCCTCCTCCATGAGGTAGGATGGGGTTTCAAGGCTGTCTCGCCCCTCCTGTGGCATTCACTGTCTGAACCTCAGCAGCCGTTCCCTTCTCCCCTCCAGTGCCACAGACCCCACCACTGACAGCAGAACTCTGTAGGACCCCCATCTCAGCCACCAGCCCCCTCCTCCTTCCTGGCTCAAGGCATCAGTTCCCTTTCTAGGGCCAGGAGCATTGGGCTTTGCCTCCATGAAAAAACCCCTGCCAGAGAGCTGGAGGGACATTTCCAAAAAGGTGATGCTGGTGAGAGGGTCCCCATTTAGTTCTTAGCCAGAAAAGTTAGATCTGGCCTACAAGGTCAGGAATAATAAAGCAGCAAAACCGGTCAGTGAGCGCACCTGGTTCAGGCCACAGCGTGCTCTCTGGGAAGGACATGGCTGTGCTCCGAGTGGGTATCTCATCATTCCGCCCCGTCTTCTAACATTTCTGAACTTTCTGAACATTTAAGAGTATAATTGATCTGTTTTTAAAAAAAACTTTGTATATAGCATATATTATCTGCTGACCAAAACGGTCACCCTTGGGATTTCAGCAGAATAAGGGAATGCTCAGCTCTTCCAGAAACCGAATCGCTCAGATTTACCTACCTAATTATGGATTTAAAAGCTTCACTTCTAAGATGCCGGTTTGAAAAACGTGGCCAGCTCCTTCCTGGTCATACATGGCAGCTGTGAAAAAATATATATATTAAAAAAAAAAATTACAAGAGAATGTCTCTTTAGCCCAAAATACCTTATTTTGGCAGCCAAAATAGTGTCTCCTGGGAGCACATGGAGGATATCTGTGTTTAGCTGGGAGAGATGAACTGACCAGATGTGAGACAGGAAGGATGGGATGATACGATGATTTGTCACATCAAATCCATGCTTGGTGTGAAATTCCAGTCACAGTTTAATCCTCTATTTCAAGTAGCTGGAACTGAGGCACACCAAAGCCTTTGAAGTTGAACTGCAGACTCCAGAATAGTAGAAGGAAAACAGGAGCACTGGGCACCTCCTTCATGGCTTCCATCAGCTCCATCTACCCATTTTCCCAACACAGTTACTCCGTCTGGAGAAACAGTGTGATTTAGAAAATCATGCTCGACTTCACACGATCACATTTTCTTCATGGCCCTGAAGAAGAAAGGTGAAGACCCAGGGATTAGGCCATACCTTTGCAGCACTGCCTTTTCCCAGCCTTAAAATGATCACCCCAGGGGAGGTTTAGATTGCATATTAGGAAAATATTCTTCACTGAATGGATTGTCAGGCACTGAAACAAGCTGCCCAGGGAAGTGGTTGAGTCACTGTTTCTGGAGGTATTTAAAAGACAACAAATAGATGTGGTGCTTCGGGACACGGTTCAGTGGGGACCTGGCAGTTAGGTTTATGGTTGGACTTGGGGATCTTAAAGGTCTTTTCCAACCTAAATTATTCTATAATTCTATAAGTGTAAACCTGCAGGAATCCACCAGAGCCCACGTGGCATATCTAATCCTGCACCAGTAGCAAACTTCTTTGCTTTTTGTTCTATTTTTTCCCCCTCTTTGCTCTATAACTCCCCTAGAAATTTCCCAGTCAGATTTTGCCTTTTATCCCCCCATCCATCAGACATCAGTTCTTTTTACTCCTGCGTTCCTAATGTAGCTTGAAATTAATGCAGCTTTTCTACTTATGTCTTGGCCTCCTCAATGATGTATGCTCAGTTTGAGGAGAGAAATAATTACAGGCTGTTGCGGAAGAGCACAACAGGCTGGTGTCATTACCAACCAGGCAAACTCCAGCTTTGTTTGGAATTTGCAGCACTTGGGATTATTTTTTTTTTTTTAAGACGTTTGATCTGAATGTCATTTCTTTAGACAACATAATAATTTAAATCAGATCAGGACGCAAGCAGTTTCCTACTGTTCCTAAGTGATGCCTGCACATTTTTCTGAGCCACAAAAAAAAAGTGCTGAAGGGACATGTCCCTGCTGCCCCCTGGGAAGGACAGTCCCTCATCCAGGGATTTTTGAGCCCAAATAAGGAATAGGAATATTTTGACTAATACTTTAACTAAAAGCACTCCAGACAAACACATCTAATTCCAAAGACACAAAGTTCAGGAAAAAAACCCAAGTCCCCTTTGCACTGGTATGTCTCCTGGATCTGTGGTATATTCTCCAACTGTGGATAACTCACTTCTTGCCAGAAAATAATGGTAAACCTCTCAGTGCTGTTTAAGGGAAGAGGTTCAGTTGTGACCCACTAGGAGCAGCTGTGGCTGTGAATTTCATATGGTGAGGATTGCAAATGAGAAGAAAACCAAGGGACATTTTCCTGGGAGGTTCTGACCTGAAGCAGATGCTAAACAACAATAAAACATGAAAAAAAGAAAAACAGGAGTAAAACTTGCCAGTATCTTTCTATTGGCTTTTGGTGGGGTATCCTGCTGTGGATAGAAAAAGTAGTGATAATAAAATTAATATGCTTTTTATTAAAAAAAAATAAGATACATCAGTCCTCTGAGGTTGCTGTGGCTGAGATTAACTCTGGCTGGGAAACTGCTTTCCCATGCTATGAGACTCCAGAGGTACTATAATGTCTGGAACTTTCCACCAAAAAAGAGAAGGTGTGGGGAAGCCCAGAGCAAATATGAGAGAACAAGACAGAAGAGTTACAAAAAAAGCAAACGCAAAACTTTCATGGCATATAAAGCTTAATTTCTGTAGAGCTCCATCCAGAGATGCTACATATCATTGCTCTGCAAGAGGGATTTTAATGTGTTTCTTGAAGCAACTGGGGCTTAACCTTTTGATTTGTCATTTCTATTCATAGCTAAATTCAGTTTCCATTTAAGAATATTTGTTGACTCTTCTTAATTTGTTCATTGTACAAATGCCATGTATAATAGGAATAAAGGCAGGAAATAAAGAAACAATTGCTTATGAAAATGAGATATTTTAATGCAATTGAAATACTTTGGCACTTTGTATTATTTAAATAAAACAGCACTTTTTGTTTAACATTGCTATGAGGGTTTGTTTTTTCCTTAAAAAAAATTGAGTTACAGTCCAGGAACCAAACCACAACTACTCTGAGCATTCTTAGTGCACACTCTGGCCAGTAGATTATTGCATAACCTCACGGTCTAAAGATCTTTGCAAGTCTTTAAGTTGGTAAACTGGGATAGCACTTGTCTTAACTAAGCATAGGCTAGACTAGTCTGACCTAATCATCTAGGCTCCCTCCTCTGACAAAGAGAAATGAGAGCATGTCCAAATGGCAGATCATTTCAAGTGTTCGAGATTTGCAGTTGAACTGCCTCCTGCAGGTCTAGCTGCTCTGAGCACAAAGCAGGAACTAGAAGAGTGCTTTTATCAAAAGTACTTACTCTTAGATGAATAAAAATAGAGAGAGGATCGTGTGCGTTAGTAACCTGATGAAACTAAAGCCAAGTCATTAATTTGTTGGCTTCCGCATGAACTGTTACACTCATTACTAGGAAAAACAGATGCCATATTTCAGGAGAACAAACAAGAAACCAAATACAGACATAATAGAACATGTAGCATTTTAAAAAATGACTGGTTCAGGTAAGCAACTTTATATACAATTGTAGATTAGAAATCAATTTAAAAGGAAAGGAAAACAATTTCTGTAGTCTGTAGAACTTTAATCTGATATGAAGACGTTAAAAGTGTAGTTGCTTCAGTTCTACTCCAAAAAGTACATAAAATATGGCAGAGGGAAACCTCATTACACTACAACAACAACAATAGAAACACTTTTTAGTTGACCAGAAGAGCAATTGTAGAGAAATACCTGTGAAGGCAGTGAGCAGAAAAAAAAAAAAAAGGGGATGGATTTTGCATACTTCAATACAAAAAAGTCAGGAGTCAGAATCAGAAACCAGGGAGCCTCAGCTCTGCAGAGCTCTCCATTCAGCAGGAGGAAGGACCTGTGCCACTTTGTGTGCTCTCTGACATATTAATCAGTCATCTAAAAAAACCAAAAAAGGTCAGAGACAGGGATTGCTGAATGGCACTGAGACACACAGGAACCCATATGATAACCTATAGGACATGGAGTAAAATACCTGAGACAAAAACCAAGGTGCCAGGGACCTTTTATTTGACCCAATGATGCCAAAGTAAGGTCTGGAGCAAGACTTAGTCCACCCCTATGAGTGCAAAAATCAAAATTACTTCTCCAGAGCATATTAAGAAGAAACAGCCACTGCTTACTGGCCACAGAAACACAAGTGCTGCACCCCTACCCCATGGCATTGCCTCGGCAGATCGATGGTGTGCACCACAGCCCCTTGCACAGAGCCCCTTTGTTTCTTGAGAAGTGTTGGATTTCACCCACAGCTCAACACAGAATCTCTCTGCCATGTTTTATTTCCTTTCACTTATGAGGCAGAACAACCAAATTTGCAGCGTGCTCACCCCAAGCTGACTATCAAACAAATGCACAATTACATATTTGAAGAGATGTGGAACATGAAGATTATTCTGACTGGAAAACTACCCTGCTCTTTACTGAAACCAGCATTCATTAAAAAAAAAAAAGCAAAAAAAAAAAAAAGCAAAAAAAAAAGCAGCTGTATTTCAATGTGATATTTTGTAAAATGTTAATACTGGCCATATGATTACTGGAAATTTTGTATAATTGGAGGATTGAGGATATGCAGAGCTTTTGAAATACAGTGGGTTTGTTCCTTTCAGTAAGATTGCTCACACTTTCTTTTAAGTCATTAATTTTAAACTAATGCATCTCTTTTAAAAAATCTTCTCTTATGATAGTACCAGAAGGAAATTCAGTTGGGCCAATTTGCTTTCTCTGTACTGTTTGTTATTGTACATCCTTCCACCATGTCTCCGCATTCATCTTCTCTCTAGATGAAAAAAACCTATTTGTTTTCTGTTGTATTTCCCAGAGATCTTTTCCTGCTGTCATTAATTTTTATTTCCCAGTTCAGAGCACTCTCTGCTCTGCTAAACAGCAGGCAAATAGAACAGGAGCTGCTTTTCTGGTAAGGTGGACAGCAAATTCCTTGAAAGGAAAAATAATAGTGCCAAGTAATTTTTTTTCCACTCTGTCCCTTATACAATCTGGCACTTGGGTTGTTATTTTTAAATCACTAAGTACATCGACTAGAGGTTTTCTCTAATCTGTCGACAGTCACATCTAGCTTTTTCCCTCCATCCCGCCTGCAAATTAATCCAGCGTCCCCTGGGGTAAATCCATCGTTCAAATCATTCCTGTCAGCAGCTCGTGAAGGTCTTGGCCGGCTCACCAGTGCAAGCACTGATCCCAGACCTCATCACCTCGGCAGGGACACAGCTGCTCGGTGCCATGCTGGGCTGGGTCCTGTCCCCCAGCAAGGCCACCCCATGGCATGAAGCCATCCTGAATTCTGTCTCAGCAGGAGGCATGCTCAGGGATTGCTCTCATTAATCCTCCACTAGGGACAGAAATACTTTTTGCCTCCACCCCATGCTCTAACCTGAATGGGTTGTGCTCCCCCTCACATGCACCAAAACACAAGACAGTTAATTGCTCTTCCCAGTCTGCCTGCTCTAAGGGGGAATAGCTACTGCCAATGAATAAGAAATTGCACATTTGCATATTTTCGCTTTTGCTTCCCTAACTTAAATATTTGGTGTCATTTGCAAACTATGGATCCATTTTTTTTCCATCCTTTTTTAAGATTATTAATACGTCGAGCGAATAACTCCATGGCTCACCTACAGAAGGTTCAGCTGGTCTGCTGAACAGGGCCAGTTTCAAAACCAATTATTTTATTTCCCTTTTGATTAGGAGAAAAAGGCCTCAAAAAGTCTGTTTGCTTCACCTCCTGTCTAGCTCCCTTATTTGAGCCAAGGTATTTCCACAAGACATTCAAGGCATTAGAGCTCCATTTGATGGAGACTCTTTTCTCTGAGCTCATGGAAAGGACACAACCACAGCTCCTGAGGAGCTCGTCCTCTTGGGAGAGCCAAGACATAGTGACCACCAAGGAGCAGGGATCAGACTCACTTCAAGCCTTGAAGCATTGACTTTGGGTGACACAGCCTCAGTAAGGTGAAGGAGCATCTTCGTGAGAAATGCAAATCATGCCCAGCTGGCTGAGTGCAAAACCTATTGAAAACAATGTCCTGATTGATTTTTTTATTTTCTTTTAACTGGAATACCATTGAGAAGAAACTCAACTAACAACACATATGCTTGGCCTCAAGTAACTATGGTAGAATAAAAAAATTGTCTCACTGGCATTCTTAGGTTACAGGAGCTATTTTGCAGAATCGTAGAACTGTCCCAGTTTGAAAAGATCTCTAAGATCACCAAGTCCAACCATCTACCCAGGAGGCAAAGGAAAAAAAAAAAAAAAGAAGAAAAGAAAGAAAAAGAGAATAAAAAATAAAACCCCAAAAACACAACAGCAAAAATCCCAAACAACCACAACACTCACCATGCTCACTAGAGCATATCCTGAAAATCCATGCCTACAGGTTTTTTTAATACCTTCAGGGATGTTGAGCTTACCACACCCATGGGCAGCCTGTTCCAGTGCCTGACTACTCTTTCGATGAAGAAATTCTTCCTAATATCTAGTCTAAACCTCCCCTGGTGCAACTTCAGGATGCTTCCTCTGGTCCTGTCATTATCCACTTGGGAGAAGAGACTAACACCCACCTCACTACAACCTCCTTTCAGGTAGTTGTAGAGAGCGATTAGGTCTGCCCTCAGCCTCCTCTTCTCCAAACTAAACAATCACAGTTCCCTCAGTGTCTCCTCACAGGAGGTGCTTTTTACACAATTGCAAGATACTCACACCCTACAAGAGACAGCTTCCCTTTCTTGTGGGTCTTACAACTGTTTTTTTTCTCTCCCTCTTAAAAAGCTTCTTAAAGGATAATATCTGAGAATAATTAATTTTCTAGTTTATCTGCAGAGAGCTTGATTAAAGATAATTATATTTTATGGTGCTTGAGAGAACGCAGAAAGCAGTTGACTGTCAGCTTTCCTGCTGAGAGGATCCAAACTTGCAGATAAAACAACAATAACATACGGGAGATGTGTAACTCTTGGTAAACTCTGAAGCTCATCATACTGTAAGAGTAATTTTAATGATAACTACTTTGCCACTTACTCAAGGCAACACCTGGCATTGTGTTTTGAAATAGGCAAAGTGCTGAACCCACAGTGCTGAAAGCTGTACTTCTTTAATCAGAGACACCTTAGGGAGACACAAATGCAGAATCAGGTCCTGAAAACTGGCTCGTTTCCATGTTTCCATGTCTATCTAGAAAGGCTGTGGCTTTCAGAACATGTAAAAATCCCTCCTTTGCCCATCCCTTGTTTCTCTGCCAAAACAGGGAGCAGCAAAGTGCTTCTGCAACACCAGCTTTTGCAAGGGGTTCCCTGGACTGGTGGTTGAATAACACACAGAGTAACATCATGACCCCACCTTCCATTATTGTAGCAGCTATGGGTGAAACTTAGAAGGGCACCAGCCTTCACCCTTAACCCACCCACAGGAAGGGCCTTTTGCTGTCCTTTCATGCTCTGCCTCTCCCAGATCTTGCTGCTGGACATCCCTGTATCACCTGATACCTTCTTTACTGATAGAACTCTTTTCTCTGTTTCTAACATATCAGACACAATATGCCTTTCATATTCTTCTTGCAATAGACCAAGAGAAGAAAAACTAGAAGTTAACTTGTGTGATGAAGAACAATATATCAAAAGACAAGTACCAAGGACCAGTGAGATGCAGCACCAGTGTAAACAGTTTTTCCATTCACACCACATCAGCTCTAGGTTTGCTCCATGCTCCTCACTGCCAAAACATGTCCTCATCATGGTCCTGGAAGGACAGCTGGGCATCCCAGCGGGGTGGGCATGGGAGGGGTCCCCATCATGCACCCACACCCCAAGCATCCACCCTGGGTAGGGCTGGTGGAGCCACACACAGCCTCAGCTGCCAGCCAGGAGCAGCGCTCACTGCACACACCAGCAAAGTGCTCCAGTGTTTTCACCACTCGCATTTGTGTGACCAACACTAACTAGCTGCTTAATTACATTCCAGAGAGAAGCAGTTTTTCTCTCCACAGAAAATATTACTGATATTAGACAGGACCAGCACTGGTGGAGGCACAGGGGGAGGAACAGAAACCTATGCTTTGAATAAGGTGTTATCAGAGCAGATTTTTTTCCCCTCTACTGTTTTAAGTTATCAATTGTTATTTAACTAGAATTTAGCAACTGCAATACGTGTTTATACAATGCAACAACTGTAGGTTAATTAAAAGCCACTTGATTAAAAAAAATTGAAGGCTGATAACATTGCAATTTATTTTGTTTTGTAATTCGTGTTCTCCAATATAATTTGCAAAAACTGGCACTTAATTAACCTTATACTATTGTCCCATTCAATCAAAACTAAAGGAATCTAGGACATTTGATTCCATCTGTTAACAACTCTGCTAAACAAAATAGCCAAAGTCCCAACTATATACTCATAACAAAATTTCCTGAGGACAGTTTTTGTCCCCAACTTCTTGTAAAATGAGAATGAGTTGGAAAAAGTCAGAGATATCCTGAGAGACAGGGGAGGGCACAGCAGTCTCATGAAACTGTTCCAGGAGAGTGTGGGGAGATGCTGGTCATTTGTGCTGGTTTTCAGGTGGCCATGACCTCTCCAAAGATGAACAGTGCTCCCCCAGCTGCCACTGGCAATCAATGGGCCATCTTACTCTGTGCAGAGAGGAGCAAAGCCAAGCAACTCCAGCCACTAGAATCCATCTTTAAAATTAGAAAAGAAATTTTTTTAAAAAAAGAGAGCAGGAATAAATCACAAGCTCAGCAAGGGTGTGGCAGCTAAGACTGTCTCATAAGACTTTGAAATAGGAAATTAAAAACATCTCTGCAACACAAGCAGGCAAATGCAATGCCAGCTAAGAGTAATGGAGGATGTGGCACCTCAGGCATAATCCCAGCACACAAGGTCCTGCAGCCATCTGACTTCATATTAACATTTGTTTGCTAAAGCAGCCGATGGACAATTTGAGGTGCTTCCAGGATCATGACTGAGCTGCTGGGCTGGAGACTGTCTGCATGGAACACACACCTCACGCCTTTCCCTTTCGTGGTGGCCAGGGCTGCAGTCCCACCAACCATAGCTGAAGATGAGGATGTGCCCAAGGAGTCAGAAACTGCCCCTCACTCACGCATGAAGGATGCCAGGAATATTGAGGGCCACCTACCCATCAATAAGCCTGATAACAGAGGGATGTGGGACAATGTCTTTAAAAAGCACTATAGGATTGAAAGGCTTTCCCTCAAAAATGCTGGCTGTCAGCCTCAGTCTATTAATATCACAACTGAAACCCTTTTATGAGTATGTCATATTTTTGTAGCTCACAGAAAACTTGGAAGAGTTAGAGAGTCCTTAGGACACCTTCCCCAAAACACAGCCAGTAAAACTGCTTTCATTTTCCTTAAGATACTGAAGAAAAAGATAAATGTTGAATTGGTACTCGGGCATCAGACATAAGGTCAAGGGAAGTGCACGGACAACATGGCAGCCCAGGGTTTATGGGCAATTTTCCCAGCAACACTGGCCAGTATCAAACAGAGGACACTAATCTAGGTGTGGACCAGGGGTTACCCTGGAAGGAAGTTCCTATATCCATAAAACAGTAAAGACAACCCATCACCAAGAATCCCTCACCAATATTTGGTAATTATTTTCTGACACATAAAGCCAAGAGAGAACGAAGACCAGGAGGGAAAGTGCTTCCCTGGCACTGATTTATGGCCCTATATAACCCCAGCTAGACACCCACAGGCAGAGAGACAACCACTTTGCACTGATGACAACTAGAACCTCCAGGCAATGAGTCTTCAGGGCTGCTGTGAGCTAAAATGTAGCCCAACTTCCCCAGCTTTCAAAGGTCCTGGAATTTAGGGTGTTCATTCTTGGTGACACTTTCTGCCCAGAAGAAAAAATGACACTTTCTTTCACAGCAGACCTGGCATCTCACTTAGCCCAGAAATCCACTAAAATAAGGAAGATTTGGAACCGCTCCTGTCCAGGATACTGCAGAGAGGCAGTTGGAGAGGTGTGCTTACAACATATTTTCTAACCTTCTCTGGCTTTTGTTAATTGAAAGGAAAAAGATTCATATTAATGACACTGAGCATCATATGGATGTTTTATGGTCTCACAGCCAGAGATGTCCAGAGCAACACACGATGTGTATTTGGAGGAGCTGGGGAGAAGAGCTTCAGGCTTGGCATGCCACACGGCATAAGTGTCCCGTGACACTTTCAGGCACTGGCAGCTTTTGACAGAGAGCCAAGTCCTTGAATTTGTGGGTGATCTGGTCCTGCTGTCTGCAAGAAGATAAAGTCAAACAATTACCTGCTTTCTCTCTTGCCAGAACAATGTCCAAAGCATAGGCAGGAGTCCCTGAGTAGGAGGGGAGTCTGTGCCTTGAAGGTGCAAAAGCCTGAGGTATATCCTTGGCTCCATCTGACAGCTGATCATAAAACACACGGAGACAAGAGCACTGCTAGGACCACTGCTGAAGAGTACTGAATTAAGATAATTAGCGGGACTAAAAGAGCAGTAGTAAATATGAAAATGCAAATCTCTACTCTGATCTGCCACTTAACTGGAAGATAGCTCCAGGAGGGTTCTTCATCCATAACGCTACAGAGCCCAGGGCCTTGAACATTACAGGTCAATAAGTCATGCAATCAGCTTTAAGAGAAAGGAATTATTAAAATGAAGGTTTTGGTCTTTTTATTTGCTTTCTCCTTAGACAGTGAGCTTTATCTTTAAAGAAAGAACTAAAAACTTACACATTTTCTCTTTTATCTATACATTCATTCATGTGGGCTCATGAAAGACATTACCACCAACTTAAGCCACTGCAAGACCATGCTGTGCCTGAGCAGCACAAGCCAGTCCCTGGCTACATGTTCCTACAGCCACTCCTGGATCAGGGCTGGGAATGCTGCTGCCACATGGTGTGTCAGGTCAGCCCACAGGCCTGACCAGGCATTAACCTTAGCTTGTTCATTTGCTGTTTCAGAGTGTTCCTCATATTCATTTGCTGGTTTGGTGTGCTCCTCAACCCAAACCCAAGGCATCACACCACGTGACACACAGTGGTGCAGCTGCTGACACCAGCACAGGGAGGAGATGGGAGCAGCAGGGCGGAAAGGGCAGGCTCAGCTCTCCTGGGCAGTGTGCTCCTGGATCTGCTTAACTACATTAAGGCAGGCTCAGGCAATGTCGAAGAAGACGGTTATACCGAGATGTCAGATGTGAAGGAAAACCCGGACCATTCTCCACACTAAACCAAGCAACCAGCTGAATTTGACCCCATTGCTTTTGTGATGAAAACTCGAAGTTGCTTGATCCTGAAACACAAAAGAAATACCAGCGGGGGGGTCACTAGGGATAAGCACCACACAAGTGTGTTTGGCTGAGAGTTAAATGCATTGGCTGCCAGCGACTTGACTGTGCATCTGGGCATACATATTTTCCTGCTTTTGTGTACAAGGCATCTGAGGGTGCCTGGAGGCAATATTTCAAGTGAAGGACACAAGGCATGCTCAAAAGGTAGACCTGAAAATAGGATTTAATTGTATTTCTTAACTCATTTGATTATCTCAGTAGCAGAGGCTGAGATTGGGATAGGCCTGGGTTAACTGGCCCAAACATTTTCTTTGCTTCTGTTCTGTGTTTTAAAGATGTTTTAAGGAAGAGCCATCCTTACCCAAGGTTCAGGTAATACATATGATCTGATTTTGTATCCACTTGAAAATACGCCTTAAATAGCAGTGGTTAAGATGTCCTTTCCAAGCCTTGTTTTCTCTCACCCACAAAATGACTGTAAACACACATCTACTTGTCCCTTGGGGATGATACATCTTAACATTCTCACACAATTTTACCTTTTGGACGATGCTCAGATCACTATTTATAATATTATTTCTCATCTGATTCTTCCTTTTTATTTCAGAGTTATACTCTGCCTGGATACATGTTTTCTAGTCTCCCTTTTCAAGGGTAAACAGATGATTACAAGTTTATTTTCACAAAATATATGGAGTGGTTATCTCTGCTAAATACCAAAACAGTATTCAATCAAGAGAATTAAGCTGATGAAAGAGATGTTAAGGCAATGTCAAAGATCTTTTAGGAAGACAGAACTTGTACGCAATAACAACATGGTTGGATTAACTTTACAACAAAAGGAAATTAGACTGGATTTCTACAGAGTCAGTTTTGTTATTCTAGCTAACAATATTATTAACATTGAATGAATGGTAAAGACCTCATTCATGCTTCGCCTAGCCCAAATTAATGTGACTGATTACTCAGCCTCTCTGTTCTGGCAGAAATTCCTGTGCCTCCTAGGCTTGTTTATCCAGGGAGTCTCACTTTTAAGGGGGTTGACCCCAGCCAGAAGGAAACAGTAGCTGAAGCCTTTGAAGCTTTTGCACTTCACTGCCCTTTCCTCTGGATGACCAGCTCCAACTTCATGTTTAAGGGGGAAAAGTCTAAGGCCCCAGCTACTGCAGAAGATCCAGCTGGGCTCCCTTGCGAGCAAGCAGGTGTTTGACATATGATTACAGCAACTTTAGGAATCATTCCTTTCTCAAAGTGGTTCATTTTTTTTTCTTAAATTATTCCCATGCTCCTCACTGGCAATTATCAGACCACTTTAGTTGGAGGGTAGTGCTAGGCTTGGAATTAGCTGTTCACCCTCCTCGAGGAGCATCCCCGACTCCCCAAGGAGCTGTAAATTAAGCTGCTGCTGAAAAATCCCTTTCTGCCAAGCACCTGAGGAACCTGAGAGACCATATGGGCTGTGAAAATTACAATATGCACATCAAGTGCTGTTTGTGTTCACTGTGAGAAAACAAGTTGGTGCAGACTGACACCAGTGTCAGCATGATGAAGGCTGCAAAAAAAAAATGCAAGCTATAGATTTAACCTAAGAGGCAGGAAACCAGCCAGGGGCCGGTAACTCCCAACCCTCCCACTCCCCCTGCCCCATCACATCAGTAATGTTCTCTCACTGGACAGACCCACGGCTGAAGCATAATTGACATGGAGAGCCTTGACTTTTCCTTCTTCTCATCCTCACCTAGGTCCAATATAGATGAAAACTAGAAGCAGTGGGAAGAGCCCACATGAACACACAAAAACAGGCAGACAGCTTTCTTTGGTGCTCACACCAGGGGCAGGCAGGTGTCTTTACACAGAACAAAGACAAGCATCTTTTCCCTCCTTACAGCAGTTGGATGTGGTGCTACAGAAAAAGACAAACTGTTACCATCAATCCTCTTCACTGGGAGCTCACACACTCCTTAAGTTATTCCTTGAAACACCTTCCACATTCAGCCAGAGTTTCATAAGCACTCAGTAGCCATCCACAAAACTGAGTGCCTTCTGTGGCTTCAAGACCCTTGAATGCAACTACCACCATCACCAAAAAAATCTTCAGCTGGATTTCTGGAACAAGACTTACTGGTAAACTGGCTTCATTCTTAAACATTCACAACTGATTTGAGGGATTCGGTTATGCTGCCCTGCCAGGTATTGCCTGCTCTCTGGGGTATTGGCACTGAGCAATGGGGATCTTATCAACCACCCTTCAACTTCTGTCTCTTCAACCACCAGAAAAATGACCATACTCTCTTAAACTGCACCAATTCTCCAGCTGTATCAAGTGCAGGTCAGCCTGGGACTCCACTCCTGCAAGCACTTTGGACTTACGCATTTAACTGAAAGCCAGTCTGTAAATATGGAGAGGACCAGCAGTGTTGTGTTAGGGGCAAAGCAAGGGAAGTTGCTGACACAAGCACAGGCTGGAGGGCACAAAATGGGAGCACATGCACCGACTCACACTACCTGCAGCCTACCTGACTTCTGCTATTGCCCAGCAAAGTACAGGGAGGGGCACTGGAAATAGATCTCCAGAGCTGGAGGAAGCTGGGGAGACATGGGAGGAGGAGGACTGAAGAAGGCTCCAGTGGTCTGTGGGTGGCCGGGGAAGACAGCAGGCCACTCAGATACCCAGAGTTAACACCAAACACAGCTAGGGAAGTCCCAATATTGTCAAGTTACTTCAACTTTTAAAGGTACACAAAGAAGTTGAATGTCCTACATAGTACAGGGAGGTTTACCCAAGCTAGAAAATAGGGTATGGATCCTACCACTGGGAGAGTGAAGGCAGCATCTCAATTTTCAGTGGACTTGCCCAAGAAAAGTAGATGAAGGAGACAGTTCAGATATTAGTCATTAGGCAAATTATTTCTAATACATGTCTTAACACCATAAGCTAGTAAATCTTAACTGATAAGTCACTTTCAATGCACAAAATCCAAGATCATAGTGAACCTCGACACAAAATCAATTATAACTGACTGTGAAACACATGCACATCTTGGAGGTCTTCGATCTTGCACCCAAGAATGGGTGACAGAAGTTTCTCCTTGCAACACTCTTCATACTGAAATGATCTGGCTTTGGAAGCATGACTCTGAACACTGGTACATGCTACAGAGAATTTGACTCAGAAAAAAGCTCAGTTCCCTCACAGCAGTCACTGGTTGAGCAGTGGAAATGATCTTTTTTGGTCTGTTTTCAAAAAATCATGTCAGAAGCACAAAGGGAATTAATGAATGTCTTCTCTCAATCCCATGCAGCCATAGCTCCTTCATGACAGTGTTTGAGTATCCCAAAGTTCTCGCATCTGCAAAGCACATGTCTACGACAATCAAACCCAAACCAAATCCCCCTTGAGTCCTCTAGGAAGAAGGAGAGAAGAATGGGAAAGCAGCCTAATATTCTTCCTGGCAAAATGCTACCAAAGCTTAATTTTTATTACTGTCATGTAGATTATGTCTGCAAAAGAAACAAAAAAAAAAAAAAAAAAGAAGAAAGGAAAAAAGAAAAGGTTCCTCCAAGGATATGCATATAATTTTCATAGCAGAATAAGTCCTTGAGTCATGCAAAGGACAAAGCTGTGACAAAGCTGAAGTAGTACCACCACATTTTTCAGCCTTGTAAGCTCTAACCATTTAATATCGAGCAACGCTTGTGCATTTTAAAAGGTAAAAATAATGAATTCTTACAGAAATAATTATTCATACATACACATGAAATATATGTTTGGCTCTTGGCTGGAAAAGAAAGAGGTTTTTTATATTAAGTTGGAAAGGCCTATAGCACAGAAGATGGTTATAGAAAAAATTTAGAAATAAATAAATAAATAAATAAGAACACTCCATTCCAATAGACTGTATTGTCATAGTTTGTCCTTAGCTAAAAACAAATCTATGGTTAAATGTAAAGGCTTTATATTGAGACAGACACATTTAGTAGTCTGAGCAAGGGACAGGAAAGGTGATTGGATTTTTTCACTTGTTCTGGGTTTTTTTGCTGTTTTTTCATGGTAGTTAATTAATCTATAAATTTTAACTATTGTACAAAAGATTCTGAAGTTTTCAATGAATTTATGCTTTTGAAGACTATCCTTTTGTACAAAGAAAGGCATCCTGAAACTGCCAGTACTGCAGATTACTGTTTTTCATGCTGGTGATGGTGTTGAAAATCAGTGAGATAGCTATTCACCTTCCTGAAAAAGTACATAGCTTTTGTGAGCATTTCTAGAAATAAAATAATAATATTAATATGTCACTTCAGCACCAAAAGTGTGAATATATAACACCAATGTACTTTCTTACAGAATAACACTATAGGATTTTGTTTTGGGAAGAATAAAGAAAGTTCTCAACTCCTGACAACATGATGTCAGAATCCAGGACAGGATACACGTGGGATTGATTTTACAAGAAGACAAACATCTGTCAACACTGATGTTGATGAAATACTATATAAACAAATATATATAGAACATCTGCACACTGCAGTATATATCCATGGGACAACAATATTCCTTTGCGGCCAAGAAGACGAATGGTATCTTGGAGTGCATTGAGTGTCTCCAGCAGATTGAGGGAGGTTCTCCTCCCCCTCTACTTGGCCCTTGTGAGACCTCACTTGGAGTATTGGGTCCAGTTCTGGGCTCCCCAATTCAAGAGGGACAGGGATCTACTTAAGAGAGTCCAGCGGAGGCTACGAGGATGATTAAGGGGCTGGAACACCTGTCTTATGAGGAAAGGCTGAGAGACCTGGGGCTTTTCAGTCTAGAGAAGACTGAGGGGGGATCTAATTAATGTCTATAAATACATGAGGACTGGGCATCAAGAAGGCAGAGACAAGCTCTTCCACTTGTGCCCTATGATAGGATGAGGGACAATGGACTCGAGCACAGGAAGTTCCACCTCAACATGAGGAGTAATTTCTTTACTGTGAGGGTTACAGAGCACTAGAACAGGCTCCCCAAAGAGGTTGTAAGTCTCCTTCTCTGGAGACTTTCAAGACCTGTCTGGATGCCTGAGTGATCTGCCCTAGCTGTTTGTTTGGTGTTTGGTTTTTTTATGTGGGTGGGGGTTTTTTATTTGTTTTGTTTTTCCTGCTCTGGCAGGGGGGTTGGACTTCATGATCTTTGGAGGTTCCCTCCAACCCCTAATATTCTGTGATTCTGTGATTTTGTGATTCTGTGATATACTGTCTTTTCCTAATTCTAGCAGGTTCCCCTGCTCTATCACACACTTACAGTTTTCCAGGCTGGCTGTTACAAGGGGAACAGTCGTTTACCCAAGGTGATGCTGCCAGCAAACCCCTCGGGATGGATGTGAAGCAGGAGCTCAGGAGGACCTCCTGCCCAGAGCCTTTGATCTCAGCCACGTGTCCCTGCTCAGCAGCAGGCAGGTACAGCACATGATGGCCCCGTGCCAGCCACGCTGTGTGGCCGAGGCTCCCAGCGGAGAAAGCGTGTCATTCCTGGGAAGGAACACCTCCTCCTGCATGCCAGGAGAACAAAACAAAATTATTCTTGGCAGGATGTGTGTGGAGCAGGGATTTTCATGCATAGAAGATCTAGGTGTCGGTTTGCAGAGTCAGGGGTTAAACACCTGACAAGGCAAATGCAGCTGGGTGAGGAGGAGGAGCAGGAGGGACAGATGAAGACTGAGGTATCTTGTGTGAGGGGGTGATAGACAGAGGAGAGTCTCCTTCTCTTGGGAGCCAAACATATCGCTTTTGGCAAAAACATGATTGAGATTTAATTACTAGGTAAGAACAATCCTGTTGCTCACAGCAGGAATACAACACCAAAATATTTTTTGTCAGCACATACATAATCCAAGTAGAGGCAGAACTAACATTTGATTTTAAATTCCTTGTAGAGAAAATCTTTGTCTTATCCTGACAGGGATCAAATATCCATGAACACGCTCATTTGTGGTATCACAAACCAATAGGATTGCTGGTAAAATAAACATATGGAATAGGTTTTACAGAGCTCATCTCATAAACCAAACCAGGCAGCAAGCTTGGAAGGGCTGGCAGTGAACCCAAATTTGCAGCTTCACTCTGAGATGTCAGTGGGACATGTTGAATTCCAAGTGGGAACATTTGCCTGCCATGATCAGCTAGCTCTTCTCCCCACAGCCTCAACTTCTCCTCCAGGAAGACCTGGCATGGTATTTTTTCCGTGTTTTTGCAGGGGAAAGAACAACACAGTAAAGCAAATTTGAACATCTGCTTGGACATTACCCAGCAACCACTGCATGCTCGATAAGCCTTGGGGTGCGAACACTGAACTTGGGTCAAGTGCTACCACCAGCTGACTTCAAGCTCAGCACTGCTTGAATCTTCAGTACCAAACTGAAAGGACTAGTCAGACATCTGTTATAACATCCTTGGTTGATTTCCAAGCACCACATAGCTGAACACATCAAACACAGTAAAATATGTGGCAGGAAGACAATCCCATCTTCCTTTAAACTTGTGGGTTTTTTTCTGAACCCCCATTCTTCTGCAAAACCAGAAATTATTGCCATCTTACAGACTGATTTTGAGAAATATGGGTGCTTTCATGCAATACTCATGAACAGTCAAGAGACTAGTAGAAACTTTCATTGCAGTCCAGTTAAAATATTATTACACACATCAGCCAGTCTGTTGTGAATGTTAGCATATGTACAGGGGGGAGGGCTGTTTTTTCAATGTCTTGCTCTTTCTTTCCTTTATCAAGAGAAGCTCAAGTCAGCATAAAAGCAGTAAGCTCATCACTTAGGTGGAAACCAGTGTGTGAAGGATCCAAAGAAACTACCACCTGCTTATGGGTTGGGAAATTGAGAAAATAGTCATTATTGAGCTAGTGAAGAAGGTGTTTCGGAGCACTGGAAGGGTTCTTGTGTCTAGGAAACTAAAGCTAGCCAAAGTAACTCCTCTGAAAAACACGTTTTCATCAGTAATAGCACGATAAGTTTTGGCAGTCTTCATGTTGGCAGCAAATGTCTTATGAAGTCTTAACCCATTTTTTATTTTTTCTTTACACATAAGCAAGCCTCTATTCCTTCTCTGCAGGCAAATTTTAAGGGCAAGTCATCAGGTAGAGAGAATCAATGGAAATAAAACATTCCCTGGAAGTTTTTGAATTAAGTGTTTCTAGTTGGTCTCAGGAGAGGACCATGAAGAAAGCTGTAGGCAGCAGCTTGGGGTATTCAGAGATCACAGTTCTTTGCTAATGAGAACACCCAGTCAGAACCCTGCAGCACATCTTTGACAGAATAACAAATAGAATAAAATAATAAGTATTAGAAAGAAGTTGAAAGGCTTCCTCCACCAAGCTGCTGTCCCCAGCTGATTGTAAAATGGCAGCTGGTTCAACCCAAAAACCTTCCACAATCTTAAAAGGCTGTCAGACTTCCAGCTGAGCTTTGTGTGTGCCTTCCAGACTCAGGTGAATGGGGACAAAACATCCAGTGGCTTGGTATTTCACTAGGACCTGTCCACAGGCTCTGTCCACTGTTCGTTGAAAAGAAATTTCCTAGCAACTCTGTGACAAAATTAATAACATTATCTAAAAAACCCAAAAGACTAAGTATTTTAATTCTCCTAAGACCTTAAAAAGAGACTGGAATTATCATTGCAGTCAAATAAATGCAAGCAGCAAAGTAATCGAGAAATTTTACAAGATGCTACACACAGACACATGCAGGAGAGGACCACAAAACCTCATAGAACAAACCTATAAATATTAAACCAGCTGATGCAAGTGAGCTGCACAATTTTGGTTTGCTTAAGAGCAAAACCAGACGCTCCTGCTTCAGGCCTGAGAAAAGGCTTGTGGGTCTAAACCCGTGGCTGTTTGAGCTGTTGATACAGCTGGAAAACACAGATGATACCCGCTCCAGCCTCCAACCCTCACCTTGCTCGCATTCACAGTGGCCAAGCCCAACACAGCTCCAAGAACTGGGCACCACACCCCTGCCAGGACTCCCAGGAGAGCCACGGATCCCAGGCAGCCCCCGTGTCCCACAGCCCTGTGCCACAGTTACCCCACTCCAGAGCCAAAATAGCTGTGCCAGTCTGAAGGCCAGCCCTGCACGCAAGCTCCATAGCCGTGCCTGAGGATCCGGCTGGCACTGTGCATGTGGGCACACAGCAGGCTGCTCGGCAGCACAGCTCAAGCCTGGCGTCTGCACTCTGTGCACATGAAGATGCCCTTTGCAGCTGTGCAGCCCCTCCGGGTGCTTCACTGACCTATATCCCCACGTGGACACCCCGCAGGGCAGCACCGCTGCTGGGCAAGCGCCCTCTCTTTTGCTCACGGCAGCAGTTTTCCGCTGTGCCCGCCGATCACATTGCACACCGCAGAAAGGATCCCTTCCAGCATGTCCCCGAGCCTCAGATGAAAGCACAGATCCTTGGCTAGTATTTTGGCATCATCCTGCCTCCAACATGCTCACCGAAGGGGTGCGAGAGATGGAGCGCTGCAGCTCGGATCACCAGATGTACAACTGTGTCTGAACAGCAGCGGGCCGGTATGTCAGACACAGCAGGAGCTCACAAAAACAGGCCCATTAGCCAGAAACCTAGGGCGCTCTGCCAATTAAAGTGTTAACCTCCAGGCATATTTAAACACATCCAACATACTCAGCTTTTCCAGTTCTACTCCTTTTGCCACACTCAGTAATCCATACGTGTCACAGCGGTGTCCATTTCTAAAGAGCGAGGTGCTTTACGTGGCTAAAATAAACACACCAGGGGAAGCTCTGCAGTGTAGGAAACTCTGAAGTACACCTCCCACTGGTTTTCCAAGGAAATTATGCCCTTCAGTCCCACAAATGTGTTTGAATACTTACCCCATCAATGCACATCTTTGTAAGTTCCACGCCGAGTGGCGCTGCCCTTTGACAATGGGGAATGTTCAACTGCTCTTCCAATGTAATGCAAACAGAGAAGTGAAGGAGAGAGAAAAAAAAACTTACCTTACTTAAAATCACAGAGCAAGGTAGGCTTATTAATCAGTTCTGTATAAGAATATCAAAGAGGTTTCCATAAATGAATGTATTTGACGAGGCATTTTGAAAGGCTCAGGGAAGTAGAACAAAAGTAACAGGCAAAAGCAGTTAAAAAGCCTCTAACTCCGAGGAACTTCCCTTTTTATGGATTCTTGTGACCATCATCTTTTAATAGGTGAGCATAATCGTACTTGTATGCTCTAGCACCATCTAGCTTGTGCCTAAGGTAACTGAGTTCCAGTATTTTCTCCTAAAGCAGGCACATCCTTAACCATGTAGTTAATTTCTTTTAAGTGTGACTGTCTGTACTTTGGTTGTTTTGGTTATTACTTTGGTATTATAATCCAAATGAAAGCAAAAATAGCAAGCACAAAGCAGCCACAGAGGTTCAAGAGACTCCTTCACCAAGCAATCCTTCCAGCAAATCCTTCTCCATCTGTCAGTTTCTCTCTTCCCTCTTTCCTGAATCCTGACAAAGATATATGTGTGTGTTATGTCTGAAGTTTACATTTCAGATTTGGTTTGCTTAAATAAGGCTCCCTAGAGGAACTCATTAAGAAGGTCAACAAATACTGGGACAAAAACCACAATACCATTTCTTGATCCAAAATAAAAAGCACCAAACAATAAGAAAACCAGAGAAGGGTTGCTGTTCATCACAAGCAAGGCTAACAGTCCATACTGGCAATGAGTTTGCTCATGGAGGACTGAGGTGGCACCTTCATGTCCCACAGAAGCCACTTTGCTGCACCCTCTGGCTCTCTGTTTCACAGCTGCAACCAGCAGCCAGGGTCACCATCAGGCAAGGCAGGTGAGAAGAAAAGTCTCCAGCAGACCACTCAGCAATGTGGAGCTGAAGTTTAATCTGGCTCAAGCAGCAAATTACACAACATGAATCCATTCAATACTTCAGCTGACATACACTCTCCTGCCCAGATTCCCTAAAGTGAAATTCCTAGTCAGGACAAATATCTGCAGTTATGCAAACGGTGGTAAGAACCACCATTAACCTGCAGCAGATGTCAGAAGACATCTCATGAGGAGTCAAGAGGTCTGTTCCTCTTTCCCTGCTACTTGTACACAAATTCCAAGAGGGCTTTTGCAGGCTGTGAGGGCTCTCTAGTCATGCCTCCCTAGGGCTCAGCAGCAGCTCTTGTGGAGACACTGCATACTCTTTGAGGTGAGCTTCTTAGCTGGCTCGACCACTTCTCCCTGAAAAAAAGCACCATGTAGATGTACCCTCACTCATACAGCACTGTCTGACACTGCAGCACCAAGCAGCAGAGAAGCCAAGTTAATAAGCCAAATTCTCCTTCTGCAGGTCACTAATGACTGCAGGCAAATGACTGCAACTCAGTCTTGGGGTGCCCACTGCAGAGCTCCAGGAAAAGCGTCACCTGCACATAATGGTTTCTGCGTATTTCAGCTCACGGAACAGCCACAGGCTTTCTGTTTGAGTGGCTTAGTTAGGTCCACTGAAACAATTAAAGATGGAAGAAAAAAAAAGTAAGGCCTCCAGGATGAAGTACAGGGCATGTTTTGTTTGTAACACATTGCACCAGCTCTGTTACACAAACGGTCACAACCCTGCCCAGACATGTAGCATGCTCCCTGCAGATGGAAGCATAGAAAGAGGGGAATGTTTGCTCCAGAGGCATAAAAAGGTGGATGTCTGACCCACATCTGGAGCCCCATCTGGACCAGGGCAGTTTAGCACAATGCAACATTCTGTAGAAGCAAATTCACACAGTTATTGCTCCATGCTGCCTATTTTCGTGCATTTGTTGCCAAAACCACGGGTTTATCTATCCAAGAGAAAGGATTAACATTCCAGGATATGTTGAATGAGACATTTTAAAAACAAAATTTGACATGGCTACAGTAAAGCAGAGCAATGCCCTGACCCTGTGTCCTGGAAGCCTCCAGAGTCCAGGGATGGAGCTCTGTTAGTACTGCTAAAGTAAATTTGGGAAATGTGCTTTTCTGTGCATTTTGAAATGTAAAACCTTCCCAGAGGGGAGGCAGCAATTGAAGAGAGAACTGCACAGGAGCCTCTGGAGGGGATATCAAAATCCAGCTGGGTATATACCCAAAGAAGAAAATTGACACAAGCCTAACTAAAACATGTAGGAAGAGGCAGCATAGAGAAGACACACAGGTGCCAGAATTTTATAGCTCCACAATCCACAGAAATACTCTAAGCCCGAGATGAATCATAAGGGAAGTGACCTTGGCTCTATCTTTCCATCCTTTACAGAGCTTGAGCTCTCAGATATACCATGCAACAGTGGCTGCTTTTCCTCCCTCCCCAGAAGTTGAGACGATTTCTCAGCCAAGGGACAACTTCACTTCTTCTGAGAGAAGCACATTTTTGTACTAGTCTTTTTGGAGAAACATAAATTTTATCCCACAGGCAGTAAGATTTCACACAACATGAAAAGTCTGCCACATCATCAGCATGATGCCTTCTGTTTTGAGAAACATTATCAGACTACAAAACTCCTTGAGAATTCATGTGAACTGGCTCTTTGCCACCTATGAAAAGGCAGGCACACAGCAGAGCTTATGAAGAGGGATTAGGAGATCTTGGTGAAAGTGCAAAGGCAAGATGTTGGCTTGGAGGCTTTTTTGCAATTTGGCAGATGCATTTTTTGCTCCTTACTCTGCTAGGGCCATCTTGGATAACCTCAGGTATAGTAGTCTCAGCCCCTGCTGTCCTTAGCCCATCTTGACTATTAATTGCCTTGTCCTCATTTCACAGACATCTGAGTGGCCTGTCAGTCAAACTGCCATTGATGCTTTGGTATTTTAAGATACACCACTACCAGTATTGGTTTTCCCCAGACATTCCGTTTGGGGCTGAGTTACCTCTGTATTCTGGGTATTTACCTCTTTACAACCACCATGAGTAAAAGCTTGCACAGAATTTTTTTACACAGAATCCTAGGGGTTGGAAGGGACCTCAAAAGATCATCTAGTCCAACCCCCCTGCCAGAGCAGGATCACCTAGAGCACATCACACAGGAAGGCGTCCAGGCAGGTTTTGAATGTCTCCAGCGAAGGAGACTCCACAACCTCTCTGGGCAGCCTGTTCCAGTGCTCTGTCACTCTCACAGGAAAGAAGTTCTTCCTGATATTCACATGGAACCTCCTATGCTCCAGTTTGCATCCATTGCCCCTTGTCCTATCACTGGTCATCACTGAAAAAAAGCCTGGCTCCATCACCCTGACACTCGCCCTTTATATATTTGTAAACATTGATGAGGTCACCCCTCAGTCTCCTCTTCTCCAAGCTAAAGAGACCCAGCTCCCTCAGTCTTTCATCATAAGGGAGATGTTCCACTCCCTTAATCATCTTTGTGGCTCTGCACTGGACTCTTTCAAGCAGTTTCCTGTCCTTCTTGAACTGAGGGGCCCAGAACTGGACACAATACTCCAGATGCGGCCTCACCAAGGCAGAATAGAGGGGGAGGAGAACCTCTCTTGACCTACTAACCACACCCTTTCTAATACACCCCAGGATACCATTGGCTACAAGGCTACAAGGGCACATTGCTGGCTCATGGTCATTCTCCTGTCCACCAGGACCCCAGGTCCATTTCTCCTACACTGCTCTCCAGCAGGTCAGCCCCCAACCTGTACTGGTAAATTGCAATTGCCTCAAAAGCATAAATACAGTTATTTATAAATGTATTTCTGTTAAGCAAAACTTGTGTTGCTTTCCTCTTTGTTGTGATGCATTGGTGAAGGTGAACAGCCCATTTGTTTCAGGTTTAATGCTGTTCAGTTCAGCTGAGACAAGGGGCTGAATACAAAACCTCAATTCTTGATCTAACACTTTTTAAAGTGTTAAGTTTAAAAGCTCTATTTTAAGGTTGCACAAACATCCTTGGCCTTCACAAGGCAACCAAGCCCAGCAAATTACTTCTGAAAATTATCTACACTGGGAAAATGTGCAACCCAGGTGAGACAGAGTTGAAATGAGTGGGCTGACAAGCAGCAGGACTGAGCAAAGCCCCAGTGTTTTCTAAGGATTTTGCTAAAACTCTAAACATTATCAATGATGACAGTGCCATCTCATAAGTTGCTTGAACCACATTTGTAACCCAGCTCTCCACTGAAATGCATCAAGTAGCACCAAGGTCACGACACCAACACTTGCCTAGAGCTTTACAACAACAGAGCCAGGACACTAGAGCTTCCAGTTTCCTTCACCTACTCTGCTAGTGTGGTGGGAACAGCCCTCTTATGTACACAATGCAGAGGATGGGGCTTGCAGACAAATGGTGTGTGATGGCACTGGGGTACCTCACATTGAACTGAACAAGAGCAGACAGGCTCCAAGGCCACAACATTGCCAGCACTGGCTCTGGCAGCCCCGGGGAAAAGCCTCAGCTCCTCCACCACAAAGGACATGAGCAAAAAGGAGCTGAAGCAAGCACTGATTTGGGGATCGTTCCCATTTTTACTGTGCCAGAGTTTTAGGCAGAAACCTGCCTGTTTTTTTTTCCTCTCAGCAGCTTCATCACTAAATTAGCTAGTGAGTTACAAAGCGGTGATGCTAAAAGCGCAGCAACGTAGGAAGCCTGGTCACAAACAGGAGTAGCCAGACACCAACCAAAACCTATCCTTCTGTCTGAGCTGCAGTATAGCTTTTCTCTTTTATGGCAAAAGTCCTTAAGGCTGTCAGTCAGAAGCTTCCAACTTAATTTTGCACACATGGCAAGTCCCCAAGACTTTAATCTTTTTCACACAAGGCAACAAAAGCCACAGGAACCAGACTCAGCAGGAACACTGCCCTTCAGAGCACAGTTAGAGATCTCCAGCTCAGCGCTACGCCAGGATGCGCCATTCTCAAACACCGTGCTTTCCTGCCTGCAGGTTACGATGCACTCACAGAGGCAGAAGGCTCATTACTGGCCCTAATCTAAAGCCCATCCTTCCTGATTTGGTGCCCACATGACGTGCCCATGCTGGCATTTCCCTGCCCAGAGGGCCAGGTCCCTAAGGATGCTCCCAACCTGGGCTTGGAGCTCACGGGACGCGCGGCCGCAGCACGGCCATGGCGACAGACCTGCATCTACCGGCAGCGTTTGGCAACACGGAATGATTTCACGGAGGACACTCCATCTGTCATTCCATTCTGCAGCAGAGCCTGACCTCACTAGCACTAAGGAAGCCCCAGCAGATTAACATTTAATGATGTTTTCAGTTTCAGCCCTCGTAATTTTCCTTCTTTCAGAGTTCACACATAAAAGAGGAAGAAAGCCATATATTGTGTACAGCATTTGGGTCTTCATCTTGCAGTCACCTCCTTTAGCATGCTTGACTTTGACAGGTACCGATTTTTTTCTTCTTTCTGCATGGAAAAAAATATATTTTTTACATATATTTTACTCCAGAAATGGAACATCAGCTGCTCCTTGCATACACAGACCGTTCCTGTTTTGATTTGTGTAACCATGATACCTAATTAGGTTTAAATAAGTAAAGACAGGAGTTTTGGTTCTTCGCTGCTGCCTAAACAGAAGCAAGGAAACTAAACCCCTTCCTCACCAAGACAGACAGATTGAGTGAGATCTTTTAGGTCACTCTTTTTGTTGTCCTGAAAAAATACATTTAACCACATAACTTAATGCAAAAAGAAATCCTTAAGGGACAGTAAAGTGATCAGAAAAGTACAGTTTGCATTGTTTTTGTTAAGTAGTTCTGTTACTGTTTGTGTTTTCTGCTTGGGAAATGTCCAGCTTATGTCCTGTGCTGAGCAGCACATGTGGACAAAGTGCTCTGAGTTCTGATCTTCCAAAGGCCTCCTTCCTTTGTCCATGAGGAAGGACCACCAGTGCTAAGTGGAGCACCAGCTGAAGGCACTATGTCCCACCACAAGAACAGAAGCCCATTGAAGAAACTACACTACAGTATAAAATCTCACAAAGTATATGTTTGGTGGCATGGCCAAGCCTCTGATGATGTGGGTTGATATTTCTAGGAAATGGTGAACTGGAAGAGGGATTTACATGAAAAAGCACAGGAATAAAAGTGATGGCCCAAAAAGAGGGAGAAACACAAAAGCCAGCAGAGAGGTAACAAGTTGCTGAATATTTATGGAAGATAAGGGCATGAATTTTGAATTTGGGATGTTATTTACCAGGAGGTGAAGCAAAAGACTGAACCTTGAAGTAAATAGATCACAAAGGAAAGTGGTAAGATAACTACCAAGAGGGTAATCTGAGTGGCTTTGGCTATGATGCTGTAGAGAGGAGCAAGATGAGAACACAGGAGGCTACAATGGAAGAGCATTGACTGACTGCAGCTACCAGCTAGTTCTGCAGCCAGAGCACAGCTGCTGTGCACTATAATGAAGAAAATGCCTGAGATGATGGAAGATGTTCAATGAAAGTAAGAGCTGTGCAGTCATGAGGAGAAAAACAAGGCTGTTAACCTGTCCCTCCCAGTAATCTTTTGGTGTTTGTTTTTTAAAATAATGCCCATGAATCTTCAGTAGCCAGCCAAGCAATGCTCACCAGCACCCTATAGGCAACGAGGTTACCACAGCAAGCTGTCAGGGCAAGTTTCTATGCCTGAAGAAACCAGAGCTCCAAAAACTATTATAAATGCCTGGAAAACTGACGAAAGTACATTGGGAAGAGGGGAAGTCAGAACTGACCTTTTTGCAGCCAAGACCCTCCAAAGTAAGAAAAAGGAACTGCTTTTTGAAGATTAAAGTTGCAAAATTGTAAGGTTGTAGCAGACCCAAACCAGCCCAGAAACTGAGAAACGTGCCTTACAAAGACTTAAGACACCCACAAGAAGATGGAGAAAGAACAGCTCCAGTCACAAAAGACTAATTCCCAAGTAGTCAGGGCTTGTGCTCAACAGTTCAAGTCACAGCAGAGTTGGCTCACAGGAAACTTCCTCTTTCTTGCTGTCATGCAAGGCCCTGGTTTTAATGCTGCAGGTACTTCAAATCTTCATGGCCCAACTCTGTCCTACACTGCTGTAGGATGGATACTCCTGCAATGGTGAGAGACACTCTGAGATAAGGCTCAGCATTCCTTGAAGTACGAGAAAAGCTTCTAGACAAGTCTGGGGCCCTGACTCATCAACTTGCAAATCTTACAGCTCATTGCTAAAGTTCAAAGCAGGTAGCAATGGCAAAGAAGTCAAAAGGTAATTTATTTTGAATAGCAAAAGTAGACATTTGTGGTTGTGTAACTAAGGAAAAAAAGAGTAGAGCCTAAGACCAAAGTTCAGTCCCTGTAGCAAAATTCTGTGGTATTAGCATGTGTTATTTATAAGCATCTATCATCATTTGATGCTCTCTGTTCTGGTTTGGTTTGATTGCTTTTTTGGTAGCAGTGAAGGGCCACAGGAGGGGCTCCAGCAAGAAGCTGAGAAGCTGCCCCTGCTCCAAACCCAGCCAAGAAGCCATTAGAGGGACAATAGACGTGCCTCTGCAACTAACATACGAAAGAAGGGTTATAATACCAGAGCAGAGAAGGAGGAGGAGAAGTGTTGTGCTGAAGAAGAAGAGTGGTGCTGGGGAAGGAGAGCAGTGCTGGTGGTTGGTGAGGAAGAAGGGGAAGAAGGAGCCCAAGCAGAAGTTTCCCTGCAACCCATGGCGAGATGGCAGCTGTCCCCCTGCACTCATGCAGGAACATGGTGCAACATTCCCTGAAGGCGCCAGGAGGGGTGAACTTGGTCAGTGGACTTGGATTTTGTGGCCAGAGGATTTGCTGCCAGTGGACTCTGATTGCGCAGCTTTGGAAGACCCCGGTGCCAGGGGAGTTTGTTCCCGAAGCAGCCTGTGACTCTGTGGGAAGCCCAGGCTGGAGCAGCTCCGGACCTCATGGGAAGGACTCATGAAGGAGAGGTTCATGGAGGACTCTCTCCCATGGGAAGGACCTTGTGGGGAAGCAGGGAAGGACTGTAAGGAATCCTTCTTCCTGAGGAGGATGGCGCGGCAAGAACCAGCAGCCTGTGAACTGACTCTAAACCCCCTCCCCTGTCCCCCTGTGCCGCTGGGGGGAAGGAGGGAGAGAAACCAGCAACAAAGTGATTTGGGCCTAGGAAGAAGGGAGGGGTGGGGTAACATATGCAAGCCCTGCTCTGTGTGTTGTCTGTGTCCTGTGTGTGTTTGATTAGTGTGAAATTAGATTATTATTTTTTCCCCAAGCTGAGTCTGTTTTGCCCAGGACCTTAATCAGTGAAGAACCCTCCTTGTCCTATGTCTCAACCCATGAGCTTTGTCCTCCTCATCCCAGAGTGTGTGTGTGGGGAGTTGAGTGAGCAGCCATGGGGCTGTTCCTTTGTTGTTTTGTTGGGCCCAAACCATGACACTCTCTCTGCCCCAAATGTATGCACTGACACAGTCCCGAACAGCAACATACAGTAGGCAAGGGAAGAGTGCAGCAAAGACCTGTAGATAGATTTCTACCTATGTAACATTTTCACTGGGTACCATTCTTGGGTCTTGGCCAAAGTATAGGCAGCGTATCTACAGGATATAATCATTTTAACCATCCCTAGCTACAAAGATATCCAAACCCCTCAGCAAGAGAATCTGCAGTCTTAATTAACCTTGTGAGAAATCAGGAAAAGATAGATTATGCTTAGCTACTGCCTCATTTTGTTAACAAGAGATAATTGAAAAAACACATGCTAAAGTGATTGGCTAATCATCACATCAAATTAATTTTTAAAAAATCAATTCATCGTGATCAAGTAGTTATTTACCAAAAAAAGCAACAACACACAGAGCATATTACTTGTTGGGGTGAATCTCATCCAGTCTTTAAGCAAATAGCTCTACAGAGCAAGGAAGATCGAGGTTGTGCCCCAGCAGCCTTTGGATGAATTTTGGGAATCAGATCATCCTTCCCACTGCTCCATCACCTTCCTTTTGAGGACGTTTCCTGTCCCTTTGCTGTGCATCCTGAGGAACTTCTAATGCCTGGATCAGCAAAATTCCCCTTGCAGCAATACCCTGACCCCATCCATTCTCCCTCTGACACCAAAGTAAAGGCAATGAGGTTTCACATTAAGAGCTTGCATGACTCTACATCTCCAAACAGCAGGATTAGGCCTGTGGACCACAAAAGTCCTCTGTCATCCCCATCCCCTAATGACATTCTCTTAAGCTAGGTTTTCCATAAGGAAACGTGTCAGGCAAGCGTATAATTAATTACTTGGAAGTAATTTAATCTGAAGAGCTTTGTTCCAAACTCATAAAGCTCTGCAGATGTAACAAAGCATTCAGGACACAACTTATTTTAGGAATCAGCAATATGCTTTAGCCAGAAATCTCAATTTGTAAATACTGCATCCTGGCCTAGCAGATTTCCTTCCTGATAGACCATGACCGCTTCATAATTCTAGGGCAGAACCATGAAGATTAATAAAAAGCAGAAAGAGGATTTTAATCAACACAGCCAGCTGGTCTGTGGTTTAGATTATGTTGTGGAAGGGAAAGTGTAACATTAAGATTGAATGAAAAATGCAAAGCACTCATTACCCCACAGAATATCTCTACCAGCTAAATCAACATTAAAATCAAATTTGCAAATCCTGTGCTTATATTACCGAGCGTAGGTAATTGTGATATATTTAACATCACCTAGAAATGAAAACATCCGACTTTAAAATAATGAGTTTTGTTTTAAATCCTGTTCATAAGTCACTTTCCTTTCTACCCGTTATTAAGAAGATGACCTATTTTAAATCTCATCCTTTAAAAGTGTTGTAATGAGTTCCGTTTTTGGAGGGAGTAAAGCAGGACACAGGATGGCTGGAAAGCAACTAGTAAGGGAAGGGGAGAGGAAGCCTGCTGAAAGCCTGGGAGCAGGAAGATGAAGGCTTTTCCAATACAGGGATGCACAGCCGAAGGCTGAGAGCTGTGGTCTGCAGGGGAACAGCTCTGGATGCCTGGGAGATGCTGGCTTCTGCCAGAGGCAGACCTGGAGAGGTGGCTGAGGCTGCAGCCCGGCTGCTTGCTGCTCCCGGCCGGCAGATGCAGGCTGCTGCCAGCTGCTGCAGGGTGGAGGGAGAAGGGGGGAAACAAGCTGCCTGGACCCGAGCCAAGGAGCAACAAAAGGCTTGTGTGCCACGGCCACATCACCCTGACTCGCTGGCTGCCCAGTCTGCAGAGCACCATAGCAACCAGGGTTAAAATTGGGTCAGGATTGCCTGCATGAAACCTGTTATTTTGAATATAGGGCTTGGGCCTGCACTGAAAATGTTCATTCATGAGCTATTTTGGCAGAAGATATGCTATTTGGGGAAGCTGGAGTGGGAGAGAAGACTATATGAGGACATCAAGCTGCCCAACGTGCTGCCAGTGCCTGAATTTTTCTTTTTTTAACCTACCCTGGGCCTGGACAAGACACACTAAGACCATCTAAAGTGCCTTAACGTGTCTGAAACCTCACTGCCACTCTGATTGTGCTCAGTAAGTTCCACATCCTGAGTCTGGCTGTAAAGAACAGAGGCTGGGCCTGGCAGGTATCTTAGAACTCTGTCCCACTTCCAGTTTCTCTTCCCCTGCATGGAGGGAGAATATTGTCAGCAAAGGTATTGGTGAGCAATTGAAGCATGAAGGCTTCATCAGTGGCCCTAGGTCTACAGAGGAGAGAGACCCAATCCCAGCTTCCTTAGTGCCGAAGATGTTATCCAAAGCTCTGGATCTACTAAGTTAAACTTCCTAAACATCCTGTTCCAAAAAGCACCATTTCCCCCTAAGAAACCTGAAAGCCATCAGCACAGACTCTTTTGTCTGGATTGAACTAAATCCTGGCTCTTAACAGAATAGTACTAGCCTCACTGTTCTGCTTACTGAAGTTTTTTATTGCATTGACCAGTTACAATCAAATTATGTAGAGGCTCAGCCACATTATGTTTCTACAAGATTCAAGAAAATCTGAAGCCAAGAAAAGAAAAAGACCCAAACGGGTGTGTACACACAAAGAAACAGGCACAATTTAAGATCTTCAGAGGCAGATAGGAACTCCCTGTGTGAGGGAGAAGCCAGCTTCCCCTGTCAGTGTGAGAACAGTTCAAATCAGAGCTGGTCCTGCATTTTGCCCCGTCAAAGAGGTAGGGAACAGAAGCCAGCAGAATGGCTGGGATTTTTGCTGTGTAATATAATGTCATATATAAAAGCTATGCCTTCATATAAAGCAACATACTATATAAAAGTCCTAAAGCACTGAAACTAGTTTTGGATTAATTTTCTCTGTGTCTTGAAACTAATTTCTATACCTACAAATAGCTGCTTTATTTTAAACATACTATAGCACGCACACCGAGAGAGAGAAAAAAGGAAACCTGAAATAAATCAGGATTTCATTTAGCAGCTGGATTTTCTCAGGCTCTGTGCAAAGGATTTGTAATTTAAGAAGTGAATGACTCCTGAGTGAGCAACTACTTGCATTGTGGGCAGAATTTGACCCATGAATCATTCTTAATGCAAATGTTTTTCTGATTCTAGAAAGCAAGCTACGATCCTAGAAAAATGTAGATAAGCAGGACTTGATCAAAAACTCACCTCTGGGCCTCCCTTCAGACCTGTGATGTGCAGGACTCTAAACTCAGCTTTGGGATTGCTAACTTCTCACAGGAGGCTCTCATCATCTCACCAGGTCAACACAACTAGCCTCCTCACTACCTACCAAACTTCTTCTGAACCAGAGAGTGATTTGAACTGAGCTGCAGCCAGAGAGCAGAATGCCCCTTTGCTCACAATTCCTGCAGCTTCAGCTGGGGTTGTAGCCAAAGGCTACCAGCTGGTCCAGCTGAGGACTCACCCCACAGAGTCACTTGTCTGCTCTTCTGCCTTGTACTTGGTTTCCGCAGGATGACCATGCAGGATTTTTCCCTTATAGCCTCTCCACTTCGTATGCTGAGCTTTTAAGTGATCTCAGATCTTCACTTCAAATGCCACTGCTAGATCAGACTTACTGAGAGACAGGCTTGGTAAGGTCTGATACAGCCAAGTGTTGTGCTTAAAGCCCAGTTGGCAACTAAGCACAGCACAGCCACTCAGACTTCCCCACTGTGGGATGGAGAGGAGAAAATATAACCAAAACCTCATGGGTCGATAGAAGGACAGGGCAGGTTCACTTGCCAATTATGGTCATAGGCAAAACAGACATGACTTGGGGAAAAAAAAAATCAATTTATCACCAATCAAATCAGAGCAGGATAATGAGACATGAGACCAGATCTTAAAAACACCTTCCCCCACTCCTCCCTTCTCAAGTTACTTCACTCCTGATTTCTCTACCTCATTTTCCCCAGCAGTACAGGGGGATAGGTCAGTTACTCTCATATCATCTCTGCTGCTCCTTCCTCTTCACCAGTAAGAACTGCTCAGTCTTCCTCTGTTTGGGTATGGGATCCCTTCCACTGGACAGAGTCCTTCATGAACCCTCTGACAAGAGTCCCTCCCCTGAGGTGCAGTCCCTCAGGGAACAGACTGCTCCAGTGCGGGCTTCTGACGGAGTCATGGCCTGCTTTGGTCACAGTCACCTCCCTTGATGTGGGGCTCTCCATGGCTTTTAACTCCACATTTGCTCCATCCACCGTGGTCCTTCATGGGCTAGTCTTGGGCTGCAGGAGGGCAGCCTGCTGTCTCACCACAGGCTGCAGGGGAAACTCTGCTCAGGCACATCATCTCCCTCCTTCCTCCAAAGCCCCACCACACAGACCCAGCACATTAAGTAAAAATGTGAATTGCCATATCATGGACAGGGTAGGAACAGCATGATTTGAAACACGGATCAGATCGTACCAGCTTGCCCTGTTCTAGCTCTAGCCCCTCTTTCCTCCTTTTGCCCCAGTTTTTAAGGCTGAGCATAACATCTAATGGTCTAGGGTCAGCTGCCCCAGCTGTGTCCCCTGTCAGCTACCTTGCACCTCCAGCCTCCTCACTGGCAGGGCAGGCTGCAAGGCAGAAAAGGCCTTGATGCTGTGTGAGCACCCTTCAGCAGTAACTGAAACATTCCCGTGCTATCAAGCTTCCCAGCACAAATCCAAAACATAGCCCCATACAAGCTAAGATGAAGAAAATTAACTCTATCGTAGCCAAAACCAGCGGAGGCTCCTTGGGCTTGCTGAACCCTCTGCATATGCACTATACAGCCAGCCAGCACTTGCTTGGGCAATTCAATAGATTCTGAAAAAATTATTCTGGGGGAAGGAGAATTGAAATATTTTCTGGGATTTCCAGTTGACCAAGCATCCAGCTGACTCTCAGACGAAAGAGCCATCATGCAAGTATACACTGAATCCTGTGCACTGGGCATCTTCTCTTGCACTTTTGGACCTTGTTTATGTGAAATCACAGGCAAATAGCAAAGTTTTGCTCTTTTCTAACTAGACTAAACTTCTAGATGGGAAAAAGAGGGCATCTTCTGAGATGCTCAGTGTTCTGTTACTCTACTGGTATTTTCTCCTGGTCCCCTGCTCCACTAACTCATTCAGTGGTAACCCAAATACAATATAATTAGTGTCACTGAAATAATCTGATTCTCCTTGAAAAGTATTACAACACTGCATATTCATATGACATCACATTTTACAAGGTCTTTCAGCTCACTGCCATTCACAGATTTTCTCAGGAGCCTGAAGACTATTTATCACAGTTTTTCAATGCCAAGTATTTAATTTCTGCTAGGTCCTCCATAGCTTTTGCCAAGGTGGATTTTTGTTACCTCAGACATGTTAGAATACAGTCTTTGTGCAGCAACTTGTCATCTTAAATCTGAATAAAACATCTGAGACCACATTTACTAAAAACACACAACAGGAGTAAAGAAATAGTTGAAAATTCTTGAACGAGCAAATTCACTTGTAATAAGCTTTTTCATAAAGGAAGTAGTTCCTCTCCAACATGAGTATCACTCCAGATTCTAATCAGAAGATTATTTTTTATTATTATTACCGGAAACACTGGGAGCTTATATTCTCCTACTGCAGTGCTCTGTGCCACTGAGAAAAGTACTTCAAACCTAAACAGTGTGATGAAAACCAGGTGGGTCTAGAAATGTACAATTTTTGTTCAAAATGCACATGCATTTTAATCAGTGACTACATGGCATGTCTTAGGAATTACCCTCAGGTATGGACCATAAAAAACTAAAAGCACAAACTTCTGATGCTTTTGCATCCAGAGTTCGAAGTTCACTTAGTTTCTGAGATATTACAGAACATGTGGTCTACACCATAAATACTTCCCAGGGAAAAAAAAACAAAACACACAAAAAAACCCCCACAAACACACACACAAAAAAACACAAACCAAAAGAAAAAAAAAAACAACACAAAAAAACAACCCAAGCCCTTATACATTTAAGGTTAAAGTAGTGAGTCATTTAGGGCAAAAAAATGCATGGGCATTGCAGTTAACCCCAACTGAAGCACATACATTTAAAAAACATCAATGAGAAGGTCATCCTTGAAGGAAATCCCAAAATAATGACAAAAGCAATGCCAAATGAAGGCATAGAAACAAATTAAACTCTCCCATCTCATTGTCAGGCAATATATACACAATTAAGACACACTGATGTTTACAATGACTGTGGTCAGCTCTTTTTTAAAAATTAATTTTTCTTCCTAATGTTTCCCTTTCACAGCTAAATTAAGAATTTCATTAAGAGTAAGGTTGTTCAAATGTAACTTTTACATTATAAATCTCTACAAGCCTGCAGTCTCTCCATTATATTTATTTTCTCTTTTCTACACAAAATGAATCATTGTTCTAAACATACCCCCCAACACTATTTATACTGGACTTGGTTATTACATCTGTTTTCCTTCTGTCTGAGCAACTAATTTGGAATTACATTCAAACAGCTTTACCTTAAAAATGTGTTTCCAAAATATAAACAGAAAGATTTCTCCCACGCATGTGTGTATCCATATGCATCTTAGAAAGCCATGCAGGGCAGACATTACTCTTCTCAAATGCTTCTATTCTTTCATCACACCAGCACAAGTCACAAACACCAAGAAAACAAACAACACCTGAATACAGGAATAAATAATTCATTCCTGACAGACAGGGTGGTTTGTTTTTTTTTAAAAAGGGGAGCTGAAACATGTCTCATTCAAGCAGCAGCAGGCTCATTAAATCACACAGTTGTAACACTAATGATGACACTGCTTTCTGAAACGGAAACAGACCATGGAATTGACCTGTTGTTCCTTAACAGGGACAGTTACAGCACTTCTTGTAGAGGGAATTTGCACAGTGCTTTGCTTTTCTCTCAAAGTTTTGTTTGGCTTTGTTAGGAAAATAAATAAATAAATATATTTTTAATATAAATAAAGGGCAGTGGATAGTAAAAGAAAGTAGATGCCTGTGGGACAGATGAAGGTCTCCTGACTGCAAATACCCTATTATTGTCTTACCATCTTCTCAAGGACTGGAGGGCATCACAGCTCAACAGAGTTCCTACTCATTTGTTCTTGTCTGCTGTATGTAGAATAACATATAACTTCACTATGGTCAACAGGATTATTTATTTATACATCATATACTCCATTGCCTCACATCCTTTTAAACACAGGTCCTAGAAACGCAGAGCTCTGGTTGGTGTCAAACACTTTATTTTTGTCCTTGTTTTTTTTAATTTAAAAGTCAAACAGACAAGAAAATGCCATGCAACTCAGCAAGAGGTTTAAAAAAGTATTCAGGGCCATTCACAAGTCTCTTTTTTCATATCAAGAACTTGATTGTCTTTTCCCCAAAGAACAGAATGATCAGCAACGTTTTAGATACACTGTCGATAAAAATAGAAGTAGTAATCGGTAAAAAACATTCCAGCAAAATAAGGCTCTGTTGAGCAGCCTGCAAAACCCTGCAGAAGACAAAAAAAAAAAAAAAAAAAGGAGATTCTTATAGGATCTTCTCTCATTTCAAATGCTATTTGTCTTTTGCCATGTTGCCATTTGAAAAGGCTTACCGGTACAGCTACACGGAAGTAGTAAGCGCTGTCATACAATTTAGCTACAGGGAGAGTCCAAATATGGTGACGTCCCTAGAGGATAAATGAGGGAGAGAGATTAGATAACCTCACTTCACGTTAAACTGGAGAGAAGGATAGGCTTTGGAAACATTTCATTGACAAATGCAGTGCAATGTAATTACTGTAACAAGACTTGATAGCTGTAGTCAGAGTATTTAAAGTTTCTAATGTCTCAACTCCATCTTTCCCTCCTGCCTTCACTTTCTGACACATTCTCTGTTGGAGATGATATGTTCACATGATACAACTGAGGAGTCCAAATGATTGCTGTCCTGCCTTTTGGTAGGGAATAAGCTTTCCAGTCCCCGGGAAAATGCTCTTGAAAAAACCCTCTCAAAAAAGGTAGCATTTCTACTCTGCATCACATGAAATCTGAATGTTCACTGCTGCTGGAGAATCATTAACTTTAGTCTTCTGATGTGGATTTCAGGTTGACACATGAAATTTTTTTGACCAGTTTTGGCAGTAAGCTTCGAGGATATATCTGCAGTGCAAAACTCTCTGAAACTGACTAGATGTCAATTCTGTTGGGATTATGGCAGACAGGTCAAAACTTGGACAATTTTGTTTTTCTGATGGTTTTGCAGCAGTTGCAGAAAAGCCTGTAACTTTTTGCAAAGACATTTGTAAAGTTGATCAGAAAGCCAGCTTAAGGATGCTGTATCCCAACTGCTCTAATTTGAAAAAGCACCAATAAAAGTAATTAAAAAACAAATATGAATACATAATGTATGAGACCATAGATGAAAAATCTAAAATAGACTGCAAATTGCCTTCCAACTTCATGAAGGTTTCTCCTATCATGTGTTCAGAAGTGCTGCTATCCTTGCTTCTGCCTTTCCTGCTGTTTTAGCCAGAATAAATATTTCCAAGCAATGTGTACAAATCAAGGCCTTGAAAGAGTCTTGTATTTCCAGAGAATTTGAAGAGAGTTTAAGACCTTCATTAATTTACTGCAGATGATCAAAAGTTTGCAAGATCAGGTCCCTAAATATTTTTTACTGGGTAAAGATAACATGTTTTAACAGCTTTTATTCCCATTGAGGCCATCTGGAGAATGACATGTAAACAACTCTTGCTTTTAGAATGAAGAACTTTCCCTAGAGAGATTTACTGGTAAACTCATATTCACAAAGAAATAAATCACAGAATCTCAGGGGTTGGAAGGGACCTCAAAAGATCATCTAGTCCAACCCCCCTGCCAGAGCAGGATCACCTAGAGCACATCACACAGGAAGGCGTCCAGGCGGGTTTTGAATGTCTCCAGCGAAGGAGACTCCACAACCTCTCCGGGCAGCCTGTTCCAGTGCTCTGTCACTCTCACAGTAAAGAAGTTTTTCCTCACATTAATGTGGAACCAACTATGCTCCAGTTATTGCCCCTTGTCCTATCACTGGACATCACTGAGAAGAGCCTGGCTCCATCCTCCTGACACTCGCCCTTAATGTGTTTATAAACATTGATGAGGTCATACTACAATTTTTTCCAGTGAAGTCAAGACTTAAAAACTAGAATTCATTACCCATAAGACAATAATGGAAACAGTACAGTAGATGGTGGTTTGGAGGACTCTGTCTCATAAGGCCCTGGCTGAAAATACTCCCACTTCTAAAGTACCTCTGGAGATACAATGAGTTATAGGGGTGAGTTAGGCTGAAGCAGACTCAAAACTGTCCTTGTAGAGAGTCACTAGATAGATTTTTATAAAATTCAGTGTAAAACTGACACCTGCAAAATGTTGCATCTCATAGTCATGCCAAAGACAACTTTGACTAGCAAGACTCAAAGTACCACTTGGATTTCTACTACCTTAATCAAGATCAGAAATTTGCAGCCAATGATTTTATAAAAGTGATCCCCACACACCAGAGTATGGCTCCAAAAATCTTACCTGTGTGGTTTCTAGGAAATCCTTCCTACTGTTTTTGCTTGAAGAATAATGGGAGCAATAATTTCCCAATGTGACTTTGCAGAGAAATACAATTAATGGTTCTGTGGTGCTTCAAAAAACAGAGAAAAATAAGGATCTACTCCATTGCTTTTAAATAGAAGAATCACATTTATAAATATAATACAATACAAGGGGGGAAATCCAAATAATTTAATAATGGAAAAATACAGCAGAGGAGGAGCTTACTTCACTTGTTGATATGAAGGAGATAAACCTAAGCCACCAACCTCTAACCTGGTCTCGTTCCTTCCCATGGATGGAGGATGTTCTGCATTTGGAAATGCGGGTGAGCTCTACAGTCGTTCAGATAAATCTAGAAAGGTACACTAAACTTCCTCAAACTTTAGGCATATTCCTACCAGAAGCTATTGTATATGACTTTTTATACAAATTAATGTTAATGAAATGCTTGAGTTGCGTGGCTTGCATTATGCATAGGCATAATATACATATACCAGAGGGGGCAACATCAATTTTATGGAAGACAAAGTAATAATAAACCTTAAACAGGGACCTGTACAAATAACTCCCATTTGCCACTGCACGCATGCAAATATATCATTAAAAAGAAGTAAAAATATTCCAGATTTTGTCTGGGAAAGCAGTGGTAAACAGAACTTCATTCAGAATCCTTCAACAGCAAAGACCCCATGGCCGTATCTTCTCCAAACCATCTCTAGAGTTTCCAGTACTCCTAGCTCACTAGATGGCTTTTCTGAGAAGAGCATAAACAAACAAAAATACTTCGGAGATCCAAAAGAACTCAGTTATATTGATGGCTAGCAGGAAAAAATGAAAGCAGAAGGTGGGAAAAAGGTAACATGAATATTTACAGCCTATGCTGAGGGGAACAATGAAGCACACCCCAAAAGAATGTGCTTTCCCAACATTCACAAGGTATTATTACAAGAAACATTAGTTTTAAAATTTATCATTCATATATGGCAGATCCTCTGTCCTAAATGGGCTGGCAGTAGTTGGTTTCAATTTATTTTACTCAGCAGGTTTTTCAAATTTTTGAAGTATTTACAGTATCTTTCAGTGTTTGGACACAGTAATCCAAGTATGTTTGGGTTTTGTTAAGTGTTTTGATTTCTGTTAACTTTGCAGCTTTGTTTAGTGGAAGTATATAGAATAGGCATACACTGAAAATCAGCTTTGTCTCAAGCCACAAACCATAAACTCAGCAACTGCTTCAGTGAAACTCTGAGCATGATGTATTAATCCCTACATGGGAGGGCTGTATTATTAGGTTACAGTGGCATACACTTAAAAGACATTTTCGGTTGCTGTAGAAAACAAGTAGGCATTTCTGGAGTACTGTTATATATATTTCCTCTTATCTGAAAAAGGTGGATGTTTACAAGGATAACATTCAAGATCAAAAGAGGGGACCTAAAAACCATTCATAACTTCAGAGCTCTTTCTTGGAGAAAGTGGAGTCACAAAGTGTCATCAAGCCGAGTGTTTGGCAGCTGTTACTGCCTTTCTCATAGAAGAACCCCAAAAGAAAGGATTTTAGTGCTTCTGGGAGAACACAACAGAGCTAGGCTTTCATTTGGGGAGAAAATATATGCTGAGAAGAGTAGGTGTGCTGCATATTCCTCCAGTAAGTCTTAATTTATCTATTATCAGACATTCCTGCACAAGAATCCCTTCTTACAGGGCTTGGCAAAACAAACCAAAAAAAGGTGTTCTCTGGAGTAATCTACGTAGGTTCCTAATAGTATTTTTGTACACCAAAACCCCCAAATCCTTAGGTCAAAGGCCACAATCCTGTTACTATATATGTCTGCTTAAGTGATTGTTAGACCGAACCTCAAGACCACTGGATTTTAATACCTGCATCAATGGGTGAAATACTTATTGTACTGAGAGCAGCACTGGGCCTGTGCTACAGCAAAAGATCCACCCCAAGGTCTATATGAAGGACTTAGTTGTGCACAGATTTTTCCCACACCTCTGAACAGGGACAGCTTAGTGTCAAAATAGAAATCAAGAATGACTATTTTTTTAAAAATGAGACACTATCTTTTTATGTCTGTATTATCTTTAATTGACTTACTTTATTTCCAGTGAGATGTCTACATCCATGGGTGTATATTTGCTAACAGGAATAACAAAACTGTGATTTCCAGACCTGAAAAAGGAGGCATTCATGCACACAAGATTTCAAGGTAGATGGTATTTTTGCAAAAACATGGAAATTATATTTCAATTTAAAAAGAAAAAAATTTGAAAATGTAGAAAAAACTCCTGCACACTCCAGGTAACAACTGTGAGAAGAAGCCAGCCAACTAGCGATGCCGCACTAATGGCAATCTATACCACCATAATAAAGCATAATGAAACAATTCATAGAATCATAGAGTTTGGAAGGGACCTCTGAAGATCAAGTCCAACCACCCTGCTGCAGCAGGAACACCTATGGAAGATCACACAGGAACATGTTCAGACAGGTCTAAAGTCTCCAGGGAAGGAGACTCCACAACCTCTCTGGGCGACCTGTTCCAGTGCTCTGTAAACCTCACAGCAAAGAAGTTCTTCCTCATGTTAAGGTGGAACTTCCTGTCTTGCAACTTGGTGCCATTTCCCCTCGTCCTATCACAGGGTACGACTGAAAAGAGAGTGGCCCATTCTTGACATCAACCCTTCAGATATTTGTAGACATTAATAAGGTCCCCTCTTAGTCTTCTCTTCTCAAGACTAAACAGCCCCAAGTCTCTTAGCCCTTCCTCATATGACAGATGTTCCAGTCCTTTAATCATCCTTGTAGCCCTCCATTAGACTCTCCCAAGTAAATCCCTGTCCCTTTTGAACTGCGGAGCCCAGAACTGGACACAATACTCCAGATGTGGTCTTACAAGGACAAAGTAGAAGGGGAGGAGAACCTCCCTCAACCTGCTGGCTATACTGTTCTTAATACATTCCAAGACACTATTGGCTCTCTTGGCCACAAGGGCACATTGCTGTCCCATGGATAACTTCTCCACCAGGACCCCAAGGTCCTTCTCCATGGGACTGCTTTCTAGCAGGTCAACCCAATTCACTTACCTGCACTGTAGATTTTTACTACAGTAGCGACTGTCAATGCTCTGCTGAGTTTCCAAGATCTGTATGGAACTGATTGTTGTATCAATCCCTGAAAATATAAAGAATAATGTTTTCTTCCTGGTTATTTAAGAAATCTTGGATAACAGCTTAATAAAATTGCAGTTAATACAGTGGCATCTACTCCCTTGCTTGCCACTACAGGAGCTGCTACAGGTCTAAATTAACACTCAGTAAAAAGCTTCTTGTTGGTTACCTTCCTTCTGCCATCACAGGAGAGATAAGATCCTTGTTCAGCTCACAAGGACAAATATCCTGGGCAGCTAATATTGTAGCACCTTCGAGCAGCTATCGCACGTTATTTTGGTGGCAGCCCAAGCAGGATACAAATGTGTTGATTTTCATGGACTAGAAGCCATGCTCATGCAAGTAACCATTAATTTTGTTAAAAATTAATACATTTTTTGCCAAAATAAATAATTTGGAATGCAACAAAACTTTCTTAACTGGTGTGCAAAAAAATCTGCCTGACTCTTCTGAATATTGTAATTTTGTCATAAAACAGTCTTGAACTTCAAAGAGCTTAGAGTTTTGTAATATTCTACATATACAAGCATCTTGAAATACAAAACAAAATATGCTCAGCTAACCAAAAAATATATGCACACACCAATACAGCCATGATGGTGTGACTCTTCCCTGAGGCAGATCAACCCTTTAGAGAGCTAGGTGGCAAGAACAAGTATGCTAACACAGCAGCACTGCTTCTGCTTTCACTGCTGGCCTGGGAATCACTGCTCTGAGCAGCATCCAGAAAAGCTTATTTCTTCTGCATACATTTACAGCATCAGAACAGAGCAGGGCCACAGTTAGGACCTGCAACATCTCAGACCCCTAAACCAGAGTACTTCAGTCTGAACTGTGGAGCATCCTCAAACAGAAGGGGTTGAACAGTTTTAATAACCCCAAGAAGACCTAGGCTCAGTCTGCCAAAGGTTTGGAGGAAGCCCAGGTGTGGAGGGAGTCTGTGAACCATCACACTTCTGCTGTTGCCTCCAGCATCGAGCTGCTGATATTTTAAGTCTTGCAATGTGGTGCAGAAAGCATAAGGAGGCCTAAGTGTGCTCTTCACATCACCCTGTGAACACTAGTTTTGTGCTTCTGTTCTGTTCTACAGCACCAGTTCCCTACTTTACAAAGAAAATTGATTATTATATAACTTGATTACAAAACATCTGTGTGGTAGCATATACTTCACTTTCAGCATGCAAATATCCACAGATGCTTAAGTCTCGGAGGGAAATTCAGCATGTCTGTCTCAAAGAAGAATATTCCCCCATTTACAACATGTATCATAGTAATGCCACAAAGGCTTCTTTCTGAGGTGCGTAGATGTAAAAAAACAAACAAACAACCAAAACCAAAAAAAACCCAACAAAACAGAAGGGGAATTATTTTTCCCAGATCATCCCACTGGGGCATAACCAGGCAACAAGTAGAACCTGTCTTCTATTCTTTACATGGCCCTCAGTAGCAACCTGTTTTAAATGCTTGCCAGTGTATAGATGTTTTATTGCTTAATCTTTAATTGAACATTTATAAAAGAAATCCAAACCTTCAAACAGAGCATCCACATAAGCAGAAAAGACAAGTCATAATCCTGCTCATACTTAATGAATGTCAGAGCATACTATCATAACACACGTAATCAGCAGATACTCATCTTCATGGAAAAGGATCAGTCTTTCCAGCCCAGACTGGCTCTGATAGCAGTGCACAGACACTCAAAGGGGAGCATGAAATCAAGCCAAATGTCCTGTGTCAGAGAACTTAATTTCATCTCCACTGATGCAGGCAATATCAGGATCTTAAGGTAGAGACGGTCCCTTTCAGCAGCTGATGTTTTTAATCTGTTAGGTCAACTGGGACAAACCCCAAACACTTCTTTTACATGCCTTTCCTGCACACAAATACCACACTCGTGCGTAAGCATTTTGCCATGTAAGAGAAGTGTTGAGCACCTTACAAGATTCTAGCCCTCACCCAAGGAAAATGTCACTTGTCATTTTATTGCATCTGAAGTACAAGAACTCTCTAGAGAGGGCAGCCAGAATGTCTATAAAAATCTAATGAAGATGTAAAAATAAATTGCAATGACAAGAAAATTATAGTGAATCACAGGTATTTCAGAGGTTTCTAAGTGCTAGTTCTCTATAATGACCATTTATAAATGAAACATCTCTAAATATCAGCAGCAGAATTCCAAGCCTAAAGGCAGCTTTTCAAAGTTATACAATTATACATTTAAAAAAAAAGAAAGAAAGAAAAAAAAAGGACTTACAGTCATTTCCAAGATGAGGTCTTCCATTAGATTGTTTGATTGGATCTTGTTCAGGTAACATGATACTTTTGCTTCCTGTGAAAGGATGTATGTACAAATGTCTCCAGGTTAGCCTTGCACAGTTGTAAATGCAAAATATGAATACAACAACAGAAGAAGATGTTTTCTTAATTTCTTAATTATCACTCGGATAAGGGCACACATAACCAACAGGAGAAACCTTTAAAATAAAAAAAATGCTTTAAAGTAGCACCTCAGAAGAAGATATATGCAGTCAAAAGAAGTTTGTAGATAACAAGAAACAAGCTTTTGAAATTCTACAGGGTATCTAAAACATTCCAAAAAATAGCCTAATAGAAAAGGTTTTATCCCACACACAGAATATCACCAATTGTTGTAACAGAGAGCCAAAGCAAAAGTCAACATCCAGTCAGGCACTTCAGTACAAATCTGATCATAAAGACACATCTTTCTTACGAGTGAGAAAATTAATAAAGAGGCATCTGCCACAGAAACGTGGGCCAGGGGAATAACCTTGCTTTTTGAATGCGAGATATAAGACACTGAGGACTGACCCAGGTGAGACACAATACTTGAGAGAGAGAAGGACGAGTCACCAAATTAAAGAAACTAATACATGGCTCTAATAACACAATCACCACATTCACTGATGTGACCTCTCTAATTTCAAACATTGAATTAGGCTGGGTAATATAATTTGATGATTATCTTTTTAAACTCTATTCATCTTCTTGGCATTTCTCTAGAAAGGCGAACTTTAAAAGGTCCTTTGAATAATCATCACATTGTACAACCTGGGGAAGGCAAGAGGCCCTTTGACCCCATGGGAAATGGTTTAAAGCTATTCCTGTGCTTTTATACTAACTGCCAGCCAAGAATCTTTCCACAGACACGTTACCAATAAAACAGTACTGAGAAATGTTATCTCGCCTAAACTAACATGCTTCATCAAATACCATTTAAATTGGGAAAAAAAACAAACAACAGAATCATGTATTTCTAGAATACAAAAATGCTCCATTCCCACATTTTCCAAAGGAAACATTTCAAAATGACTACTTAGAACAGAAATCACTGCTTTATTGTATAAAAATTTATTTTTGAAAAGGAAGGCTCAAAATGCATTATTTCACTGAGATTGAAAGAAGACAGCTGGACTGAACTTACTTTTCTATTATTCATTCCAGATTTTGGTTTTCATTTCAGTTTTGGGAAATATGAAAATTCAGACTTCCCTCATGCTAATAGGTGACTGACAGAATGGAACATTACCAACTGGAATCTGAGGACCCAGCTGCAATGTAACAGACAATCACCTCTGGGATTTCCATCATTTTTGTGTTTTGCTATGAATCTGTGATTCTGCTGCCAGTTCTTCCTTAAATCCATTTTCTGTTTACTTGCTCATCACACAGATCTGCCAGTTCTGCCAACTTAGGTGGTAACTGTTGCATTTAGCAGTCATCTGCTGTCCCATTTCTTTACACTGGGATCTGCTGCCACACACCTAAAAAAATGGTTACTGAACACATGTAATCAAGTAGACATGTACAGTAGGTCTTGAGGCAGATCTAAACAAGATCTATTCATTCTCTCATTCATCCTTTTAATTTACAAACTAGTTGTCTCATCTTCCTTTCACTTTCTGCTGTTTTGTTTTAATAGTCCAGCTATATTAGCAATGCACTAAACGTTCTGTCTTTTTGCATTTTCATTAACAGAGAACTACTCAGTAGGAAAACCTATATCCCCTGGTAACAGTAAAAGATTGCTCACTGAAAGAAAGATGTTGTCCCTGTAGGTACAATACTTCAGCTGTGCAAGTGTTGGCAGGAATATTTATTACATGCTCTGAATTACTAAACATTTAATACTGTGATTCTTTGACACATGACAGAAGAAGGCATTAAATGGGTATCAGAAATGTAAATAAAATCTAGGATGAAGACAGTTTTACTTCACTAAGATTTCAACTATTTAAACTGTGTAAATATAGAAAATTATTTTTATTTGTTGTTTTTTTACTCTTCCTAAAATTACTATTTCATTATCCTTTAAACTGATGCAATCCAAACAAAATGTAGAAAACAGGACCCTGAAGTTACTTTTATTTGGAGCTCAAGTTGCCAACTGAGAACACCATGAACCACCTAAAAACACTGCAGCAGTCTTCAATAAATTGTGGTAAACTTCCACTCTGTCACACACTGTAACTCTGAGAGCTTTCTCAAAGGCCCATGTGGGGTGTGAAGATCCAATTCAATAACAAATACAGAAGTACCAGCATGACCAGAATGTAATGAGGACAACCATTATGTTCAAATAAGAGTCAGATAAACTCAACCAATAAATGTGGTATTCTTTCTTTTCCTTAAAAACTTTCTGGTTTTAATTCACATGAGTTAAAATTTTGTATAAGCAGTATGAAAAAAGAACCCTGTGGATGATGTCTTGTAGTGGTACCTTGCTATGAATGCATTAACTACCATCTGAAAAAAGAAATGCAAATTCATGAAGTTGACTCTTAAATTAGCATCTAATTCAACTGTAATGTCAAATAGTTTTATCTGTCCATGAACCAGACTAATCAGCTGATTCTAAAATATCCACTGTTTACCTTGATTACTCCCCATATTTAATGCTTAGCTTTTTGTTCTGAAAAGATTTTCCTTTTCATTTATCTTGGCTAGAGCTACATTAAGAAGCTTGTTGCTTTTCCTTCTGTTTGGATTTCATATTTACATTGCTACCTTCTGTCTAGGGATACATTCAGCCTCATTAAACTTGTGCAGATCTGAAATCTTTCAGTAGCTTGTGTACTGTGCTGATTTTTCACTCTTGGATCCACATTTAATGCTATTTGGAGCATAAGACCTTCACAAGGTAATTCTTTGTGTTTATTCTTATCTTCTCTTTCCACCTAATATCAAAAGCAGCCAGCTGGAGATAGAAGGTTTTCATATTTCATTTTCATACATCTACAGTTCCCTCATTTGCAAGTGAGATTATTGTCTTTTTAATTAACCAACACTCTTTCAGGCTTCAGAGCAATACAAATCACTTAGGTATGACCTCTTGAAAGCACTGTAACGAGATGTACCTGCCACAGGGCTGGCTTCAGCACTCATCACAAGAATCACAAGGACCACTTACATGCAGCTTGTCTGTAGACAACAGCACCTTGCAGGATAAAGAAGGGCCAGTGGTTGAATCCCACTGAAACAGTGCATGTGGGAAGAGTGGTACAGCAATTGGCAACACCTGCCCTTCAGAAGCTGAACTACATCTGTCCCCAGTTTCACCTCAATTTGTCAACTGTGGTTGGTGCTAGAACTGTTCCCAAGGCCAGGGAAGCAAGAGTATGAATGCTTGGTTTAGTCATACTTGCTCATAGACATTGACAATATTAAGGTCTGGGAATGAGGAACACTTGTGCATATCTTTATGTATAAAATTTTTCTTAGAAATATTATAAAAGTTGTAAATAGAGCAACTACTCATATATTACACACATAACATTTGGCAAACAACATCTGAAAAGAATTCAGTCCAGTAAAAGTAATTCATTTCAGAGAGCTCTGCCTTCAAAGAACATTTCTCTAATCAAAACCCCACCTGAATGAGCAGAGTTTTAATCCTAAATTTTATGTTTTCTGGCAATTGAATTTCTGTCTCTGCCCACAGAAAAGAGGTATCACCACACTGTGACACCATTAAGTGTTTGGGGGGTTTTTCACCCTGTTAATTCACCCTCCACTACCCACAGTCAACTCATGGACAACTGTACCCAAAGGTTAATTAAAGGGATTAGTAACTTTACGGTTCACATGAAATCATTTACCATGAATGGCCAGGAAGAATAGCAACGCCTGAAGAAACATTTTAGGACTCGGAACTCTTAAAGGTAACCAGGCCAGATTTTTCAGAAAACATACTGACTGCAGTGATGATTAGTTAAATCAGGATTTTTTCAATCCTCTGGACTAGGCTTTTTGTAGGAAGCTAACTACCTTTAAAGATTTGTGGCCCTTCCCTTACACTCTTCTTATAGTCTTTACTAAAATGGTAAATAATAGAAATTAATGTTTCAACTTACGTTTCTCTTTTGCATTGGTTTTCTCATAATTTGGAGATGTGACTTTTTCTTGATGAATTGGACAACAATAGACCTCATCACAAGGCAAAATGTCACAAAAACTCACTTCAGGGATCCTGCTGATGGGTTGCGTGGTCTGAGAAATTGTGCTTTCCCCTGGCAATGCTAAAGGAGAAAAATAAAACAACCCATAACTCTCACTAGCCCTATGTGTCTATTGGCATTTTTATTGCCAATTAAAAGCCTGTTATGTTTATGCAGACCAGAAGAGACAGAGTACCTGCTGTGGTGGTAGTGGGAGAGAGTATAACAGAACTTGAGGTACTGCTGATGGAGAAAAATAAAAACAATACATTAAGACATGGACATCACAGTTGTGGACCAAAACAGATTGGTCCACAATCTACTGCTGATTCTAATTCACTGACATTAATTTAACTACTTGCCTGTAAAGTGGATGTTTTTCAAAGCGTCTGTCGTAAACGCTAAGTAAATACAGGGTTGATATTGTCAAAACGCTGTAGAAAGAGAATTGTTCTGTAGATTTACATCCATCTCTTATGTAACATTATATGAATAATACCTAAACAGCACCTTCTCCAAATGTAACAACGCAAGTGCTAACTACCCAATTACTTCCCCCTTAGTGGGGAAAAACTTCACTGAATTTAATGTGGCTTAGGTCAGATACTTGTATACAGCTAAATTCAACACAAAATATGGTCAGTTTTCCATTGTAAACAGTCACAACACCAGTTTAAAGTAACATGTTCACAGAGAGATTACAAACCACAGGTTTTTGGATTGGAAATAGAAAATGGCAATCTCAAAAGTTCAGAGCATAGTTTCCTTTCCACAAGTCCAAAGCCATAAGTTAAACTTTCAGAGTGGCAGGACTGCCCACCACATTGGGAACAAGCCCAGCATCATTTCACACAACAGAATCACTCTGTGCATCAGAAATTGTACTTAGGCACAAAATGACTGCATAAAACATTCAGAGTCTCAGGAGTCCGGCTTTGGACCTGTAGCACAAGTCACTGAGATACATTCACCATACATTGTGACATGGATAGAGACTAGTTGTGTGCACCCCGTCAGTATCTCACATACTAAAATTATTTCAATGTTACAATACTACAAAGCATATCCACTGTTAATTTTAATGCATTGTGTTTGAGTAAGAAGGGAGAGAAGAAGAAAAAAATTGCAATCTTTTCTGATAAGTAGGAAGAGGAAGGGAGAAGCAAATCAACTTGCTCATAATTGATCATTACCATAGTGCCATAATAGCAATCAACGCTACTACAGTCATCCAGAAAATCTTCATGGAGCAAGACTCTTTCCTCTTTGACCAGCAAACCTAGATTAAAAAAAAGTTTGGTTACATTGCACGTAACTAAGCTACTAGTAATAGATTAAGAAATATAACATTAGTCTGACTTTAATCTTTCAGAGTAACCAGACAACTCATCCTTATCTAAGAGTCAGTATCTAAAGAGAAAAACTTAAGTAATCAAAGGCTCCCTAAAACTTTGAGTGCATAGCACATTGTTGATAGTCTGGGGACACATACATGACACAAGAAAAAAGCTCCTTCCTTTTTTTTTCCTGTCATTATTCACACCCTTGGAATATTTTAAAATCAAATTAAGAACTCAGTAAGCAGTGGCCAGAACTAAAAAATTTGCAGCTTTCAGTATATGCTCAGACCACGTTAAACCTGGGCTGGTGTAAATGCAGAAGAAATGCATTTTCTAAACAAGTAGGATGATCTTAGATGATGGAGCATTTGATTGTATGGAATAAAGAAGGTCTGACCTATTGTTTTCTCTTGCTCTTTGGCACTGGGAAAAGCAAGGCAGGCAAATGAGCATTGGTTCATCTTCAAGAACAGGACTTTGCAGCCTAGGAAGACTGTCTTGAAAAATGTCAACAGATATTCTCTAACTCATTCAATCTCTGTGAAAAGGGGTTTCCTCTTTCTGCACCACAATATGGGCAAGAGGAAATAATTCAGCAGTAGCAGCGACATCCTTGTCCAGCTCTTAACCACCTGAAAGAGCATCATTATCCTGTACAAAACAGAAGATGCTAACGGCAAATCGCTAAGAAAGGCTCATTCAAAGAAGAAAGCTGAGGAAGAATTATCAATGTACAGACTTCCAAACTGAAATGAACATACCTGTACAGTGCTGCACTGCACAGTGTGAGCACACCTACAGACTCAACAGTTCTCTGCTGTTGAGTTCTCCTTCATGTCATTACACAGTATGGATCTACTCTCACACTCACAATGTGTAGGCAAGAAGTGGAAGTGTCTCATACGTATTTTTCTATCTCAGCACAGTTAGTTGTTAAGATTCTAGCATGTCAGTAAATAATTCTGGCTAAGGAATTTGATTTTATATTTAGAAACATCAAAGCTTTCACCAATATTTTGCACTTATAAAAACTGTCTCATAGGCATATTTCACATATTTAATTTTACTCACCTTGCTGTATTTTAGTGGGACTGCTTTTTTTGATGGCAAAAGACTAGTAGCTCGACTATACCTGCTGTAAGAGACAAGATCTCTTTAACTTTCAAATGCTTCAGCAACTAATGAATAAAAAGACATTTTCAATAGGATGTTAATGTCACTTGCTTTTGCAATTTTAACATTTAGTATGAGAAAGACAGAAGTGTCATCAGATTAATTTTCAAGAACAAAGGCCTCCAGTTAACTCATTCAGGTGAATGTTATTAAATGCTACATTTGATTTCAAAGAAAACTTGGATAAATGGTTTAGAAATAGGAAATGCTCATCACTTCCACTGAAGCATTAATGAAGTACTTTCTTGCAAAAGAAGCTCTGCAGATTCCTCTTAGCAGCAAAAAAACCCAAAAAACCAGAAGCTCCAGGGCTGTAACTGGACATAATCTATCCTTGCTTTATGCAACTGAACCAATTATAAAAACAACTGCAATTTAATAACCATTTCAAATATTAATTTTGCCAGTGAATTAAAACATATGAGAAATTAAATGCTGGAAATGAGCTGAACTCAGCTGTCAAGCAAAATTGGTTTTAACTTCTACTACACGGACCACTTTACTAATTTTTGTGACAAATATCAGAAAACAGTCCAGATGGAGGTACCTGACTTTGCTCTCTTCACTGCCTGTTGACTTTAAACTGCTCATTCGTTTCAGCCTGGCCAGTTTCTTATTCCACTGTTCCAATTCTTCTATTCTGACTTCAAGATTGTTGGTTAATTTACAAAGCTGCTTTACAGCACCAACGTTCTCCATAAAGATCTGATCCTGAGAGGCAAAACAATGACAAAAATAGATACAATATATTCATCAATCAGATGTAACAAGCAGTAATGAGTATAGAAATCACCTATGTGACTATTTAAAGTGCAAACACAAGTTATCTCACTGTAAATAGGATACAGTTATGACTATAAAACACTTTTGCTAGATTGTAAGAATTGTTTATGCTTAATTTGCAATACATTGAAAATGAGACTTGAAGAAAAATTTGAGATGCTAAAGGGCGTCATAGGCCAAGACTTTAAACTACATTTTACCTTCATGATGTTGAATTTTAAACCTTAACACTGCTACAGCAGGCACCTACTGCTTGATTTGTAGCACAGCAGATGAACACAGATCTCAGAATCCCTTAGCAAAATGTACATCTAACCATCTACCTGCAGGATTGACTAACCTGGCTCAGACAAGCCACTGTTGCTATCCATATTGTATCCATAATATGAATCACATAGGAAACAGTGAGGTAGGGAAAGATCCAAACCAGAGGTCAAGCCGTGATGGCATGATAGTTTTCTCTACCCTTCAGTCTCTCCAGCTGCTTACAGGAGTCCTGTAAGTTCTAGCTCAGACACCCATCTTTTACTCCTTGTGAATATTTTACCCAGGAAAAGCCTTCTGTTCTTCTACCCCTGGCGTATTACCTAAGTATGAAACTCCCAAAGTTCTGAATTCAATATACATCTTAAACTGTTAGACATAGATGTCTCCTGCTGCTGTCTCCCCAGCAGTCACAGAATTGATGTCCACATGCTCTGTCACAGGTGGAAGGAGAAAGAGGAGAAACCACAGGTTGCACTGCAGTAATATACCTAACCACATCAAAACAATTCTGAAGTGTTTGTGATCTCAGACTTAGCCAAGTTGTCAAGAAAAAGCTAAGTAATAAATAAGCTCTAACAGCTCCTTCCTGCTTGGGCCACATCCACCTCACCCTGCAGTGTGCAGCAGGCTTTCTCCATTTGCTAGGTCACATCCCTGGAGCACATCCTGGCAAGCACATCCAGAGACCCAAGCTACAAGGGAGAAAGGGAACATGATGCGCTCAAACAGCAGGCACTGTTACACAGTGTTTTGTGTGACATTTCAGCAAAGAGAGATATTTCCATTAGATACATTTTATAGCATGTTTTCCACTACATCAAAAGCTCAATTGTCCAACCTAAAAGTTTTGCCAGAAAAAAACCTGACTACCTCAAGGCAGTTTTGTGAGGGGCTCAAAAATGCAAATGATGCTGCAGCCACCACACAACGTAACAGGAAGGGCTAAAGGGTAAAATGAACCCAGTGTTACTATCTAACACAACTGCTATTCCATGAGCATTGAGAAACAGCCACAGCTGGAACCCTGAGCAAATTTTAGAAAAGTCTCCTTTTCAATACTATCTCTAGGAAGTGCTCTTTCCACATCTTTATTCAAGGTGTCTAATTCATACTTCCTTCTTTTGGAAAAACAGCTAGCAGATTTATGCCTATGAATTTAACTTATTTGTAGTCTATCAAAAGAAAACAATGGAAATGCAGTGTTTTAAATAGATGTTTTCTCCAAGTTTGGTGATGTAAACTTGTGTTTTCTGTAGCATAATGACAGAACACATTATTATAATGAATACAGGATCATGCTCAGATATCATCCAGACAAGAAAAAATTGCCAATCTTTAAAACCTCCCTCTTCCCATTATGAGCTGTAAGAATGAAAAAGCTGGGAAGTGGTTCTTAATCTGCAGTGAACCAGTGAACAAGAGAGGGTCTGCTCTGAGCAATGTTCTAGACAAGCACTGTCTGCAGTCATGTATGACTGGACTCTGTGACTGACAGTCCCTTGCAGTCCTATTTCTACAGGAAAAGGAAAGGAAAAGAGCACAGGATAACAGACTAAGGCATTGTTTCCAACCTATGAGCATGGTAATTACTTTGTGTTCCATAAACATTTTATAGTATATGATTTTGAATCTATAATAATGATTTCAGATGGTCAAAAAAACCTTCCAGAGAGCACACAGAGTTAGCATTTGCATTTGGTATGAAGTGATTATTCTAGGATTACAGTAAGGAAGATTTTATTTAACAAACAGAACGCCATCATTGCTTAATTCACTTCTGGAACACTTAACTGACACTTAAACACAGAAGAAAGTTTTGGAGTCCCACTTGTTGGACCAATGCTATGAAATCACTACCCACCTTTATTTAGCCAATCTTTTTTCCCTTTTCTATCATATGTTTATGATTACAACAAGATTTTAATGTAAATACTTTTTGTCATTAAAAGACTTCACCGTTTAGTAACATCTGGTGGTTCAGTGTTTCTCAGTGATTTGCCAATCACTATTTTTGTAACCACATGTGCAGGCCTACTTCTTTATATAAAGCACAGTGTGTGTTTACAGCTCCATATACAAAAGGAACAGTCTAAACACACATCTTCACTTTTTTTCTCAAGACCATACCTTGTCAACCATCAGGAAGTTTTCTATTTTTTCTCCATCATCACAAGAAACATCTCCAACTTCTCTAACAGCTTCAGGTAAAAGCTCCTTCACTTCCTGGGCTATTATTCCTGTTAACAAGATAACAGAAACTAAAGTCAGGAAACACAGCAGCGTACCATTGTCCATGATTGTGTGTTTGACTTTCCCATCCTAAAAGCTAAAGGTAGAGCCAAACATGACCTAGAATTTCTCTGTAGTAGGAAAAATTCAGGATTTCACTTTTTTTTTTTTCCCCCCATTCCACAGAAAACAATAATAAAGTTTTAGAACTACAATTTCTCTACAATTGAACAAAATTATTTGTGATTGCACACTTCATTTTCATTAAACCTCTGGAAAAATTGAAATAGAAGCTGAAAAATTACCATAAAAACTGAATTTTGGCATTTTTATATCAGAAGAGAAACATAGCAAAATGTGCAATTGTAGTATCCTAAGAAATGAGGATGAAACAGCAGGGTGCTAAAAGGCACTATGGCACAATGAGCAACAGTGGAATATACAAACAGGAACAGAGTTGACTGAATACCTGTTTCATGGGTATTTTTTATTCCCATAACAGATGCAAATTCAGGCTTGTAGTCATACTCCACCAGCCTCATTTGTGTTATTCTTCTCAACTGCTCATTTGTATCGACCTAGTTGGACAAATACCAAGAGTCACACGTTGAAATATTAAGAATGGTCATGGAAACTAGGACTTCACTGAAACAGCATGAAGCCTGTCACGGCCACTTGGCCAATCTTCACATTAGAAAACATGGACAATCTTCCCATTTCCCACTAGCAACGTGCTATTTGTGTTTGTATTGCCAGTTACCCTGCAGTCTGACAATTCCTATTCACACAGATATCCCCAGCTTCTATGGTCAGACTCTTTCAAAGTCCAGAGGCAATGGCTCCACAGAGCACATCTGATTTCTTCAGGCGAGCATTTCAGCACAACCAGGATAAAGAAGCTGCCTAATGTGTCATAACAATGATCCACTCATGTGCTGTGGTGCAAACATAAATGCCCTAAATACTCCCCAGCCCTCACCTCCCGGATATTCTGTTTTGCTCGGCTGTCAGATGGATGCATGACTCTGCCCATAACTTTTGCATTTCCACAGACAACCAGTGCTTCATCTGGTGCATCTGTGTTAATTCCTACTCGACCATGATAGACTGTCGTCTCTGGAACATGTCCTCGCTGCCACAGTACATCACTGTCATTCTCAAACTGCCCTGGGTTAGATGCCTGAAAGAAAAGAAATCTGTTAAAGAGATATAGTATAGCATAGATATACCATTGCTTATTCCATTAAGAGTTCAGCGAAAATGAAATGCCCAATCTTTAATATTTAAATTGTATTCAAGAGCTTTTCTAACACACCAATAGAAAAAAACAGTGGAGTCACTTCTAAGTAACTGTTTCTGCTCATACAGCATTGGCCTCATGGCTTTTCCCCTTGAATTCTATTTTATCACTTTAAGTTAAATTATCAATGTCCAAAGCTTTCCAGATTTTAGCTTTGACATTATGCCACATAACCATTTATTTAACAGCACATTTTAGCTGAGGCTGGAAATCAAAAAAGAAGAAACAAGGCAGAGATTAAATACATGTGGTTTAAATTTTTGTTTATTATTTTTTTTTGCTTTGACCATACCAATTTTTCTTTTACATTCTGTTTCACTAACTTTTCCAGCATGTATTGAAAGCCTGTGCTGAACAGATCAGAGGTGATTTTGGCTTGCATTCACAGGTCCTGTTCTCCTAAAGTAGATGCTCCAAACTATAAATGGCACATATTGCAGATATCTAGAGAGAAGTCTTTCAAACAAGTATTCTGTTTACTTGTTATTACAAGTACCTAGTACAACGGAGCCTTCCTCAACAACACAAATATTAAAACAAGGAGATGGAGAGGAGGCATGAAGAGGTAGTGAGACTGCCTCCACACGCATTCCCTTTTTCACAACCATTAAAACATCTACTGGAGAGCCATGACAATAGAGAAGGTTGAGTTTTGTAGGGCTGAGATTCACTTTTCAGGCCCATTCTATTTCCTGAAATAATTTTGCAGCAGTGTCAGACAGACAACCACCTCAGCACAGATGAAGGAATGGAGAACTGTGACTCAGGGGGAGGAAAGGCATCTAAACTATGCCTCAGGGGCCATGGCTTAATGTAGACTTCCTCTGGCAGCAGAATCAGTGTAGGCAGCCCACATTACCCCATCTTCACCTGCCAGCCCTTGGTTCTACCAATACACCAACATAAATGACTATGGAGGAACCAGCCTGACTAAAAATTAACCAAGAGCAAAAATCAGATTTATTTTTAACACAGATCAGTTTCCATTCCTGTTCATTGCAGGGCCCAGGAAAAACAGTTGCACTAGCATGGCAGAGGAGTGTGGGAACAGGAGCAAGAAGCCTGATAGCAGCAGAAATTAGTCAAGCTTTGTTGATTCAGTGCTGCACCAAAATGAAATGTCCAACAAACTATGACCCAGGAAACACTTGTCTCTCTGGGGCCTTCCCACAACAAAACATATAAAAAAAAATAAGTCATTGAATCAAAATCTTTGGACATTCTGAGGAATTTAGTCTTACTAATATGCCTCAAAACCAAAAGGGAGTAATGAAATCTTTTCACTTCTTTGCAGTTTTGGACTGATAGAAAACAATGCTTAGTGAAATGGGCAAGAACAAGCTCACTTTGTAATAGTAATTTCTTTAAAACCTTCTGTAATGTTAAAAATTAAGTCATGTTAGAAACTTCATGTTAGGAAAACAGGATCATTCAAAGAACACCAAAACACCAATGGAGTGTGTATAATCAGAAAGAGCTTTTTGTTTCAGTAATTTTCTTTGGTTTTGTTTTTTTTTTTTAAGCTTTGAATTCAGGTTTAAAAATTCTAGTCTGAACAAAGGTATGATCACAAGAACAAGCTTGCGCTCATTTAAAGAAGCAAGGTTTTCACAAGGCTTTGCATCTACCATGCATGGTGCTGTGCACTTATCACTGTCACAATTAGAGCATGATCTGATGTGCATGACAGCCACTGCTCAGCTGGTAGTTTTGTTTCTGATGTTTGAGCAAATAAAGGGCCAGAACTTGAGCTGCTCTCTCTTGCAGTGCATTTGCACAGCTTTGCCACTCTAAGGTGGCCAGCCAGAGGCTGGCTCCCTGTACCCTGCCCTGTCAGATATCTGGGAAAGGACTTCTTTTTTTTTTTTTTTTTCCCCAGCTTTTCTGTTAACATTTTCACCACTTCAAATCACAGACTTTTAATCCTTCTGCTTTTCTGCCTTGTCTTTCTGTCCGGAATAGTGGCCAGGTTTGCAAAGGCTCATTCCCTGGACTTCTAATTTTAAAACTGCCTCACACACATTGAAGGAGCTCTCTTTGCTGAAATTTCAAAAGAATCTAACACTTAAATGTTAACTTTGAAATTTTGCACAAAAATTGTTATCTCATAAGGTAACAATAATCCCAAGGATAAACCAAATGTGAAAATTCCACGGCTTTCCTAAATTAGTAAAGAGACTGTATTTGTAACACCACTAGATGCAGAAAGAGACATTCAGATGAAAGCAGTATTGTGCAAAATAATGGACAAAACAGGAAGAAAACTAAATATGTAGGAATGATACAAATACAATACAAAGAGGGTTTATGGCAGAAGAAGACATGAAGTTATGGCCAGATGAAAAAGGAGCCAGGACTGAAACCATCTGAAAGCCCTCATCTTCCTTTGGCAGCCCCTGTGCAACACCACACACACTAGAGGTTTGTGCTTTTGCTGTCTCCAAACCCAAATGCTCATCTGTAATCATAAGCCCAGGCAGACAAAGTGTCACCAAAAAGGACGTAAGCGATGGCCTACAAAGAATGATGCCAGGACTAAAAGCTGTTGAAAGTCCTCACATAGGCTTTTCATCAGGAGCCCCTTCCCAGTCCCACTTCTTACACTAGAGCTCTTGATCTTATTTGACTCTGAAACAAAACGACAAGCCTATTCTTCACCATAAACCAAGGACTAGAAAGGCTCTATGCGAACAAGAAGCTTCTCGATTGCATCACACAAAAAAAGTTCACTGGACTGCAATCTTCTGGAGTCCCTCACCATCCTCTGCAGCCCCACAACATGGCACCTATGCATTTTCTGTGTTTCTAAGCCCTACACATAATCTTCACCCAAAATAACCATGTCCCTGGGCTATGCTCAGTTCAATGTTAACCACCAGGTACTGGTCACACTAAAAAGGGGGCAGGGCCGCAAACGTTTGGCAGCCCCCACCTTCCCCTGGCAGCCCCCTTGCAACCCTACTCGTGCTGGTGCTCCACAATTTCTCTCTCTCCTAGCCCTAGCCCTCTATAGCTACCTTTACAATAGGGTTTTCTCTCTTCCAAGTCTAACTGTAGGCTAAAGCTGAACACTAATACGAAAACTTTATGTGGATCAGGGGACTAAAAAGTAACGGTCATGAGGAAGAGAGACCAATTCTTCCTTTTTCCATTGTGAACTCTATATTAACAATGACAAAATCAAGACCTAGGACACAATGAAGACACACTGGAAAGAGGCAGCTATGGGTCTTAGTCTTCCAAGAGCTGTTTGACTTTCTTTTCTTGCTCTTTTTTCCTTTTCATCTTCCTTTAAAAATGAATCATCTAGCCAATGAAAACATGTACCAGATTCCTAGCAAGTGTAGGAAACTGTTATATCTAAAAAAAAAAAAAATCTGGAAAAATTAATGTATTTTGTACTGGAATTCACAACAAACTTTCTTTTTAAACCCTTCTATGGCTCTACTTTTAACATCTTAAAATCCTGATAATTAAAAGATAAGAACATATGAATAGAATATGCAACTGTGAACTATTTTATTTCCCTCAAACATTGGGTCAATGGTAATTTTTATGCCCAAAAATCACCACCCCCCATTGTCTCCTGAAAATAATAAAACAGTAAATACTTTTCAGATGAAAGCAATAAAAATTTCTACCTACCCTTACAATGATCTTTTCAGACACATTTGCAGACAGTAGGTAGAACTGATCCTGAGAGACAGCATACAGTCCAACTACCAGCATGAAGTATCTAAATTGAAATGTATTTAATCAAGACAACAATTGAAGTAATGTCTTATCACAGAAAAAAAAAAAACAATCTTTTCAATAGAACTACTATGATTGATACATAAAAAGACAGCCAGAATGTTTTTAAAACGTATTTATGCTACAATATGAAAGAAAAAGTATTTCCTTCACTCTCAAGTAACACGCTCTTTCAATTCTCACAATCACTGAAAATGAACAAATATTACAGTAGTTTTGACAAATTTAAGTAATGAAGACTCAAAGATGAAGACTCTTCCTTCCTCAGAAGAAAATTATCATTATTTAGTTCTTTGGCTTCCTGATTTTGTCAGCTATCATTCTGCCTCTGATTTCTGGAAATAATCTCTAATCATGAGGAGGAGGTATTTTCCTCTATTCCCACAGCATTCTATGACTGTAGAAGGGAGGCCTTTAAGCAAATACCAAGAGTCTCAGAATTTTAAATAAAATCACAGATTTGGCAATGCTGAGATTTTTCACAAACGTCAGTTCTGTTCTAAATAAACAAACCTTCTCTTTACCACTTCACACACACAGGTAAACTAGCTACAGCAATACCTCTGGTCAGGATTAGGCTTTCCCTTTTTTCTCATATTATTTGCTGTTGTTTCACTGAAGTGCAGTCTTCCCAGTGTTACTTTAGTTATCTGGTCCCCCGGCAGATCAACTCTAAAATAGAAAAGGAAACAATACCAGGGACATAAGCATTTGGAGAGCCACCTGGCTCAGGCCAGATTTCCTTAAACTCATTAAAACAGTTCTGAGAAAAGCTGACAAATGAAAAAAAAAAACAGAGGAACCCCAGTAAAAACGTAACTGTGGTTTATAAAAATGCATTCAAACCACAGTGACTATACCAAGGAGATAAACAGGATAAAGCACCAGCAGTGGGAAACTGTTATGAGTAACAGGAGTCACGTTTCTTTGTCTGTACATGGTCTTGAACACAATAAAACCGCGTATGTTCTATACGATGGGTATTTGCTGCTTGCCAAGGTTAAACATGGCTTATTCTGAATTTCCACATTAAAATAAGGAAATTTTACTGCTTGTTCTTTTTTTCACCTGCACCTGATTTATAAGCCTGGAAGTATAAAATATACACCTGTGTCCTCAATACATTGTGGCACTGCTCCTGTAAGCAATAAATAATATGATCAAAGAGTTTGCGTGGAGAAAACCAGAGTCCACCAAACAGTCACCCACGTAACAGTTCACATACACCCAGAATCCATTTGTCAGTATGCAAAAGCAAGAAAGATGACGTGATAGAAGTAGTTTAGTGAAAACTGAGATCTTCTCCCAAGCTCAAAGTACAGTCTGAGAGATTACATATTGCAGTCTTTATCCCAGCACTGTCCTGTCAAACTTGACACTGCCTTTTCTTTTTCTTTTTTAAATATTCAATTATTTATAGAGAACAGAGCAGCTCCAACAGAAGATACTTATGCCAGAAGAACAAACATTGGCAGAGAGTTCCAGGGAGAAGCTGCACTTAACGTTTCTAGCAGACGCTCCCCCCCTTAGAGTCACTGCAAATACATCTCATGCCCATGTAGAACAGAAACACCACTGACATTTTTTAAGGTGGGAAATGCATCTGCCATACAGCTCTAAACACCACAGAGCAGTGCTGCTGGCTGAATATATATATTTTGGATAGGCATACTTAACACATTTGTAAAGCTGCTGAAAATTTTCCTTAATTAAGGAAGACCAGGTCTATATTACTACTGTGATTCTATGTGAACACAGAGAATGAAATTTGGATAAAGAAGCAACAACTTCACATTTCAGGCCAATCACCTATTGAAACAAAACGGAATAATGTTTTCAAAATCCTTACTTAACAGGGTGGAAAGTTTTTTTGCTTCGATCTGACTGAGACTGTTCAATAGCAATTGTTTGATTTGGGGCTTCTACCTGTAAAGAAAAATAATTTTCAACAATGACACGAATATTAAATTTTCAAACACGGAAAAATGTGAAATACAAATGAATAGGCAAATTTGTCTGAAACAGTGAAATCTCTCTCATTTCTCACGGAACTACATAGAAATTAACGTGGGAATTGACTCCTGATCAACTGACACCTGAGCGTCTTAAGATCCAAATCTTTCTGTAATGTAAATTGAAAGAAGAAAAAAAAAAAAGTAATGCAGTAATTTGCAAAATAAAAATCATGTTCTGAATCCAGGCTGGTTTTGGCTCATTTTATTACACAATAATGCATATATAAATGTAGATATTTAACATGAGAACTGAACTTATGCAAGGTAGTTCCATAACTTATTTTAATGTCAATTTCTGTACTTTTTTTGAACGGTACCAAGCAGTCCTTCAGATGGGAACAGACAACAGTAATAATCACTAATTGGTATTAGAATGTATTAAGGAAACTGGTAGTAATTGCCTTATAAAACAGCTACACATTTTTTTAAATCACTGAATTTTGGTAATATGCAAAAAATATGGTAAAATCTTTCAGAAAGATTAAAATTTCTTACTACTTCTGCATATACAAGCTTGTGGACCCAGAGTGCCCGGGAAGAATTTGTTTCTTAAAATGAAAATGGGAACCTTGGCAAGAAGAAATGAGGAAAATTTGTTTTCTACACGTGAACTGTCCAGGAAAACCAGATTTTACTCTTTACACTTTCTTTGCTTTGTGAATTTTTTTTTGAAAGCATCTTTTTGACCAATGGGTAGACTGGCCACATACACAGCAGCCGACACCCCTGCACTGCACATAGAAGGAAGAAAATTTCCACCAAACAAAGGGAAGTCAATGAAACCATGGCAAACAGGCAAACACGACATCTTTCAGCAGATATCTATACATCAGCACAAGCATCCATAAAACATTAATATTTTGCAGAAGAGTTCCACATGAAAGTCACTAGTAACTTGAGTTCTCTTTTGACAGTTCTTCATAAAAAAATTACTTTAAAAAAAGAGTTCATTTCAATTATTTATCCTATTCTATGGATAATCACATACTAACTTACTAAAAGCAATAGCCACAAAGAGGAGAAATACTTGCCTTTATTCCAAAAGCCTTCAAGTAAAACTTTTCTATTGGTTGCCCCCCTAGCTGAGTTTTGACGTATTTTGGATGTCCAGTGATTTTAATATGGACAGTGATTTGGAAATGATTCTTTTTCTGGCACACAAAGGCATCATCTGTTGTTGAAAAATTAAATCCTTTATCTGTGACAATGTGATACCCTACAGCAGGTCTACAAAAACAAGAAGAAAGAACAGCAACTTTAAATATAGGCGTATTGGAGAGACATCTTGAGTTCCTACTTTTTACATAGTCTGAAAATCCATCTGATTTTTACTGACAAAATGGGAGCAGAAATACATCTTTACAATCACCAGATCTATCAGTATTTTCTTCTTAGGCTCTTAGAGGTATAAAAATGCATATAAAATATACTGTTATTCTAGTTGGACACATGAAATGTTTAGAAACTGGAGATGGGGAAGTTTACATAATCCTCACTTGCAAATCTGGTATAAAGAAACTCTGTGCACCTAAAACCACAACCAAACCATTTAGTGTATTCAAGCATTCATTACAACATTGCTATAAACAACAGAGCTGACTGAGTGCTGCAGACAACAACGTACTAATGAGCAAGCAAGGCTCATTTTGTTCCTCAATTCCCACACCAAGTGCTTTTGCAGAAGCTGCTGAGATTCAAATAATGCTTTCCTCAAGTTAAAAGAAAAGCTATTGATACTGACCCTCTGGCCAGATAACTATAAAACTCTCCTTCACGATGTTGTCTATCCTAGCCCAACTAAGGAAACCCTATTCTATTTATTCAAAGGGCTAATTTGTCTCTCAAAGAGGAGGAGTATTCTGTCCTTACGATTCACAGCAAACAAGGAAAGGTATCAAATGATCTTTCTAAAAGAGCCAGTGCATTCACCATCCTACAATGCTTTCAGTCCTCTGATAGAAGTGATGGATAATTCTGAAATAATAGGGCAACATGGCAAGGTTCTCTTATATGAGCATTGGCCTTTCTTGCTAATGGAAGTTTCAAAATGATGATCTTATCTCCTTCTACCAAGAACCTCTCATTAACGCAATTACTGAAGATGGCTTTTCAGAACTCATCCATTTTTTTGCACATTGTTAGTATGTTTACAAGAAACACACAGACTTTGTTATCTTTTTCTAAATTATGAACAAAAGGCCCCTTTCAAATAATCTCCAAACAATCTGGGACAGGAAATAAAGAGAAAAATACTTTATATCTATTTCAAAACTACTGAGTCATTCCTTTTTAAAAATATGATGAAGTGTTTACCATCTCCTCGAACCATCACTGTTAAAGAAGCAAAACTTCAGTTTCTTCCTACAGCTGGCAATTCTTTTTATTTATGTAGGAAATGTGTGTATTTCATAGTTCATAGTTTATCATTTTTCAAGTACACCATTTAAAGTAATTAAGAGCAAATACATTTTTTTATCTGATTGCACAGAGGACGGTCAATCTTACCAAGCAGTACTGTAAAACTTGAAGAACTTTTAGATAGTTACACAAGTGTCCCAACTCAAAATACACTTCAAATTCCTACTTCTATTCAGAATATGACCCTTCAGACAACATCTTTGGAATCGAGTCCCATCAATCAATGTAGTAATGCAGCATGGGGCTAAAAAAGTGTCCAGCAGATACAATGCAGAGCACAATCAATGGCAGAGTAACCTCTTCTAGTGAATCAATCTCAACCAACAGCATTTTGAAGTGAAAATGAAATAATCAAAAGGTTAAAATATTGGATTAATAAAATGGAAAATATTAATTAACCTGAGAAATGTCCTTAAAGTGGGCATGATAATTTCAGGGTACAGGACCAATGTATCTACACTGAGCAGTAATAAGCACATGACTCTTTAAGCTAACAGAACACAGCATCACTACTCAGACAATCTGTGCGCTGCGCTGGAAATACAGTGCACCTTGGAACAAAGGCACTGCCACTGACCTCACTTAAAAGTTACAATTACTTCCTCTGCATATAATATCCCCTTCCACAGCAATGGTAACAGTACATAGAATCATAAAATCACAAAGTGTTTTTTGTTGAAACGGACCTTAAGGATCATCTAGATCCAACCCTCCTGCACGGACAGGGACACCTGTAACTAGGCCAGGTTGCTCAAAGCCCCATCCAGCCTGACCTTGAACACTTCTGAGGATTAGACATTCACAGCCTCCCTGGGAAACCTGTTCCAATGTCTCCAAATTAAGAATTTCTTCCTAATGTCTAACCAAAATCTACTCTCTACCCTCTTCCAGCCATTAACGCCCTATCACTACATTTATTTGGATGCTTTAATGCTCAGCATCACATTGCGCTTGTTGTCACAAGGGACCAGGAAACGTGTATCTGAAACTTCAATTTTCAATGTATATGGACCAACAAATAATTGGGTAGCAGCAGGAAGACAATCACCCACCATCAGCTCACAGCTCTTTCAGTCATTGACTGAAAGCATAACAGGAGCTGGAAGCCCCTTCCATTCAGTGAAAACTCACATCACAAACACAACTGGAGATTTCTTGGCCCATCCAGCTCCCAAGGAATAGAAAGGTGTGAGCAATGAGCTGTGTGCTCTCTTGTCACGTCAACACCTTAGAAGAAGGGCTGTGTGGGATTCAGTAAGATGTGTGCTGCCCCTTACCACGCTGTGCACACACAAGGAATGTCACTGTCCAGCAATGACACTGACACGCTCCAAACTCCCATGAGTGCTTTTAGCAGGTTGGGCTAGAGGAAAATTAAAATTTACTATGTTATTAAATCCTGCGGAGAGAGTGATGAACTGTTTGCCCTAATGCTGGAGAATAAACCAGAGACCGTAGAAGGGCTTTTGTCAAAGGGATCATTCACTAAATACTAGAGCAGGGAAAAAACAGGGATGTAAAGTGAACTTGAAATTATCTTTGCCAGATCATCTAACAAAAAAAAAAATAGTTAGAGTTCTGATTTATACAGGAAAACTCTCAATCTTCGACCGAAGAGTTGCATGTTATATTTATTTATTTATTTGCTTGTTTGTGTGTGTGTGTCTATAGTTACTTTGACCTAGGTTATATGAGCCCAGAAGTAACACAGGTATACTCTCATTCCATTTCTCTTCAATCTCTTAGGCCATTAGAAGGAAAGGTGCTATATGCTTAGTAATTACTTGCTCCAGCATGCTTGAAAAAAAAAATTAACAGGTATTTTAACTCACTTTTGTTTTGACTCTAAATCCCTAAAGAGAAGTCAGAAAACATGGCATGAATTTCAACCAGTGTTTAAGTTTCTGCTTATGTGATACATCTACAGATTCATATTCCATTCTGCCTGCTATTCCGCCTTCTCCAGCCTTACTTTCAGTAAGAAAAACGAATGCCAAATGTAACATTAATTTCTACAGAACTACAATACCAGCAACAAAAAACCCAGGGAAAAAACCCACTTTTTTTCAAGTGCAAACACCAGTGCTTACAGTTTTTCATAACTAGAGTTAAATAAGCTGTTCCACTGAGAAGTTTGATATGGTTGCCATGTTAAAGCTTGACAGCATTTTTCCAAAGCTCCGTTCTGTCCATCACTGTCATATTCTTGCACTTCAGCAGCACAGTCCTTAACAGTTGCTGTAGAGAGATTGTGACAATTCAGTTATTACTTTTGTGACTAGCCAAAAAATCCTGCAGAAACATTTTTGTAAATATATTTACATGCATAAACATACACATAAAGCACAAATATATTGCATATATTTAAATCTGATTGCCCCCTACAGTTATTCCAAAATATTGTGTTATATTCTTATATTCCCTTGCCCTAGAAAATAAATTTTTCATCTTTCCTGATTTGCAAAACACTTCCTATTTTTATTCTCCCCAAAACATTGAAGAGAACTCTGGGGAAAGATTTCTCAGAGAAAAGAAAAGAAAAGAAAAGAAAAGAAAAGAAAAGAAAAGAAAAGAAAAGAAAAGAAAAGAAAAGAAAAGAAAAGAAAAGAAAAGAAAAGAAAAGAAAAGAAAAGAAAAGAAAAGAAAAGAAAAGAAAAGAAAAGAAAAGAAAAGAAAAGAAAAGAAAAGAAAAGAAAAGAAAGAGAAAGAGAAAGAGAAAGAAAGAGAAAGAGAAAGGAAGGAAGGAAGGAAGGAAGGAAGGAAGGAAGGAAGGAAGGAAGGAAGGAAGGAAGGAAGGAAGGAAGGAAGGAAGGAAGGAAGGAAGGAAGGAAGGAAGGAAGGAAGGAAGGAAGGAAGGAAGGAAGGAAGGAAGGAAGGAAGGAAGGAAGGAAGGAAGGAAGGAAGGAAGGAAGGAAGGAAGGAAGGAAGGAAGGAAGGAAGGAAGGAAGAAAGAAAGAAAGAAAGAAAGAAAGAAAGAAAGAAAGAAAGAAAGAAAGAAAGAAAGAAAGAAAGAAAGAAAGAAAGAAAGAAAGAAAGAAAGAAAGAAAGAAAGAAAGAAAGAAAGAAAGAAAGAAAGAAAGAAAGAAAGAAAGAAAGAAAGAAAGAAAGAAAGAAAGAAAGAAAGAAAAAGAGAGAAAGGAAAGCTATGTATGTTATGCAACACTGCAAGAAGCAATTAAGCAAAATAATTACATATGTTTCTCATTTTTTCCACTACATGTTTAAACTGAGTATGCTCCAACAGACTACTTGGTTCCAGAGCAGGAAGCAGAGTCTTCCAATAGCAGGCACATTCACCACTATAACTGGATGACTGGTTAACATTTTTTGACTATACATTCTGAGATAGACAGGGTCAACCATAATTCTCTGTCATATCACACATTCTATGAAGTCAAAGGAGAATGTGATAAGAGGGACAGATAAATGGAGTGCAGTAAGAACAGGAGAAAATAAGTCATTGAGCATATAAGCTAAGATCTGTCCATAGCCAGTAGCAGCACAGCAAGACAGAATCATTTCAGACCCAACCTTCATATGCAATTCAATGCTTCTGACATGCAGCACAGTGAAAAATATAAAAAAATACCCCACACAGTAATGAAATTAGCACTGCCTTTCTAAATTATCCCCATGCCATTTTTACCAATAGTTGTGTTATTTTCTGTGAGATTTTATTAACAGTGACTCCCAAGGAAAGCATATTTCAAAGCTGTGTCTTTAAGTATTAAAAACAGCAACAGCAATTTTAGATACAGAAGTGTCTGTTCATCTTCTCTTTCCAGCAGTGGTAGACTTAGAGGACGACTCACAACCAAGAAACACTGATCAAATAGAAGATACCAATGGGTAAGTAAACTACTAAATCCAGTTGCTACTCATTAAAAGTGTTCTAAAAGATTGATTTAATGCTTAAAAATAACTTACTCCAAAGAAATAACAAGGAACTCTCAGATTTTCCAATAACAGACCTTCATTACAAACTGTTCATTCACAGAGAGCCTCACACTTCACAGAAGCTGATCCATTTCTGTACATGCCCGATAAGCTTTTTTGTATCAACTGGCATAAGCTTAGCATTTTTATCTTAGTAAAACAATGAATCAAATGAATTTGGGGGGAGGGAGGGGAAATACATGCATGCACATGGATGCACTTTGTAGAAAAAATAAGGATTGAGGTGATAAAGGCAAACTGCAATCTCTTTGCTCACCCACCACATTAATTCCCTACTAAGCTGACCCAAGATGGTTTCTTTGCCTAATCAATTTATCACCCAGCAAATTCAGCAGAGGATGGTATCATCTGTGTACTGCAAGCTCACACACAGAGAAGAGGAGAATATTTTGCCCAGAGAGTCCCCAAGAAATATAAACGTCTAAAACTTCTTCTCACTTTGCAAAATAAAAATAGGTCCTGGTTTTCAAAAACACTAAAAAGGTAAAATCCTTTGTACTGTAGTGTAGCACAGACAGTTAACACTGGCACCTTCTGAGAGTCGTGCTCTGAAAATATTTACTTGTCTATTGTATGAAACATCATATTTCATGTTCACACAGTTTCTTACCTTGTCTGGAGTCCTGAAACTGGACTGAAGAATCAGTGGCATCTCCCAGCAATTGTGAGAGCTTCCTTTTTTTGCCTGATGCTGCAGAAATACTTTTTGAGAACACATGATACATTACTCATTTATAATTATAAATACAGGTATTACAGAACCATAAAAGAAGAATATCCAGCTGTCTCTTTTTAACTGTTTTGTCACACAAATTTGGATTTGATGGAGGGAGGAGATTGCTGTTGGCCCTTTAAAATTTAATTATTCAGTTTTTCCTTCCAAAACATAAATTAGTCTTTTTTTTATTTTATATTAATAAAGAAGTTGATATCTTTTTAAAAAATTACACAGTGCACATGTAGCACAGTTTTATTGTCTCCTGGCATTTGCACTAAGATCACAGCTTTATCTAGAATAATTGTATTGCACCAAGCATAAACTCACTTTCCTTCTTACACAGAAAACACTATTAACAGTTAAACTAATGCATTAACAAAGAGATCTCAAGGGGAAACTGACAGGGAATTGTTTTCCCCTTTCCCAGAAAATGAGATTTCAAAAAATGTGCTTTTCTGCAAAGGTAAAAAAACTTGTTCCAAAGTTTTTATATTATAAAATGTAAGATAAAATATCCTAACAGATGGTCACTCCTTTTCATTGGCGGAAAAAACAAGCCAAACTCAAGGTCTCAGTCAGGCCCAGTAGGTACTCAAACTAAGGTTTTCCATGAGCAGAAGAAAAGCCTGCCCACCACATTGTTATTCTTGTTCTGGGTTTGTTCAAAAGTTCCACATTTGGTTAGGAGGTACTTTGTACCTTAAGTTCCAATAACTAAAGTATTATTATTTTTACTATCTAGCCACTTCTACTGGAAAAACAAACAAAGAGAGAACACAAAGAGCTTTGCTGATAATCCCAGATGCAGCTTCCTTTACCCACATCACACCTACACGTAACTGAGCTCTGTGCAGAAGAGGAGACAGGGACAGAGCATCTGCAAGCCCAGGACTAACACTGATGAATTCACATTTATCTCCCCATAATCAACCCTGTCCCCATCTGGCATGCATCAGTCAATTCATTCTTACAACATATCGTGGTTGGATGCCTGCACTACCAAGTGTATTTTTAATAATTAATCATCCACAACATGCTGGTGAGGGAATATGGCAGATAAATAATGCATGCTATATGAATGGTACACGAATACCATTTTACTTGCTTACACAGATATGGCAATATTATTGTTCTCTCTCATGCCACTTGTCAGAACACTTACAAGGTCCTTATGGACAAATCCCTGCAATTTGTATTGTAAAACACCTGAATGTTTTTATAATCCAGTTATGAAGCATCTGCTGATCCTTCTCTAGCCTTCTAACATTTTAAAAATTGAAATTCCTACTTCCAATCTGGACTTCAATCAAGATATTTGAAGAACCCTCAACCACAAGTGTCTCAAAAATGTCTAAATACTGCCATCCTGTGGAAAACCCTACAAACACGAAGATGTTAACACCTGTCTTAAGCCTTCTTACTTTTTTGCCTCTGTCTCAATGTCTGCATAAAAACTTTATCATTTACCTGGAAATATGAGATGCATTTGGCTGAAAGAATGAATAATTAAAACCCAAACAGCTGGAGGGTGTAGAATTATTCCAAGGAGCCATAGGATTTTCTGTCTTCAGGCAGGAGCCTTGAGGGATGGTACAGGGATGTCCACTGGCACTGGGGTCAGAGTAAGTCTCCAGGAACCTGCAGGGAAGCTTGCTGGGTGCCACGGCAGGTGGGCACGGGAGTGGAGGCTGCAGTCCACTGGGCCACATTGTGTCATACCGTGGGGCTGTAAGAAGTAAACAGATAAGAAATTAAGGAGAAAGAAGAGGAGCTGGAGACCTTTCTATAAGCTTGGGAGAGGGCAAATGATGTGACCTACTCTGGAGCTGTGGTGGAGAACACGGTTCCGATCCAGAATCTGGTGGGGAGTCTGGCAACTGGCTTTGCCTAGGCATGAAGAAGAGATTTTAATTTCTACTGGGAAGAGACATGGAGGATGACCACAAGGCAATGCTGAAAGCAGCTGGAGGGGGACCACCTGAAGAAGGCTCTTCAGGAAACATTGCTTACCATGGGGGTCTAGGACAACTCTCCACTGACAACTCTCCACCAGGACCTCTGACCCGGGACATCTCTCTGTGGATCAGCAGATGATACAGGGCTCTGCTGGTGTCCCACCATAAAAATATCCCAGCACAGAGATGTCCTGACAGAGAGTTGTCCCATCCTGCACCATAGCTGCTGGGCCCAGCATAGCACAGCACCTTCAGACCTCCCGTGGAAGAATTACAGAGAGCAGGTGCAGAGGCCTGGGGACTACAAGATGGAAAGACAGTTACGGTCTAACAGTCATTACAAGAGACTAGAAGCATGAGAGAGGAATCCTGGCTGGGAATCAAGAAATTCCATGCGATCCACAGCCACCTCTGTGCCAAGTCCTATAGCCAAGAAGAAAATATTTATGTTTTAGCACACCTGCTTGGAGAGGTCATCACGGAAAGCCAAACAAGTTATTTTTAGTGTTCACTGGTTTTTGTTACTGAAGCAGGTAAATCTCTGAAAATGTGATCTCCTATGATTCCTGCCTAAAGAACTTCAGTCATACTGCTCTGTTCAAGAACATACCAGCCCATATTTTACTGGGCAGCTTTCTCTTTCTCTTCAAGCAGAAAGTGAATCACAGAATCACAGAATTGTCATGGTTGGAAAAGACCACTACTAGAGCACGTCCTGAAGTACTTCATCTACATGGTTTTAAAATACTTCCAGGAATGGTAACTCCACCACCTCCTTGGACAGCCCATTAAAGTGCCTGACCACTCTTTCAGTAAAGAAATTCTTCCTAATATCTAGTCTAAAACTCCCCTGGCACAACTTCACGCCGTCTTCTCTGGTCGTATTGTTATTTACTTGAGAGAAGAGGCCAAGACCCACCTCCCTACAACCTCCCTTCAGATAGTTGTAGAGAGCAATGAGGTCTCCCCCTTAGCCTCCTCCAAACTAAACAATCCCAATTCCCTCAGCCTCTGCTCATAGGCCTTGTTCTCCAGCCCTTTCACCCTTGGTCGCCCTTCTCTGAACTCGCTTCAGCAACTCAATGTCTTTCATGTAGTTAAAGAAACCTTTTCTTGTGCTGCTCTGAAGAACTACCTGAAAAACAAGTAGTTATGATGCATGTTAGGCTAAAAATGGTAAGATGAAGGAAGGGAGACATTTAGTGAGGCACACCTGCTTTACTAAGGCCAGGTGTTCTGGCAGAAGTTGAATAAAACAAAATTGCTTAAACAGACACCCTCATATTCAGAGACCACATCTTCCCTCATGCACAGCAAATACTTTGAAGCATCAATGGAAAATTTCCATCACTTGATTTTAATTCTACTATTTCTACTTGAGGTGTTGTATTTCTGAGTTTGGATGGCACAAGAGAGAACACTTTTGTTCTTGGTCACAGCCTGTGACTTGTGACATATTTTCCTGTCATAATGGTATTGCTAATGATTTTCTAACATGCCACATCCACAATACTGCATTTTGGGTTAGCTTCAACTGCACAATTACTCTTAAAAAATAAACAAAAAAATCAACATTAGAATAATCTTTTATTTCCTTAAAAGCATTTTTTCTGATGCTTTTAAATATCACGTCTACCACTGTAAACACAATTTTCAACTTTGAACAGAGAGCTGGAAAACACTTGAATTATTTTTTTGCTGTGGGATACTTGATCTATAGCTACTGAGTTCTAAATGTGCCTTGTAAAAATTAAAAATATACATCCATAAAAGTCTAAAACTTCCATTCTACACGTTCAGTTCATGTTCCTGATTTTAAATGCTGCCTTGAGGACTCAATTTCTGCCTCGAGTGAGAGTATTTCAGTAAAATGCAAACATTTTATAGGAGAAAGAAAGTACTCATAAAGTACAGAGACAGCAGGGAGATGTCTCCAAGTGAAAACTTTACTGAAACTGGTGTTGTGCTTTTCAAGGAAAAAATGTTTAGTAGTTTAAATTCTTTCGATTTGCAGACATATATCAATTAAATGACTGCTTAGGAATTAAACAGCAATTAAATTGTACATCAATTGAATTACTGCTTAGGAAAGGACATGCAACTCTTTTTTCTCCTTTCACTGCTCAAGAGTATCTTCCTATTACTGTAGGAAAAGATAAGGAAATCACATGGTGCTTCACATGTGGTGTAAAAGGAGAACAAATGTAACACCAATAGCCTGTCTGATGGAAGATGATCTTTAATGGACACTTAGAGATGCACCCAAGACCTTTGTGGTAACAGCACCCTTTTAATTGTTTTCTCCATTCAGTATTGCTCATGCCATTATGTTGGTCTGTATTTTATATATTTATATATTTATATATATGGAGGCTTGTAATATTTTTTCTCCTTTGACATATTTTGACAAGTTTTTTTTTATGAGATTCCATTCTGTTTATGCACAAATAGTCTGCAATACAGACAAATACTTCATAATTTTACTTTTAGAGATCTGATGATTCAGGAAATGTTCTCAATCCCATAATTAATGAAGTATTACTCTAGTACCAGTGTAAAATCCTGCTGAGCCTGTAATATCTTTACAGATTATTTCCTTGCACGTAAATACTTTGTAGCACTGCAACAATAATATCTAACATAGCTAAGCTATATAGTAGAATATATATATACATATTTGTATTACTGCTATGTTTTGTGCATAAAAGCAAAAATATAACATTTTAAAGTTGTCATACAGAAGTTCAATAATATGTTTTACCCAATACATGTTTAGTTACTCTAAAAATAAAAGTTATGTATATTTATATACAACAACTTCTTCATTCTTCTTTACTTGTATACTGTGGGAAGAGAGACTCAATTCATTATTCATGATTTAGAGAAGGTAGAATGCTATTTAGCCTACTGTAAGTAAATTTGTGTGCTGCCAAGTGTGTCCAAAATGAAAAATCCCATGTTTAATTATTTTTAAAACATTGCCTCTTGCTGTGGTTCTTGGCAAGTGCAAGAACATTGCATTGAACAAGTCATCTGATAGTTGTCTAGATGAAAGATTTTGGTTTGAAGACTTTGATACATCCATGCTGCATAACTTTCCACCCTTGAACATGACCCTTTACATTATGCATCTTTGTATGTCTTAAAGTTAGTCTCAGGAGAGATTAATGGACAGTTTCTCTGTTCTGAATGAAGCATTAGGATCACAAGAATAGCCCTGCTTCCTTCAAACTGGGAAGTTTACATTAACCTCTCAATGTATTGCACATTAGTCTCACATCACTTATTCTGTACGTAAACACTAAACTAGCACTTACAGAAATGTTAAAATAACAGCTTTGCATTTAATGCCACAATTAGCTTAGCAGTTATGAATTATCCCAGACTTCATTATCATTTATGCTGTTGGAACTACAAGATGAACATACTTCCTTTACTGCCTGTAATTAATTTTTCCAAGTCTTGTTATACAGCTTCAAGTACCAATACCAAGAGAGCCCTAATCCTCTTGAAACTCAGATTTCAGGTCTGACCATTGTGTTCAGATTTTGTTATGGCACAAATTAAATCCACTTAAGAGATGCTACTAAGGAATGGGAGTACATGTTGCTGTAACACTTACAAAGTTCCAAGCTCTACATCACTACTGATGAATTCTTCCAACATACTTGTATCCACCATGGGATTCTCCAAGGTTCCATGAATGTCTTGACCTAAAAGTAAAAATGTCAAAAAGACAGAAATCATGAGAGTGGAATTTGTAGGGAATCATCAGCGCTTCAGGCCAGGTAATGCTGCCCAGTCTCCTACACAAAGGACAACCAAATCTGTCATGCCTTGTGTGTAATAATGTGGGTTTTGCTTCTGGTTTTGGTGTCTCTGGGATAAAGGATGGGAAATGCAGGGTGAAAGAGGATGTGGGGGAGAAGTTGAAAATGGCAGCACAGCACCAGGCAAACACCAGTTCATGCCTGGCATTAAGTCTTCACTGCATTACCACAGCAAGAGGGTGGAGGGCCACAGCCTGCAACTGGAAAAAAGGGTTTTGAAGATAACTTCATACTCTTATTAAGAAAGAAAAAATGAAACTTCAGAAATGTTACAAGAATTGGTGGCTTCCTTTTATTCTCCCCCCAAAAAACAGCCCACGAACACATTAAATATATTAACAAATGGAAAAGTTCAGTACTTTGCCCTTCGCTGCTTGGTAACTGAAGGCTGTAAACAGATTTTATTATTATAAAGTCTCTGGAACTCATGACAACTTTTTTAGACAGTCAGCCGGAACTCACTCTCTAAAAAAGCCAAACAGAACTGCTCTGTACGCTCCCCACCTCTCCAGCAAGACTGCCATAAACATGGGTGTGGCCAGTCAGAAAGCAAACAAGATCAGGAGGCTTAAGTTACTGCTTTTCCTAGTGCAGGGCTCTGCCCCACTACTACACATGATGAAATGGACGATTCTACAAATCAGGAGCTGCGTGGCTCAGGCACGGGCACTGGCACCAACCAGTCCTTCAGCTCTGGAGCAGAGTGGGGGAACACAAAAGGTTAATCACTGTCCCTGAGCACAGAAGCAGTAACTGCTTATGGTGCTTTTACTTTCTTCTCACTGTACTTGCATCAGACATGTGCACAGTAAATAGTCATATCATAACGTATTGGTTTTTTTCCTGGTGTCTGTCTGACACGGTTCCTTCTTGATTCATTGTTTAGACATTATTTAACTGCAAGCAGCATCTAAAAATCTACTTCAGCCACCTTGCACAGAATTCCCTCGTGTATCTGTCTTAATGCATAAATTCGCATTGCCAATAAACATCTCCTAAATTGCTTTGTGACCACAGATTAATCTGGGCACCGTGGGCTTATCTCTGCTGCAGACTTCATTTTGGCTGCCTTTCACTGAGACACCAGCTTGCAGGTGTGCTACTCACAGATTCGTGCATGCCAGCATTGGTGTTGTGTATGGACCTGTCCTCTGCATATCAGAGGAAAACATACAGCATGCTTACTTGCCTCAGCAAAATGGTAACATGGAAAGTCTCGAAGCAGCAGCAAAGCGTTTTGCAAAAGCAGCTTGAGAGTACAAAAGAGACAGGCTTCCTTAGCAGCCTTCCTCTGACTTCTTAGATTCTCCTATTTTCATTCTGCATGTCTGAATTTGGGCTAAATGCCCCTTGAATCTCAAACATTTCTCCTTTTGCTAATGTAGTACCAAAGGAAAATTGTTCAATCACCTTCTCTTCGTTTTACCCCGCTGTTCCTCTTGTTCAAATTTCCTGCCCTTCACAGAATCATAGACGTATTCAGGTTGGAAAACACCCTTGGGATCACCAAGTCCAACCATCATCCCTACTCTACAAAGTTCTCCCATAAACCATATCCACTAACACCACATCCAAACGACCCTTAAACACATCCAGGGATGGTGACTCAACCACCTCCCTGGGCAGCCTATTCCAGTGTCTAACCACTCTTTCTGTGAAAAAAAATTTCCTAATGTCCAGTCTAAACCTGCCCTGTTGCAGCTTGAAGCCATTCCCTCTTGTTCTGTTGCTAACTACCTGTGGGAAGAGACCAGCACCAGGCTGTCTACAATGACCTTTCAGGTAGTTGTAGAGACTGATGAGGTCTCCCCTCAGCCTCCTCTTTCTCAAACTAAACATTCCCAGCTCCTTCAAGCTTTCTGCATCAGATTTATTCTCTAGGCCCTTCACCAGCTTCGTTGCCCTCCTTTGTACTCGCTCCAGCACCTGGATATCTCTCTTGAATTGAGGTGCCCAAAACTGGATGCAATACTCCAGGTGTGGCCTTCATGCAGAATGATACAATTTTGTTATTAATGTGAGGCCAGAGCTCAGACACCAAGTGTTTTTCCAGTACCACAAAACCAGTAATTCCTTATTTTGAGCAGGGTCAGAGGCAAGCTATTTTGAAGTACAGCTCTGAATGAAACAAGGACAGAGCCTTTAATATGTCCAGAGATGAGATCTGTTTTAAGTGATGGCAACAGCAATATGTATCATCCCCTCTTAATCTCTCCACTTTGCATAAACAGTTAAAGGAGAAGGAAAGAGTAAGTAATTCTGTGCTGGTAGAGGAAGTTCACATTGAGGAAGACTGGCCACCACTAGTCAAAGTTCACAGTACAAGTGCACAGAAGAGCCAGTAAGTTTGGCTGCCCTGCAAAACTTCATGTTTCCTTTCCGAATGTACTTTCCAGGTCTGTGGCACCATGTGCTTATATTGGCATCCGTTTCAGCAGAGGAGGAGCTGATGAAAGGTATGCAAATTTATTTAAAATTGTGGCATCCATTTCACAGGCATCTGACCACAGTAAGTACTTAATAGATACAGGTAGTATTGTATACAGGTAACACAGCAAGGCAGTTTCTCACCTGGATGTTAGGTGGCTGCAGGAGCAGAGAACAGCGTGCAGGTAGGTGGGGACGCCCTGCTGAGGCCCCTGTGCACACACAGCTTGCCTGGCTAACAGCTGCCGGAGGGTGTGCAGAGTCAGCAGCCTTTATCAGCTTGTGCTGGGGGATCTCTGCTCCCAGTCCACACTCCACACTGCAGCATGTCCAGACAGCTCAGGGGACAGTCTGCACTGTGTCTGCACTGCACAGCTTCAGTGTCACCGTGCAGGGGATTGCCAGCTACCCATGAAACTGATGAGGATGAAAGGCCAAGACAATATTGTGATGGGGTTTCATACACTGTTGTTTGCAGAACAGAGACTGCAGTCGTAGGCAGCATATGATGGCATTTTTCGTGTTTCTCCATAAATTTGATATTCTGTTGTCTCCTTCAATCTCAAGTCTGAAACCTGCCAGTTCTGCCACTGGCTTCTGCTTCCCTGTCTGTTCTCTCCCAGCCTGTCCCTGTTCCCAGCCCGTCCCTGTTCCCAGCCCCAGGCTCCCAAGGAATAGTCTGAACTCCAGCCTCCTAATCTGACAGTTTCTTGCTTCACCTCTCTCTTTGGCAGACATCCCCTCTTTTCCTCCAGCCATGAGGTTTATCACCTGGCTCCTGAGCTTCACTTGATACTCTACACTTCTGTAGCCAACAGTTTCAATCCCTCAGTTAATTCTCCTGATACTTCCATGTAGTGCCTTACACATGATGGCATTTAAATCAGCTGCCTCTTTTTCAACAGCACCCAAATGCAAGGTGAAGGATGGGGGAGAGAGAACCAGAAACTCTGTGCAGTAAGTTTTGTCCTTAACAGAGCAGCTATTTCAGACAAAGTCACATACAGTTTTTAACTTGGCTTGAACCACAAGCCACCACTTTCCAATGGAGTACCTAAATAAACAGGCTATTAGGGTGCTTATTCTGCAGCTATAAATTCAGTCCCCAACACATAAAATATTCTGACAAACTTCTCGTGCTGACTAAAAATCTATACGAAACTGATCACTTCCTGATATTAAAGGAGGATGCCAGGATGCTCACAGCTAAGTCCAGCTATTTGTAGTAAGACTTGTGTTAAAAATTCAGCTACTATACAGGGAACAATCTTTAAATACAGCTTGAGATGTAGAAACAGCACACAGAACATGGCCAGTGCTCAGCAATACCTGCTTGCAGAAAGAACAAATTCATAATGCTTGCTACAAACCCTTGCAAGTTGAGGGAAATGTTTCTGCTTGACTGATTTTGATCTGAAGATAGCACTGCAACAGGCCTCAGCACTCTGTGGGTTCAGAGGAAAGTGCTACTTGGGCTGATAGTTCCTTAGCTTCTTTCATGCTAAAGGGCTCAAAGTACTGATCACTATTTAAAGGCTTCAAGACCATCCAGTCCGTTTTGACTGGAACAGATTTGGAGTCACTGATTAAAGCTGCTGGGCCAGCAGACCTACAGACATGAACCTTGGGCACAAGAAAGCAACTAAGAGGGAAGGGTTAAGTACAGACCAGCTGCAAGCCAGGACATTCCACAGCCTGGGGTTATTCCATGGCTGGAAGACCTCTTACACTCCAGCTGGTCCTGAGGGAGCTTATGTCAAGACAGATGCCTTTTAGCCAAAGTAACATTTTCTAGATAAACAAATATTGTCACTAATATTTTAAATTTCTCCTTTCATCTTTTGTTCCTATTTCAGTCTCTCATTCTTAAAATGGTGTGAGACACCTTTAGGGTTTATGTGTTTTGTGTTTCAGGGCACATGCTTGTTCAGTAGCTTTATTTATTTACCAAGTGCTCTAAAATGTTCCAGGAGCATGAGTATACAGAGAGGTGGCAATTCCACCACGAGCCTTCCTTAGGTCACAGAGAGCACTGAGACCAAATACACGTTTTTCAGACACCTCAGTGTACCTTCCAACAACCAAAAAATAAACCAAGTGTAACAGTGTAACTAGGTCAGCCTTTATTCATTTTCTCAACCCATTGATAACATCAGCAAGAATAGATTGCTCTGCTACACAGGCCCAAGAGCTAATCAGGTACTCTGACCTTCCCTGATAAATAGGAAGTTACTGATTAAAAAATCCAACTATCTTAATTTAAAAATATTAATTTCAACCAAAAAAATAGGAAAAAAACTGTTCAAAGATGAAATCTCTAGTGTGGCAGGAGTGGAATGAGACAGGAAAAAAAAAAGACCAGAACTTCCCAGAGCAGCAACATGACAAGAGAAAAGACATTTACTCTTGAGAAAAAGCCAAGGTCAAACCCCAGAGTCATATCTAATCTAAGAGTTCTACTGACTATTGAAATTAGTAATCAACAGGAAAATAAACACCTCATCTTCCTTGGAAAAAAAAGCCTCCTTTTTCAGACTGTCCCCACTCAATATTGAAAATGTAAGTTTATGTTACTAGTGAGTGTCAACACAAACATGCACTATAAAGAACTAAAGCAGTGGCAAAAAATGGGATTCTTTATGCTCACAAATTTCAAATAATCTTACAAAAGAGATCTATAAACGTGCTGATTTGCCAGCTAATGCATTTGAAAGCCAAAATCTGAGATACTTTTTACTTTCAAAGTATCATCACAAATGCCAGCAGAACCAAGCCCAGACTCCCTGGAGAGCTCTGTTTTCTAAGTCAGTGCCTAAAGATTTTTCTGATTACAAGATATTTTTTTAATAATTCCTGTCCAACACTATCTTGAGTATTTAACAGCTATACAGTGCAGCACTTCAACAAATAGCTTGATATAAACAAACATCCAAGGCAAATCCAAGGAAGTTTGTTAGCTTTTGATCTCCATGATTTAAAGTGAACTTAAGAAACATGGTATGAATTCCCTAACATCTATAAACAACAAATGTGCTGGCTAGGAGCCCTACATTGTGGCTCACTACTTTAAATTTATTGGCTTAAGTACATTTTCTTGATCAATGCTGGAGAATCCTTCATTTCCTAGTTTGAAAGTAAAACTCCAAAATTAGAGTTGCCACTCTCACTGACGCCAACAGAGTGCCAGGAATATAAATTTTAAAAAAAGCAACAACCAAGCAAACAAACAAACAACAGAATTTTTAAAAAACAAAACCAACAAACAAAATAACCCCCCACAAAAAAAACCAAAACCAATACTTATTTAGCACAATGGAAATTAAATGCAGGGAAAGAAATTTTCCACATTATCCAAAACAGAAAAGGTAGCTTTCCAAGTTACTCAAAGATAAGTATCCCATGAATCCCTGCACAGGTAATAGAAGGAAAACAAATATAGAAAAGGAAGCTGGGAATTAAAAGGTTAATACATAAAAAAACGCCAAGTGTAAACTGAAGGAAGGAAAAGATTTAGTAAAATAGTAAAAAATACATAAGCCTTTGACAGCCATTTTGAATCATGTTATGGCAGGTTCTGAGAAATGCAGATTGATTATGGAATCTATTAGGAAGTGGTCAGTGATACAAGAAAGGCAGGACACTAATGGGACATTGCTTGAATGTAAAATGTCTTTGGGAAAATGGCAGAAGAACAGACACCCAGAGGAGGAAAAAACAAAACAAAACAAAAAAACAGGAAAAAAGAAATCTAAGTTTAGCTTCTCTGAAGGATCCTGAGGATACAGCAACAATTAGCATTTTACCAGTTATAATCAGGCCATTTCAGAAGAACTATATTAGTGGAAAGAAAACCCTCTTTCACCTGACATGGTATGACAGAGCAGGGAGGGAGCTAACCAAGCTCATGAAAATTGCTATGATTTCAGTAGTGATAAATTGCATGGAGACCTCAACCACTTTCTGGCTTTCCTTCTTGGCAATTACCATGGCGGCGCTGCAGGCTCTGCTGCGTCCACCTTCCTGCTGCTCTGCTGGCCAAAGTACAAAGGCACTGCAACACATCTGCACCATTTGTATGATTTCATTCTGGTATTCCCTTTACACGATAGCCCTGTGTAAACATACCTTTGGGGTTTGGAGCTCCTCTTCTTCCTCCCTCCTTCTTCACTTAACCCCAAATTACTGTATTTTCCCTGCCCCCCAGAATTGCTAAGACTGTCTCTTAAAACTAAACTCTTACCTTCAAAGAACTGCTGCAAGGCCTCATTTTCTCCCACCACATCCATGAAAGGCCTGTAGAAGTGTTTTGCTTTTTCTACTGCTTGAAGAGTCCAACTGAGAAAAATACACCGTCTCTCTTCCAGGTGATTATGAACATACCAAGGAACACATCATGGTTTTGCCAGAGGTTTCAATGACTTTGTCCCAGCTGATTTCACTCCTCTATAACTAGAGCCAGGGCTATGCTTTGCTACACATGAAGAAGAATCTGACAAGGCTTTTGAGGCAAGATGAAGGTGATGTGTGTTCTTCCATTCACTACGTCTTATGTGCTCCTTTTAAGGACCTTTGGTCCCTAAGCATAATTACACATGCGCAAAAAAAATGCAGTAATAAAAATTACTTATCTTGTCTCTGTACTTTCACACAGGTGATGTAATTAATACTATGGATTAAAGCAATAATAATAAAAGATGCAAGAGAAAAGCCACCACTGGTTTCACCATATGCACAATCCCACTGAAGCAGCTGAATATCAGAATAAAAGCTAACTACAGTTTGATTACAGGGAAGCCGAATTTGCGTATTATTATTATTATTATTAAAAACTAAACTACAGATTAACCTATTTGTCTAAGGTAACACTGAAAAAGGCCTGGCTGAATAGAAAGATCTTGCTGGTGCTCAGGACAAAAAGGAGAGTTTATGGCCTCTGGAAGAAAAGACCAGCCTCTCGTGAGGAACACAGAGATGTAGCAATGTAATGCAGGGAGAAAATCAGGAGGGCCAAAGCCCAACTTGAGCTCAACTTGGCTACTGCTGTCAAAGACAATAAAAATATTTCTATAAATACATTAACAAAAGGAGGACGAGGGAGATCTCCATCCTTTATTGGATGCAGGGGAACCACAGTGAAAAGGATGAGGAAAAAAGGCTGAGGTGCTAAATGCCTTCTTTGCCTCAGTCTTCAGCAGTCAGGTTGTTCCCTAGACACCCAGTCCCCTGAGCTGGAAAACAGGGAGGTGGAGCAGAATGAGACCTTCATAATACAAGAGGAAGTGGTCAGTGACCTGCTACACCACCTAAACATCCATAAGTCTATGGGGCCAGACGGGTTGCACCCAAAAATACTGAAGGAGCTGGTGAATGCACTCACCAAGCCTCTTTCCATCATTTACCAGCAATCCTGGCTAACTGGGGAGATCCCTGTGGACTGGAGGATAGCAAATGTGGTACCCATCCACAAAAAAGGCCAAAAGGAGGATCCAAGAAACTACAGACCTGTCAGTCTGACCTTGGTGCCAGGGAGGGTCACGGAGCAGATCATCTTTTATGCACCATATACAGAAAAACGAGGTGATAAGGTCGAGTCAGCACAGGTTTATGAGAAGGTCCTGCTTGACAAACCTGATCTCCTTGTATGACAAGATGACCCACCTGGTCAATGAGGGAGAGGCTGTGGACATTCGTTGTCTACCTGGACTTTTGTAAGGCCTTTGACACTGTCTCCCACAGCATCCAGATGAAAAAAACTAGCTGCTCATGGCTTGGATAGGTGTCTGCTCTGCTGGGTGAAACAGTGCCTGGATGGCTGGGCCCAGAATGTGGTGGTGAACTGAGTTAAATCCAGTTGGTGGCTGGTCACAAGTGGGGTTCCTCAGGGCTCAGTGTTGGGACCACTTCGGGTTTTCATCTTATCAACGATCTTGATGAGATAGAATGCACCCTCAGTAAGTTTGCAGAGGATACCAAATTGGGAGGGAGTGTTGATCTGCCTGAGGGTAGGGAGGCTCTAGAGAGAGACTTTGATGCACTAGATTGATGAGCCGAGCTCAGCTGTATGCAATTCAACAAGGTCAACTGCTGGGTCCTGCACTTGGGCCATAACAACCCCATGCAACACTACAGGCTTGGGGAGGAGTGGCTGGAAAGCTGTTCAGCAGAAAGGGACCTGGGAGTTCTGATTGATAGGCAGCTGAATACGAGCCAGCAGCATGCCCAGGTGGCCAAGGCCAATGGCATCCTGGCCTGTGTTAGAAACTGTGTGACAAGCAGGACCAGGGAGGTGATCATCCCTCTCTACTCAGCATAAGTGAGGCCACACCTTGAATACTGTGTCCAGTTTTGGGCACCTCAATACAAGGACATCAAGGTGCTGCAGTGTGTCCAAAGAAGGGCAGCAAAGCTGGTGAAGGGCCTTGAGAACAAGTCTCATGAGGAGCAGCTGAGGGAACTGGGGCTAATCAGTCTAAAGTAAAGGAGGCTGATGGGAGACCTCATTGCCCTCTACAACTACCTGAAAAGAGGTTGTAAAGAGGCAGGTGCTGTTCTCTTCTCACAAGTAGCTGGTGTTAGAACAAGAGGAAATGGCCTCAAGCTGTGCCAGGGGAAGTTTAGACTAGACATTAGGAAGAACATTTTCACTGAAAGGGTTGTCAGACATTGGAACCTGCTGCCCAGGGAGGTGGTTGAGTCACCATGCCTGGATGTGTTTAAAAGTTATCTAGATGTGGTGCTTGGGGATATGGTTTAGTGCTGGACTTGGTAGAGTAGGGTTAATAGTTGGACTCGATGATCTTAAAGATCTTTTCCAAGATTTTGTGATTCTGTAATAAATGGGAAAGCTGAACACTGAACCAAGCTCTTTTCACTGTGTTTAAATTCATCTTTGAACTAATAATGCCCCCTGTTCTGTCATCCTTAAGCAAACAGTAGAAGAAAACATTCAGACATTTTGAGTAGACAGCTGTAAGAAGCATTTGGTTGTGAAGAAAAACTTCAACAAAGTCAAAAAGTCTGGAAACAAGGCCATTTTCTGAAGTAGGGATATTCACCAGACAAGTAACTGTTGTGCAGTTTTTACAAGCTCCAGACACTCTCAGTGACAGAGGTTTCTTATGATAGGCAGCTTATATTAAAAATATAGAAAACAATTTCAGGGCAGGGACTTGAATTCAAAAGCAAGCCAATCAGTATTTACAAGACATTGATGTAATCAAGCCAACCAGTCGTTACCATAGAAATATATTCAAGTACATCTTTGTAGCCCCTAGTATGAGATAAATCAACTCAACATAATAAACTTTAGCTACCACTTATGTCTTGACACTATCACAGACAGGAAGGACCCCTTCTCTCTGCTTGGATGAGCAACATTTGTGAAGGATTATTAAATCAGAATAGCAGCAGCTATGAGCTATCATTTAACTACTGTTTGCTAATCCTGGAAATGGTTTGATTTCATTATGTAAACTAAGGATTAACAATCATTTAGGAAGTGTTTGAGCCTAATATAAAAACATAGTATCAACAAATACAGTTTGCTTTTTAAGAGTAAAATCAGGCTTCCTTAGCATTATTGAAATAATAAACAACCTTTTAAAAACTAAAGGTAGAATTCTCCAGACTTCTAGTAGGAACTAGTACTCAGAGACTGATAAAAACATAGCCCAGGCTGGACATACTCCATTACTAGTATAATATTTATGTTGCATTGTTTTAATGTTAACAATGAAATGTCAAAAGTTCAAAGCCAACACTTGCAAAGTGTTTTTAGGCACATACATGTGCAAGCAACGTTAAGTATGGCATTAAATTTCACTGCTCATTCTATTTACTTTTGGAGAAATGGAGAACACTCCAGCAACAGTGATGAATAGTGTTATTTTTGTTCTGCATTAAACAAAAGAAACCAGGATCCACTGAGATGCTTCCTGTTAAAATAACCAACTATAAACCTTGCCTTTACTTCTAATGCTTTCATTTTACCTGGCAATGCTTTAATCTTATCTGTAATTGGTAAAGGGCTGTCATAATCAAGACCAATGTTTTTCCAAGAAGTCTTTCACATAGCAAGTCTACCACATACCCACAAATTGTAACCTAATCAACTGCTTTCAGCTTTCCCTTTCCAGGCAAAAAGGACCCCCTGAAGTGTAAAAGTAGCACTTGAGCAGAAAAAGCAACTTCCTTAAGAAGCCATGAATCTTTCTTTGGGTTCTATTTGTAGTTAATTGTGTGTGTGAAGAAACTGCTACCATTACATGGAAATTATCATCAGCATGTTAAAGAAATCATGTCATGAATATTTTCCAGTTTCAAGGACAGCTGTGGGAAGTTTATGTATAAAACACTGGAAACACAGAAACCCAAGAAAACAAGAGGAAAAAAAATCATTTAAAGGAATTTTAAAATTCTAATGAAAGAAAATTAGAGGGGAAGATTTCTAACCAAAGAGTAATGATGGTAATTTTCTTGTTCTTTGATGCATGCAAAGCACCCTACTTTAGAGAGAAGACATACAGATTTATTCTGCTGTTGATTCATCACTATGTATGTTTTTCTTCTTACATTGTTTTAAGAATAAAAAATTTAGGAAAGCAGAACTTTCTAGAATTCCAGGTTCTTCTAGTTATCTGTTAACTGTATTAGCATTCACTCAGATACACACATGTCCGTAAACACTATAATGAAGAAAGTGTGAGGTATTTATTCCCTCTTCATAAATCTCAGTTTTACATTTTAGAGTGACTTAGAGGTTCACATCATTCTGCATCAGAGAGAAGACAGACACTGCTTCAGACTAACACTTTAATCAGAAGTTTTGTTTTTAAATGTAAATTACAATCACTAATACACCTGCAAGTGCTTACCACATTTGTTCAACTAAGTATTATAAGTATGCATATACAGCAGAAGTCAGTTTAAAACAATCACAGTACTTCTTAGTGCAATCTGCAAAAGGAGAAAAATCTTGGACCCACTTTGTGGAAATAAATATCAAGTGACAAAAAGATTCAGCAATTTTAGTTATGTATTTTCAATGAAGTTCATGCATGCGCAAGAGTAAAAAGATTTAGAGCTCTTCCTTGTAGTAGCCAAGTTTTGCTAGTGACATCTCTCTTCTCAGCTGCATAACTTCCCAGAACATCTGATCCACTAAAAAAAGACAGAAATATCATTAAACATACTGTATTCACATTTTATTTCAACTCATGTATACAGGCTGCTTCATTGTACATTCAGAGGGAATTAAGAAGTTAACACACATCTAGTAAAACCAGAATTAATATGTGTGAGGGATATTAAAGCTTGGTTGTGACAAAACCTATTAAAGTGTTTATTTTAAAAATGCTAAATCATGGCCCTAGAAGAATACTTCAAATTGAAGTGACTTCTTTTTAAATTGAGGAACAAAAATACATCAGTACTTCTTGTCCACTTCAACTGATTGCTGTTTGTCACTTTAGTTGCCCTGACCCTTGACCCATTTTCTGTAAAATTAAAAGACTGCATGAAAAAAAGAAATAGAACTTGTTGGATAAGAATTGTTTAATCACGGAATCTATAATTTTGTTCTAATTTTTCCACTTGTAATCTTTCTTCTTCCCTTTTTCATCTACTAGTAATCTGCCAGCAGCAATAAACTGGGGAGGAAAAAGAAACTTAAAATTTCATCCATATTTTGCTAAACCTGATGAGCCTGGTGCACACCTTAAACTCCTAGATACCACAGCAATATAAATCAAAATTGAGCATATAATTATTTGAGACCAAAAAAAAAAATTCCACACAATCAAGATGTAGCATGACTACAAAGATTATTATCCTAAGCAAGAAATGCAAGGTCTTCCCAACCATACTTCAAAAGCCACTTTTGTAAAAGTGACCTCTGTTGCAAAAAATATGATGCATGAGTAGAAATACATGCAACATATTATGCAGACAAATCATGAGTGCCCACGTTCTTCTAAAGATATTGTTGAAATATTTACATAAAACTACAACCAGAAATTCTGTGGTTTTAATGGTAAAGATGACAATAGAGCTGAAACACCAAAATGATTTTTTTTTTTTCAAAACTTCTTGTGAAGACTAAATAAGTCTTATAATGCTGAAAATATTTAATTTGATAGGAAAAAAATTAACTTAATTATTTATCTCAGCAGCAAAATAAACAATTTTTAGTTGAACTATATACAGTTAATTTTGGTCAAAGCCTTTTAACTATAAACCAAATAACACATGTTCAATATCTTCTGCAATACTAGTATATCCGTAAAAGCTACAACCATCTGAAGGTTTTATTATACATAATAATAATGTTTAATAATTTCATACATAATTTACTGTATGAAATAAGTGAATTTCTGGTTAATTCCATGAAAATCATTCACTTTGACCAGGAAAGCTAACAGCATTCTTTTCTGTAAGCAACAGTTTCTCCATTTATCAGCTCAGGAATGCTTCAGGTTAGAAATGGAAACAAAAGATTAGGGTGTAGCTAAAATATCAAGCTCTTCACATTGGGAAAAACCAGAAGAGACTACTATGAGTGACATAGATCAAAGTGGGGCTAATTGTAGTCAAATTCTGGATAAAACCAATCCACCCAGACTCTAAGACTGAAAGAATGAAAACCACAGACATCTACAAACATTATAATGTTGTTACACTCTACTTCCAAAAATGGAACAGAACTAAAAAAAGTAAGTTTAAAAAGTGAAACCAATTTTTTAAAGTAATTATTCACACAGGGCTAATGACACTTTTTCTGCTAGCTCTGCTTAGCAAATCCAGGAGCCTAAATGATATAGTCTGTTTCAAAAAATCCTTGGACTGAAGGCTGTTGGGGAATATTCTTTGACCTGGACAGGGAAGACAATTAAATCAATTGTGTACAGTTTAAACACAATCAAATCACCATACTTTTCTTTTATAGTGATAAACAAGTAAAACAGTCTTGGAAATGAAGCCCAGTAATTACAACTCCAACACACAGCATGTTTAAATTCTACAATTCAGTAGCGAGGTGTACAGTGCATACATTTCCATAACCATCTTCTTTTATAGGGACATACTGAAACTGAATAGCACAGTTATGCGAATTTCCAAACTACTGTGAAGTCAAGAGTTTAAACAGCATTGTACACTACACACCTGGTGGGGAAAAAAAAACCCAGCCTGAAGCAATGGCACTAAAAACCCAGTTCCCTTTTCGGGGTGGGGAGTGATCAAATCTTCCACTGTCAGACAGAATTACAACCAGAGCTCTAGTCAAGAGACTTTGCCGTGCCACAGCCATGACAGAGACCTCATTTCTCAGCTGCAGTCAGATGAACTCAGTATGGTTTCCTGTTTATTTTTTACAATTCAACCCAAAATAGTGTCATCTTTGCCATTTCTCCCTGAAAATACAGTCTGACAAGAAGGTCTGTCTGAATTCTCAATACATGAAATGAGAAGAAGCACCAAAACACCAAGTGAAAGAAAAAATGGCCCAGATCAAACTGAGCTGAACCTTTTATGGTCTAAAACACCTACATATTCTCTGAAGAAGTCTTGATTTTTTTTAATACTGTGTAGAAAAACTGATTAACTTTTGTCTTGATGGAATTTTTCATAACATTTCTTACTGAATAACATAAGGGGGGGTTAGATGCACTAAAATCACTGCTTTTCAATTTGCTGTTCTTAAAAAAATCACCTTTATCAGACAGTGGGATATCACCAAATTCTCTTAACTACAGTAATCACTACCAGCAAATACCTTTCCTGTAGTGTCAGGTCACTGCCATTGTGCACAGATAGTAAGTTTTAGGTACATGTACCATGTAAATTTATGTTTATATATGCCAAATACCATTTTCTACTCACCATCTTGCTGCTTCAACAGTCCTTGCTGGATGTATCGAATATATGTGAAGAAGTTACACACAGAAGTGATCTGAACCCATATAAAAATAATAGTGGTTAATATAATTTTGTTTAATGGCATGGAAAAATAAACTACTACTCCAAATGAAATCACAGTACATCTACTTACCCTGTAACGACAGAAAGGGGAAATGTAATAATAACTGCTTGAATCTCCTAATTTGATTCTATGCTTGCAGGATTTACTTTGTCCACTGAGAGCACATTTCCTACAAAATACAAAGTTTGCATGATTTAATAAACAAATCTGACATTAATGTCTAAACACCTGCATGTGTTTAAGATGTTAATGTAATTGCTTCATACTGGCACAGAGACGCAAGTGTCTGCCTTCATTTTACAAGTTGCAATTATTAAATTATGTTGTCTATTATTTTAGTTCCACAAGGACTAATTTTGTTCCAATGCCAGTGCATCGTGATGCATTTCTCATTTTTAAAACTTTCTTTAGCTCTGGTCATGTACATGTTCACTACTTCAAGCTGGCTTGACAACTCCAGAACAGTGGGATTTCTTTAATTAACTCTTCATGTGTGAAATAACAATCTAAATTATCAGTTGATGACAACATTTAAGCAGGTTTTTTAAAAATTCTGCTTGATGTTGCATTTCATAATAAAAAAATATCAGCCTTACAGAACAGCAGTGAATTCTCTGAAGCTTCTCTCAGATGCATTCTAAGACCAGCTTTGCATTTATGGCCAAACTGAAATAATGTTTTATATTCAGAGTATAAAATAATTTGAGATAAAGGAAAAACAGGCTGTTTAGCAATAATTCTTTCCATTACAATTATAGAAAGCGATGATAAAATAGTCAGATTTACTATTTCTGATGTAAGGATGTTGCATTCAAGAACAAGGAAAGGTCAGTAAATAGCCACATTCTTCCCATAAAACTCACAAAAATGCAAAGAATTGTAAAAGATTTCCTCCAGCATTCTTTTTAAAAGGTTTGAATCTCTTGTAGAAACTGCTATTAATACAACCTTAATAAATGTGAATAAAACAGGAATTTGATTTATTTGGAATTTCTATATTGCAGCATCTTAGATGAACTGGGTTGTCATGGCATCCACTGTTTCATTGATTTTAAAAGCTGCTGGCTCTTCTCCCTTCCATTTCTATCTCATAAAATTAGGGAGTTTAAGAGCAAGCAGCCTTTTAAAACTGAAACAAAAATTACTAAGCTTCTGTAGTTCTACACAGTGGCTCAGAGGCCCTTTTAAATAGCCTGCAGATGGCCCACAGAACCATGTAAGACAGGAGAAAATTGAAGAGTGTGTATGATTTTCCATAGCAATTTATGAGAACTGCCAGCAGTCCATTGATCCAAGAAATCCTACAGTAGCTGAAGCAAGCTGACTGCAATTTCAGTCAAGCTTTTGTGAGAAGGCAGAGCTTCAATGCTAGGAAAATAAAGCCCTTTCTTCCTTCTGGCTATAGAATTACCTTCTATATGTTATTTTCCATCACATCAGGTTAAACACTGGCATGACAGTTACTACTAATGACTCAGTTCTGCACTGCACAGCACACATGCAGCTCAGTGCTTTGTTCCCCATGGGGATAATTACTCCAATCCTGTGGGGAAACCCAGCTGCCTTTTGTTAAGGCAGCACTTACTACACACCATCACAGGCACCATTCAGTAACTTCTGTATATCAAGAACCTTTCTTCACTATTATCAGAGATCTGTGCCCTCTGCACCTTATTTTGCTGTTGGGCCAATACTCGCTATTTTATGTGGCTGTTCCCTCATCCCTGAGGGAACTGTGCAATAAAAGAATTCCTTTTAAAACTCTACTGTAGGTTTTGTTATTATTTATTTACAGTTTGTCTATATTTTGTTACCTATTTAAGAACATGGTTTCAATAAAAATGGCACTTTGCACCATATAAAAATAAAAAATGTGAAACTGCTGCTCTGGTTCAGTGAAAAGTGGAATACCTGTTCCCCATTCAGTGCCAGTAATCATAGACAAGACAAAGCACATTTTCTGTCAAATCACACTTAAATATTACATATTCCTTACCTATTACTTTTCAACAAGCAATACTGCAGAAGTTTTTGTCCCTACATGACAGCAGGAAAAGGGAGAGAGGAGTACACCTGGCCTCTAAAACAACCAAAGTAACTAAATTACAATTTGTGCATAAAACAAAACAGTAGTCTATACCTAGCCAACTATTTAAGGATTACACTGAGTTCCGATTAAAAAACTATTTTACACTGGAGGAAACATTAAAAACTTAGGAAACTTGTGAATGAAGCAACCAAGTCTCCTGGTCTGAAGTATTTCATCATGTCAAGACATAGAGAAGTTGCTTGAACTACAATGATTTTAAATCAATTTGCCAGTTGCTCTTTAACACATGACTGAAACAAGTCATCTGGATAGCTTCTGTCTATCCAGATTCTCTACTGCATCCCTGGAATGCAGCTCTCAGTGGTGTATCTTGGATTTGAAATCACCACCCCTTGAGCAGCTCCATTATTGGTGGAGGGCCTTTCTGATGAGGGGCTGTTACAGCTCAAAGAGCGTGTTTTCTGGTGACAGGAGTAAGCTGAAGAACGTACAAATGCCTGAATTTTGTAGGCTAGAAAAAAATCAAATATGAAGTCATAAAACTATTAGCATTTTATACAGCTGCTCTAAAGAGAAAGTAGAAAATAAATGTTAAATGTCTTTTCTCTTCCACACAAAACCAGATTAAAATCAAGATCTTAACGACAACAATGTTGAGAAATAAAAAAATAAAAGTCTGATAAAAACATTTTGGTGCAAAATTTTCTATCAGATAATTGAGCTCTGTCAAAACAAATATTACAGAGAGAATTGTCAACTTGTTCAAAAGATGTCAAACAGAAAAGTCAAGGCTTTCTCAAGATTTGAAAGGCTTCAGATTAACACTGACCTTACTTGCTTAACTCTGACATACACTAAAGCACACTACAAATCCCTTCCTTCTTCTCCACATCCATCAAAACCCCAGGGCCTCAGGCAAGTCCCTCCCACCTAACTTCAGTGTCTACATCAGTACCTGACAAGCCTTGCTTCATATTCCTCTAGGACCATACAAAAATTTCTAAGATAACCTTCCTGTCATTCAAGCACACTTCCTGCTTTAGTTTCAAACTCACCTTAATTCCTGCTTCATTACATTTCTAGTTCAGAGGATTTACTCTACAGATCTCCTTTCAAATCCTTCAGCTACCCTTGTCAGTCTGCTATGCATCCTAAATTTCTTATTCTACAAATACTCCAGCCTTTATTCAGCCTTTTATCCATTTTTCAGCCTTTTCTGCTTCAATACCTATTTCTTTCATGATTCTTTCCATAAGATCAACACTAGTTTAAAAGCATCTGCTTTAAGTATCAGGATGGTCTTCTCCTAAGTAGTTAATGTTACTTTTATGGTAAATGCATCACAAGTGAAATAAACAGCTCTCCCAAAAAGAGAAAATTGTCTTAAAAGTTTGTTTTATATCAGGGTTTTTTTTAAAGTTTGATTTATTAGTTGCTTACTTTCCCCATAAAATTTTGTAACTGCAATCTTGAAGTCTTAGATTTTAGGAAATAAAGTTTAAGAAACACAAATTTGACTGAGGTGGTCAGTTGATAGCAGTTTTCTCAATCCAAGAGTTATCTCAAATGAGTCAAGATTTCCCCCTCTGTCTGTTTGCTCAACATACTTTGGTCCCCCACATTCAACTGCAGAAGCTTTCACAAATCGAACAGGTTGCAAGCCAACGGGTTCAATGCTCAGTGTGTTATTTTCAACAGCTTCCAGAACAGCTGAGGCCAACTGCAAGAGAAATTTAGAAAGCAGTTAAAAACAGCTCTGAGTTATCCATTGCCTCAAAGCAATGACATGTTTCTTCTTTTGTAAAGTTAGGAACACCGAAAAAAAAAAATCAAGTCACTAACAGAAACTCAATTACAAGTAAGATTTTTGCTTTCATCATGAGCAAGAGGTCCCATTTCCAGGCTCCTGTTTAAATTCTGCCCTCCAAATAACCCTGCCCTCCCTCAGGCAAGATAACTGCCTTTACAGCCAGGAATGTAGTCAAGCATGTTTAAAATTCTAACTGTATTTTCAGTCGCTGCTAATAAGCCCAAATTGCACACACATTTGTACACACAGTGTTCCTGACAGAGACTGGATATGGCACAAACTTTGTTTATTTAAAAAAAAAAAATTACAATTTTATTGTGTTCTATGGAAACACAAAATTATGCAGCATGCTTCCTTATAATGCAAAAACCAAGTATTAAGTCACTGTTTGTCATTCAAGATAGCTTTAGAAAGCTGTTCAAACAAGACTGAACAATACACATAGAAAAGCCAACATAATGTACAGAAAAGCCAGCTGCAACTTTCAAACACTGGTTCAGTTAAAGAATCATCTTCTTTAAACCAAGTGCAACTTTCCTTGGGCTTTTTTATTAATTCTTTATAAGCACACAATCATAAGACACTAGAAATATGCTTGTTCATTTGACTGGACTCAATGGTGGCCCAAGACTACTGTGTAAGTATGGACAAGTAATAGCCACTCCTTGATTTAAAATAAAGTGCAATTTATGTTATCGGTGAAAATTTTGTGTTGAGATTCCTTCCCACTGAGTAATAAAGATATTTTTCTATTGTACTTTAGTCCCTTAATCCCCTTTTATCTTCCCCTGGGAGGGTAGTGGGAGGGAAGACAGCATCTGTCACCCAGATACTGGCTAAAACTGTGACAATATTTTAAAACCAGAATATAGTTCATATTAAATACTCTCTCTGCCATCTCCCAAAAGCAAAACAAAAGACTACATAGATACACAAGAGACTAACGAGAGTTAATGTAATACTTCAACAATTCAGATAACTGCATTTCAAATTATTCAAAACCACTATATCGCTGTAGTTTATTATTTGGTTTATTTGCACATTAGTTTATTGATATTGAAATGAAAACAAACTTGGTCACTATACACAGCATTTAGAAACAGTAACTGATGTAACTGACTAGTACTAGAAGCCTCATTCTTTTGTTAAGAGAAAATAAAAATCTACAGTAATTCTATCACCACTGAAGCAGTAAAAAAAATAATTTGCTGGGAAAGACACCAGGATGGCCTACTTACACATACTGCAGAAGCAATTTCATTCCCATAGTAACCAAGTAAACTTTTTAATGGGAGAGGCTCATATGATGCTGTACATCAACAATAATGAACTGGTATACAATCAACTACAAGACTGTGCATGCTTATGGCCAGCAAGTAGCAGCAGATGAAAAGTATGGGAAAAGAACATAACATTACATGAAAACAACAGATAACCATTAAGAAGAAAACACAATTTCCTATGTGAGGTGCTTAATTTTTGGGGGATAAAAATATCAAGCCTGGGGGCTTTGAAATTTGTTCTTATTTTAACAAGGATCTAAGAATATGGTCCCTTTACCCTAGAGACTGATTCCACAACCACAGCCTGTAAATGCTGCTTAAGTACAAAAACTTAAGTAAAACAGCTGGAATAAGTGGAATCAGCTCCATGTTATTCCCAGGATAGGTAAAGCTCCAGTCTTTCCTCTGTATGGGAGAATATGCAGGAATTAGAGAAAGAAAAATGCCTCAATCTGTTTCATCTAAAACCATATTTGCAGACTGCCCTGTTGAATAGCATTGAATCCAAAAGTCTAATTATTTTAACTCAAATATCTCTTCAAGAAAACACCCAGACTGTGCTTGCAGCCTATTCTGACTGATGTGAGTGAACACTGGTCCACAAAATTAAATATACTGGTCTCTGCTGCCCCCTGTATAAACAAGAGACAGTGACAGGATACTGTTTCTACAAAACAGCACCTGTGAAACGCCAGAGAAAGAAAACTAAAACTCCATCCATTCCTACAAACATCAGATTCTGCCAGAAAGGACTAACAGCTGAAGGAGTAGACCTAAAAAGAACGTATCTGAAAGATCACAGTGGTGAAGAGTAAATTATCATTTCAACACTCCAGACTAAATTCAGCACTTCACTGTAAACTGTCATACTCAAATGAAACAAAAATGGTGAAACTTCATATGAAAACATTTTTTATACAGTCTATTGGCTTCATGTGACATATTTAAGAGAAAAATGCCATTGACCATATTTAGACAATTTCCATTACCTCACTTTTTGAGAAGGTTAAACATGGAAAAATATCTTCCCGATAAATTTTGTCCAAGAAAGGACATGTTCTATCCATAGTAGGCTCATCCTTCCAAGATTTGAATTCATTGTACAAAGATAGGTCAGCCTAGAACACAAAAGTTCACATATTTTAGTACTGCAATTATCACACTAGTGTGTATCACCTGCAAATATCACAGGTAAATAATGAGTATTGAAACAAAATGCTTTCCATTGCACTGTGAAAGAATGCTGTTGTGCCACAGCCATGAACACTTTCTTAAATTCACTTTTCTAGGACTGCAAATAAAAACAAATCAAAACATCATTTTCAAGACACAGATAATGCATCCTCTGGTCACCACAACACCAGGGACAAGCTAATTACCTCTCCTCCATTTCTTAAGTTTCCAGGATAGCTTTGAAAAATTTAACTAACAGAAAAAAAGCAAAAAAACCCAAAATTTCTTCTTGATGCATATTGACCACAGTATTTTAGTCCATCTCCATTTCTGTGAGCTCCAGAAAGCAGAGCAATCTAAAGGAAACAACTGCAATCCTAGACACTGTGTCCATCTGAATATAACACACTATCTTAACACTAAAATAAGACATTTAACACACTGAATATACTAACACAGGACAACAGGTATTCAATATGCACATCAATTAAAACTATACTCTTATTCTTCATTTTCTTCTTTATGCCCAAACTCTTTCCCACACCATGCTACAAAAGGAAGGCAAGGATATTCACTTAGGAGCCTGCTTCCCCATAGCTCCTATAGTCAATGAAGAAACACTTAACTAACCCATTAAATCACAGTAGGAGGAAGCATGCACTGTGTTAGGAAGAGATGGTTTTATCTGCTTTGAAAACACGTCATTTTGTCATCTATACGCTGAGATGAGTTTATAGCAGTGGAAAGGCACATATCCAGTCTGACGTTCAGGAGATTGGTACTAGGTCACTACCAAAATCCACGTTTGCATTATGGGACAGCCTGTCCCAAGGGGTGGCTACCCACTAACAGCTGGAGCACACTTAGGTACTCCCAGAGCAGATAATCTGGTTTGGGGTTACTTGAGAAGGATCCTGTCTCATGGGCACCAATGCTGCTTCGAGACGTGAACCAAGCAGAGTGGAGACAACTGCTTCAGACACATACTCTTAATCCAACTTAACAGACTAATGCCAGTTCCCAATGGGATATGTGACACCATCCTCAGACTCGTTTTGACATTCTGCTGACACAGACTTCACCACCTGACCTCTCCAATTGTTTTTTAAACCCTTTCCTTGTACTGTTGCAGACTCCCAAAACCCAAACCTAAAGCCATAGGAAGGGATGTACACTGCAGGCCAGAGGTAAGCCACGATATGATTTTAAAATTTTTAATATTAAAAACAGAGATGAGATAATGAAAGAGGGAAAATAATGTAAGCTAAAAACAAAAATAATTTATTTTTAATCGTATTAAATCCTTAGTTTAATACTGCTGAAAGGATCAGTACACTTCTTTGAACCAAGCTCTGTCTTTTGTTCCTTTCCCATGCATAACCCCTCTGAGCTCTCAGCACTTCACCATTCTCTTACATACATATTTTGGGGAGTTCCGTCACTTTTGATTTTGTTTTTCTTTCCTTGAAAAAGAACCTGCAATAATTAGACTGGCAAATTTGTTTTCCATTAGAGCTACTTGCCTTACACTCAGGTACAATCAGGAACAACCATCTTAATTAAGCCAGTCCATAAATGTTCTGGTTGCTAAGCCACCAACCTCATTGTACAAATGAAATTCAATAGGTGTAACTTGCTCCCTAAAGGAATATTTCCCATACCTTCAAACCCTTCTCAGGTCTGGCTTTAAAATTAATACAATCAAGAAACAGCAGCAGAAAAAAAGCCAATTTTTATTTGTACTATAGGCTTCTACAAATTAAGATGCATTTCTTAGTAACTCCGTTATTTTCTAGGTTTAACTCCATTTCCCCCAAACCTGCAATTTATAAAGAAGCTGCCATGAAAGAACTGCTCAATGAATGTAGCTTGATGCTCATTTTTTCCAGTCTACACTGTTACATGTATCTCCTCCCTGCCTTCACTTGCCCTTTCACTAGATCAAAGTTTTTATTACCTGCAATTAAATACACAGCCAACTGTAATAATAATTCTAGTTAAATTTTTAATGTTTTCATTTTACAGTAAATTACAACATCAAACATTTCAGCTCTTTGAAGAACACTGATGCATTTATCAGCATTTATGCTGAGTGGATGCTACCTGCCCAAGACCTAGGCAGCCTGGGTTGGCCTGGTTAAATCTTGTAAACACCTAAATTAATTAGACATGTCTACTTATCCTAGAGATTACACCCACTTGCTGGGAAGCATGTCTATGGGATGCTGGCACCTTTCTGGTTCCACTGATATTTAGAGTAGACAGACAGCCACTAACCCTGTCTGTTGACACGTATTACCCCCAGCTGCATCCAACATCTTGACATGTAAAGCTCTGAATGGCAGACTCTTACTGAGAGTACAAAGCCATATTGCCCACACTGTAAGGTCACTACATACCCCTGCAAAAGCATATTCAGTCCCCCTTCTGAAAACAAGTCACTCAAAATCAGAAGAACGACATGCAGAGGGGTTACTTAACTCGGTGGCAAGAACGTTTAGTGAAAAAAGGGCAGAACTAGGGTTTCAGACCCAGCTCCCAGAAATGCAAAAACATTTACCTTAGACCAACAATAAACAAAAGCAGTAAACAAAACCAGAAAGCACTGAATAATGAAAGCAGTAGGGAAAGGCATGTCTCCCATGCTTAAAACAATGTCCTAACCACCATGCCAGAGGCAGTGTTACTTTCTTCACTCCATGTTGCACACTCCATTAAATACTCCTGCTCAGAATACAGAAACCCTGAATCCCCAGTGGGTGGAAAATCCATGTGTTTTTTACTAATTCCTTGGTCTGTCAATGGAAGGAACAGCCACCTGTTTTCAGCAGCCTCAATAAGGCTCAAAGTGTCTCAAAACAGAAAGGAGACTGAACTAAAGGAAAACATCAGGCAGACGGAACATTCTGCAGCATGTCCTTCAAATTCACAGCTTTCTCACCACAAGAAATTTAGGCAAAACAGATTTCTTCCCTCTCACTTTTGCCTGACACTTACAAATTTGAGTCATGACCTCAGTGTCATGCTTACAAAGCAACTGGATTCCATCCCGGATCTCCCCCTTTCCTGAAGGGCAACATGGATTCAATTTTAATAAGGAAAACATCCTGGATGCCACTGAAAGTTGGCAGACAGGTTGCAAAGTTGTTGTTTTTTGAAGCCTGACTATGAAACAGAAAGTGGAAAATGCCTTTTTTTTCTAGATTTATAGTGAGAAGGTGTATAGTATAAAGGCACTAAATTATGACTGGCATATGGCCATGTTAAATGAATCACATTAAAGATCCAGTTAGCCTGTCAGACAATGACCAGCTGCAGAGCAGCACAAGAGGTAAGACACTGATGTATCTTCATTTAACAGCCTCCTTTCTAAGCCGAATGGCATACTCATCTTCTACATACCTTGACAGGCTATTCTTTTGTCACTTTGCACACTACCTTTTAAACACACTTAAGATTGTTAATCTTGCTACCTTGTGGCAGTGAGTTGTAAAGCTTCATTATGTACTGACTGAAAATTTTCCTTTTAGCTTCCCAAGTTTTCTTAGTACAAGAAATCATTAATATTTGTTCACCATCCATCTTTCCCACGTCACCTGTGATTGTATTGATTTTAATTCTCTCTCAAGTGTCTCTCTCTACACAGAAATGCTTCCATAGGTTTGACCATCTATGTTACACTTCTTTGTATTTTATGTCTCCTCTGGAATGCAGATACCACAGCTCACTGCATACACACACATACCTACTACATTTTCATACAGCAGCATAATGCTTTTTCTTTTCTTGTGTATCCCTTTCCTAAGGCTTTGTGCATCTCTGACCACCACTGAGCACTGAGATGATGTTTGCAGAGAATTATCCACAACTACACTACTTCTTTTTTTTCCAGCAGAATGTCACTAAGTCCACAGCTGCCTGTGTGCTAGAGCAGCACTTTCTCCTAGATGCCTCGCTTCTCATTTATGGATTCTGAATTTCATCTGCTGTTCTAGAAACCACTCAGTATCTATAACTCTCAACTCTTTGGTCACTTTTTGCTACTCCCATTCTAAGGGCTCCAGCACCAATCTGTCACCTTCATCATTTCCCCATTTTCAATTACATGAGTACATAAAAGAAAAAAATCACAGGCCCTCTGGGACGCCAGTGGTAATTCTCCTTTTTTTGTCTAATAAATAAATTCCATCTTTTCCCTGGCCTCTTTCACCCATTATTGATCTGTAAAATGACTCTTCCTCTTTTCTATGACAGCTTATGAAATGTTTATGAACTGTTTCTGAAAGTTTGCAAACATTTGGTGCTGCATTTTGTAAAAAGCCATCAGAACTTAACATTCAGTTATAATGTATTTTTCTTCTTTCTCTGTGAATTTCCACCTTTAAATTATTAATTCCAGTGTTTCAAATCTAATCTTTCCTTAATTATTTAAAGGTATAAAAGACTTTGAAAAATCACCACACATTGATATGTACCAAAAAAATTTCTTTCATTAATGAAAAATCTCTAAAATAGTCAATACTACATGAAGATTTAACGTATACTAGATTTACTGTGAGTAAAACAAAACAATAAAGCCATCTTAATCAGCAAAAGGAGGATTCTCCTTATACTGTTACCTCTTTACAATCTTTTACAATTGGTTGCATCATGGTAAGGTCCTGATGACTGCCACCCATAGCACTGCTTGTACTCTTGTTCCTTGCATGGCCTTTCTTAAAAGGAGTTTTCCCAGAAGACTGAAAATCCCTAGTTGGAGATGTTGGTGAAGTAGACAGTACTAGTGTTTTCAATGCTGCTACTTCAGCCTGGAGGACATCAATCTTGGGATGGAAAAAAAGAAGTAAAAAATTAACAAGAAGTATTGTATTAGGCTATTAATATGCCGATTTTTTATTATTTTTTTTTTATTCCAGTTATCTTGGTTCAACTAAAGACAATCTTCCAACAGTACTAACACACAGATGCCTATGCAAATGCATACTGTAGAGACACTGGCTTCTTAGGCACCTTGCCAGCTATCTGGTATGATGCTGAAACACCAGCTCTGTGCCCACAGGTGTTAGCTACGAATATGTCAAGGCAACACAAAACAACTTAGTATATTTTTAAATAATGCATACAGGTAATGCTTTACTTACATCTTTATGATTCGCACTTCAGATTTATAACCATGTGAAAAGACAAAGCAAGTAAGCTGGAAAAAACTCACCTTTCCCTGTGCTTCTTTCAACTGTTTTTCTGCTGCAGCCTGTTTAACATTAGCTTCTTTAACCATTTTGTGTGCTTCCTATAAAAAAAACGTTTACCTAGTGTAAATGCTTCACACAAATTTGCAAGATCCAGAGACTACCTGTGTATAGTAAATTGTGCAACAATCTGAAATTAAATAGTTACATACCAAAAAATACCCACAAATCTATCATTTGGATTCATCACTGGCCCACCAAGTTTCTTCTCCATATTCAGAAATTCAGAAGCTCCACCCACCTCCCTCCAACAGGAAAAATACCTGTCATGGATGCCAGGCTCCAGTCATGCTTCAGTGGCTGACAAGTCAAGTTTCTTGACCCCCAAGAAAAAGACTCAACCAGTAACAACAAAATCAACATGAGCACAGTAGCACATTCAAAAGAATTTCTCCCCTCTTCTAGCCAGAATAACCAGTTATACTCAACTGTAAATTTCTACGTGAAGGAACCGGTCAGACAACTGTGAAGTCTAAATTCTTAGCATCAATAAAACAGACAAAGCAACAGCTTAAAACAGTTTATGGATTAATAAGCATTTCTTAAATAGAACAGAAAAAGCACTACAAAAACCCAATCCAAATAAAGAAACAAAGCTAAGCCAATAAACTAGAAAGTGTAAAAGGACTGGGAATTTTTTAAACATCCTTTTACCTCATACCTCTAAGCCTTTTGTCTGCATAATGTATTTGCTCAGGCTCTGATCCAGCAAGTTGTGCCTGTGATCAAATTACTGTTCTTACTTGGTACTTACTGAAGGCAACAATGATTGAAAGACCTGGGCCACCAACTAAATTATTTTGAATTGGATCCTTCTCATATCTGTAAAGCGCCTAGCATGTACCTGGACGCTATATAAATCAACCAAAAAAGTTCATACATCATCATACCAAAAGTTCTGGCTCCCACTGGCATACAACACCACTGTGCAATATGGGTTTGTAAAATTATCTTAAGTAAAAACAGACACATGCAGGAATGGGAACATACACATTTATACAATGTGTACAAATACACTGAACATTGACCATGCAGTTTCGGCTTAGTGATGCTCCTTTGAAAGCAAATCATGTTACAGTGCTATTAGAGTGTATGTAATAAATAACCAGCTGTGCAAAACAAGTCTCAATCCTCTATTGGGATGCATTAATATAAGCTCCAACATACCAACTTATATGGTCACTGAAATTAGTGGGATTCAGAATGGAACGTTAATTTAAGGGCGGTAGATCTCAGTGCAAAAATCAAGAAACCTCAACACTGTGTTTTGTTACGGCCTCTTGGTGAAATTAGATCACAGAAGAAAATTCAAGTGACATGCCCACAACCGTTGGGAGTTCTGAATAATTAAAACTTAATAATTAGTTATTACTAATAATGCTGTATTTCAAACATAGCTTCAGCAATTTGATAATATTGTTCTAAGTAATAAAGTACCATGAATATAAAATTTCATTGATAATTTTATTTTTATTCCTCTACAGTTAAGATATCTGCCCCATTTTCCTCCCACCCAATGTACACAAATATGATTACTATCAAATACCTTTCCAGTGTCCCATATATTCTCCACACACAGGAATGGCTTAATATCTGAAGTAACTTTGCCCTATCAGGATGATGAAATAAAATGCTTTGCCAACCCACAGAGTAGTCTACTTTGATTGTTGAATTTCAGTATTTTCAAGGTTTTAATAGCACTTTTATACCAATATAACATCATAGGTTTAAATACTGTTTCTAAAACATACCTAATGTTGTGTCTTTATGTGCTGAAAACCAATACTTAAGGTTTTGTAAACATGTAAATCACCTACAGATGATGGAATTTATTCCCACAGTCATCAGTATCACAATTTAGCCTCTAGGTATTCCTATATATAGTCCTATTATTAAATGATAATTGATCCTGCTTTGAGTATGGATTTAAGATTATTTTTTTCTGTGTAATAACCACTCACAGACTTTGCTGGTACTACTGTATTTTTCTTGAATGAAAAGATCCCACTTAAAACTTCAGGCTTCTCACTTAGTAACCAGGTTCCACTCCGGTGCGTCAACTCAGTATTAATGTTTCTTTTCAAGTTTGTGAGAGTAGCATGCTGCCAGACCCAAAATTCAAAAGCTGAAAGCATGGTTATGTACTTGCTACCTCCACTGATGTGAAACTACGTTATTTTTTTATTTAACCACCCTGGCAACCCCAAATTTATCACTTATCTAGATAGCCTTGACAGACAGAGAAAGTGTCTCAAAATACTTTTGCCAAAAATTAAGCCTAAATAGTTTAATCTTTTCTATATATTTTCCTTATTTTCTTTGTTTGTGTCTAAGCAGAGTGACAAGCTCAACAAGGTCTCTTTCATCTAAGTGGAAAGTCTACTGCTTGCTCTTAAGCCTCCACTTCTACACACCCAGGTCTTTAGGACACAAATCCCTTTATAAGCTTATTGCAGAAAAATTCAGCATACAATATACTGATACTACAGAAAACATCTGGCTCAGCTTCAAGCATATCACATTGAAGACTCCAACAAACCTCAAACAGACTAGCTGTAAGTTCTTCCAATTCCTGTCCAAGTTGATCTCGCACTTTAGAAAGCCTTTCACATTCTTCATCTTTTAACTTCAGCTCCTATGAAAAATTGAAAGTTATTTATTCTGACTTAGAGTAACAATTTGGCCTTTAAAAACTAACACTATAGAGAGGGGGAAGGAAAAGAAAAAATATAATCAGAAGAAAACAAAACCTTTGCTAAACAAAGTCTTTCAAAATATTAATCTCAACACTAGAAGCAATTAAATTAATGCTGTACATACATATAACTACTCTTCCTGATTTACAGCAACATACAAGGCCAATCTAAAGTATCTCTAACCTAGACATCAGCATTTCCAAAATACTCTGAAGTAAAAAAGCTTTTTTTCTTGAAAGTATAGAGGACTTAAGGCTTAAAATATAAATCAAATTAATTATTGGGACTGACAGAATAGCAATTCTGTTTACCCATTCCTTAACAGACACTTAAAGTAATCCTTTAAAAAAAATAAATGAAAGCTTTGTCTCAAGATGATCCCCAATTCCAAAAGAATCTTAAAACATTTTATTGTCTCCTGCATATCGCCTTACACCTAATACAATTCCAAAATAATACTGTAATTATATTCCTGCCCTTTTTTATGCAGATATATAAATCAATTTACAGCAACTGATATAAGTCAAAACATTCTTTTCCTACACCTCTAAAACTTAAATGAAGAAGGTCTCATCATACCACTTTTACAGTAAGATTTTAACACAGATTTGGCAGCATAAGGGTTACACATGCTCAATCTCATCTGTATTGTCTCAAGCCTAATGGAAAAGTGGGGTAATTTGCAAAGAACTACAAGGAATTTAAAAGAAGGGTTCCTTTCCCAACTATTAAACCCTGGAATCTCTTGCAAGAAAGAGAAGGAAAGGGAAAGAAAAGCAGCAGACCGTCCACTCTGACCTTTCAAGCATTTTCTTTTCTTGGCCATAACTCCCCTCCCATTGCCATCTAGTTCTTCCTCCTCTTCTTTTCCCCCTCACTCCTGAAATGCAGGAGTCACTGTCACTGACATATTAGAGACTCCACATAGAATCTAGCATTTGCTTTGAAAACCTCCAGAAACCAGTAAAGAAAGCAGCTGCCTTCAGAAAAATCTGGGGGGCAAGTCAACAGTCATAAGAAGGCCCAAATGGCAGCTTCCTTTGGGTTTCTGGGAGGTAGTCAGTATTCCTCCCGCAGTCTTCACAATTGAGAAACATTGTACACAATGATGCAGGAACCTACATTTTGCTTTGTAGCATGCTAGTATTAGGTCTTGATCTCAATTTCTGCAGTGAAGCTGGCAACAGATTTTCCTCTAAGATGAAGGGTCCTCTTTAACTTTGGCTCCTAAATCCTACAAGTGTTTAAGGACTGCTCTAGACTCACTTAGTATCAAAGGCATTATTTCTCTCTTATTTAGTTTTAACTTTGGACCTTCTGATTGATTTTGAGTCTAGTTTGTTTGCTGTTTTTAATTTTTTACTTTCCATATGCAACCTTTTGACTATTTTGAAAGGTACCACTGAAGTGATAGCTTTTTTCCAAACAGTGTTTTCTCAAATAGTACTAAACTCTTACTTCCTAGCTATTATTCTGCACAAAGTGACCTGTATCTCCCTTAAAAAAAAACAAAACAAAAAGCAGGAAAATAGCTACAGATGGCGAGAAGAAAAGGAAAATGGAATACAAAAAAGCCAAAGAAAAAAATACTGGGGGGGGAAGTTTAAAAAAAGGCAAAAAAAATTATTAATTTTTTGTTTTTGAGTTCAAGTAATTCCCATATAAAGTACAGTTCTTAATATGGAAATGAAAGATTCTGATGCAAAATGTTAAAGCTCAAGTTCACATGTTCCTCAGAATACATCAATACATTTCCTTTGGTTTACTGATTGTAAGGAAAATGCTACATATATATTAATATATCTTAAAAGAAGGCTATATTAATATTCAGGTCAAGAGTTACCAAACTCACAATGAAGGAAGAACTAGCCCAGGTTCACTTTTGGGCTACCACTATCAATACACTATTTGAAGTAAGAGGGTTACAGTTTTGCCTGCAGTTGGAAAGAGTGTGGGGGGGTGTTAGATTAAAACTTAGGCAAACAAGTAAAGTTACTTAATGAAAACAAAAAAGAGACAACACCAGGCAGCCTACTATGCATGGCTACTTGGCTAAATTTGTCCAACACTGGGCAAGTTTCCATGACATGATTCAGAAGGAACATAACACAACATATGATTTGCCAAGCAAGTTTAATAGCTTGGGTTTTAAGCAGGGCAGAAATAATGAGTGCACATTATTGGAGACCTCCCAGCCATACACCATATAGAGGCAGAAAAGACAGCTGTGTGTGCTAGACTAACCATCCATGCTGCAGTCCTTCCCATTCTACTGTTCTGAAAAAGTAACTGCATGAGAGATGCACTATTATAAAGCACAACACAAACAGTTACTTAAGCTGCTATGAGAAAAAACTTAACTTGTATGGAAAAAAACTTAAAGTTAAAAAAAATCTGGTATCAGAGAGTAGTATTATTGCTTATTTCACTTTGATCTTCATAAACAGGCTATAAGGTGGGTCTTTATTAAGTGAGATAAGGAATGCAAATTACTGCTTCAAAAACATTAATATTTTAAATTCTTGAAAGAAAAAACATCCTGCATCTAGTTCAGCAATTTAACCAAGTCAGAACTAGATGCACAAGATCAAGGAAAGACTGAAGATTTTTTACAGATAGCACCTAAATTCAGAACCACGGGATACTGCTGAATTCTGAAGGTGTCAAAAAAGTTTGTATTTATATTAGAATACATTTCTATTTGACTGCTCTTTACTCAGCACCCAAATTAGACAAATTATATAAAAACTAGTCCACAAACCAATCTACAAGGTTTTTTAATGTGAGAGATGGTCCAGAATATCTTTTCAGAGATAAGAGCATTTCAGAAACTATTTAATTATCATCTTATAGTGTGGGTGAAGATGCTTCTGCTTTGCTTGCATGTAGTCTTCTATCTGCCTGAGAAAATTTCTTTGCCTACAATACACTACAACAGTATCAGTCAGAGGCATGGAAACTGAAACTTTCATCACTCAAAACCAGCAAGGAACTGCTAAAACACCTCCAGAGAACTAACCCATCTCTAACAATCACAAGCCAGTGGCCTTACAATTCAAATGCAATTTTATTTTACAAAAGCTTGAAAGTATACTCTTCAGTGGAGTTCTGGGATGGCGTATTATTCTGGAACATCCTCATTTTTATTGTTTGTTAACTTATAAGAAAATGACAACAGAAATTTTAAAATGTTCATGTACTGTATAGTGCTACTAGAATTTCTGGATAGTTACTGTGAATCTATTTATTCAAAAATACATGCAGTTTTAAAATTTCATGTTTACTGTGGAAAAAAGATATTTAACCACTGGTGCTAGCCTGAGGAGAAAGACTATAACAACGACAATAGCCTGTTACACTGGATTCTTTGATGATACAGGCAGAAAAATGGACAAAATCTACTTCAAATTCTGCATCAACACACAAGATCTGCAGACAAGAGATCAAACTGTAACATTCCGTTTGTTTCCAAGATGAGGAATGCATACAGAAATTGAAGCCTTTGAATGAAAAATCTAGGCATTTACAATACCACATTCTACATTGTGACCTCTTTCACATGAATCACTGCATTAGTGTGGAAAAACTATTTCACTCTGCTAGGGAGATACCAGTGATTCATATTTCTACTACAACTCAAACATGTTTTTTATTTGTTACCAACAGGCCTAGAGAGGTTACCCTTAAAGATCGTGGGAAGCATGGAATTCATTCTCAAACCAAATATGGTGTCTGCAACTAACATCTGATAGACTGCTGTTTCCTCATCATAGAATGGGGCCAACCATTCAGAGACAGCTCAGAATTTCAACACTCCAAGAGAAAACGTATCAACACAGAAACCTAAGTTTCCCTATGCAGTCACAGGTGACAAGATTATATTGACGGTCTGACTGATGAAGAAATAACTTCAGGGCTAAATCACACAAAAAAATCAAGGAAATCATGACTATGAACTGCCAAAAGCTCAGAAGCTGCACGTGAGCTATCCAAATTATATGCAATGTATGCTTGTTACTTCAGAAGAAAAATGGAAGGTATTCCTTTGCAAGGACTCCACTAAACTTGCAGATCAAAAAATACCATCCATCAAAATACTATCACTATTCTCTCATGTTATCTACATGTAGTTGATCTACCTTCAGTAACCACGGTGACACTGCTTCATCCAAACATGGTAGAGAAAAATGCAAATGCAGAGAGGCACAAGGAGATAAGGGCCCAGACATTGAATCACTAAGCCTTTTCAGACCTTCTTGATCTTACTGGTGATGCTTTAAAGGCAGAAACTGTCTACAAGCAAGGGCTCTTGAGTTCCACATAGCCAGAAATCAAGTCTTAAGTGAAAAGATAAGCAACAAAGTAAAAAAAAAAAAAAGTCATTTTAATTAAGGGGGCATTTTAAGGCAAAAGTATGTCCAACGTTATGTGCTCCTTTAGTATAGGATGCTGCTATACCACCCTACTGATACCTCTCACCTTGCTGCTACCTTTTTTATGACATGATTTAGTGCTGCAACCAAATCAGACTGAAGTATAACAGTACACTTCCTCTTGTGAAGAAACAAATTTTTAAAATACTTTTTTATTAAAAATTTTGCCAGTGACGCTGTTTATTCTGAGAAGCAAAGTCTGTAGTCTTAGGAAATGCAAGGCATACACAAAGGAGGAGGAACAAAAAAGAATAAATCTTTATTTTATTCCTGAATAATTTATTCAAGAATCGTATGTCTAACAATGACAAGCCATACATAGATTCTCTAATACAAAAAACTGAGAGGATATTAGAAAAAAGTTGCCCTGTAAAAACAGGCATTAAAAAAACTGGGCAATGGGTCCCAAAGCTTCAAAATTTTTATTTCCTTTCTAGTTCTCTTTCTGATCACAACTGCAAAAATCAAATCAGTGTTTAATGTTTATTAAGAAATGTGGAACAAACAGAAAACGCAAGACAGCAAATTTGTTCTTACGGGGTTCACTCTCAAAAATCTGTAGCCTGTAAGGTTCTGAGGCTCAATGAGCTCAAAAACTTCCAAGTACAAATTGTATTCTCACTGTTCCTAACAAACAGCACAGACTTCATAGAATCATAGAACAGTTTGGGCTGGAAGGGGCCTTAGAGATCATTTAGATCCAACCCACCTGCCATGGGCAGGGACACCTCCCACTAGACCAAGTTGTTCAGAGCCCCATCCAATCTGCCCTTGAACACTTCCAGGGAGGGGGCATCCCCAACTCCCCTTGGCAACCCATTCCAGTGTCTCACCACCCTCACAGTAAAGAATCTCTTCCTGATGTCTAACCTAAACCTCCCCTTTTATAGAGAATTTAAAAACAAACAAACAAAAAAACCAACCACCAGACACTACCTATTATTAATATCCCTACAGATTTTTAAATTGAGTACTCATCAACAAAAGTGAATACACTCCAAAGTAAAACTTTTAAAACTGCATTACATACTGAGTATCACAGAGTGGGCACAGCCCTGTGTGAACTTATAGAAGAAAGCATATGTGAATTAAGGCTGGTAAAAACTCCTCCTTACATAGGAAGCAGAAAAAAGTAGATATGAGGGAAGGAATAGGATTTATTGTTGTACAGTCTGTACAGACTCCTGCTATGACTCCTGCGTTACTGGGCAACTCTGAAACACTGCAAGTTTAGAAAGACAAGCAGACAAAATAAGTTATCCATCCAGTATAATACTAGTAAGAATCAACCTGTCAGGAGCTGGAGGAGTTTTTCTGAAGTTTAAACTTTAATTTATTCTTACTTTTTAAGGCTCCAAGGTTAACTATTAGAATTACATATTCACATGCAGGGTCTTCAAACTTAGGTCAGGTTAATGTTTCCTTTCAGTAGTCAAATGCTAAGCAAACAAATACATTACCAAAGGAAGCAACTACAATAAAAACTACAATAAGCAACTATGGCAATAAAACAATCAACAGAAGAAGTGATGTCGGAATCCATATTTAAGATTCACATTAACAAGGGCAAATACAACTATGACAGACATCACGACTATATTCAACAAGATGAAGTGACAAACGAAGGAAAACAAGTTCAAAAACAAGATGTGCTTAAATCTAAACATCATCATGGAAAGGAGAGGAAAGGGCATAGATACAAACAGCACAAAATCGACACAAAAGTTTAAGCACAGAGGGATGTTAAAATGATAAATAATGGCTTTGCATTTATATAGCACCATCCATCCAAACAAGACAAAGCGCTTTACAAATATTAATGAATTGAGCCACAGTGTCTGCAAAGGTATCCACATTCAATTTGAAGTGTGGTGTAACAGTACTAAAGAACACTAGTGACATCTTTATTGCTTCTTTTCCTGTGCAGGCATTCCCTTATGAAACATAGTACCCTTGTCCTAAAGCATTTCTACCTTCCATGACACATGCTACACTTTTATACTCTAGGAGAAAGAAGACTAGAGAGCAATATAATCACCATCTATAAATGCTTATATGGTAACAACTAAATGACAGAAAATTACTCCTATTCTCAAATGCCATAATGAAGGAATGGTATACATTCTCAAGAAAAAGCATTTCCATGTTTAAGTAGCAGCAACACTAGAAAACAAAAAACTATCAAGGAATAAGACATTAGCACTGCACACATTTGAAATAACATTACATAAAATAATGACATCCTAATAATTCTGTAAGAAATTAGTAGACTCAGACTGCACCTTCTGGTACATTTATCATTCAGCAATATTAGAACCACTCTGAAGTGAGAAAAAGCAGGAGACAAGACAACAAGCCTTACCCTCTGAGCTTTTGCAAGTTCTTCTTTCAATCTTTCATAGCCCTTTTCTCTTACTTCCAGTACAGATGGGCTCCGTAAGTGAGATAAACTGTCTGTACTCAACCCAAAAATATCTTCATTTCCTTCAGCAACATCTGCTACTGTAGCACCCTGCAAAAACTCTCTCTCTGCATTATTGCTCTCCTTTCTGGAATTACTGTGATTGAATGACCCACCCTGGGGTCCAGAGGTAGAAGAAAGTACTGCGTCGGTAACATTGATGCTGTAAAGAGAGTGATACATTTTTTATTTATATAATAAGAAATATTTCAGAAATGGCAGTAGTGGTGTTGAATATACCATTATGGACTCAATTCAATATTACAACATGGTAAATAATATTATATCTCTAGTAAAATAAGCAGTGTATATGCAACAAACATCAGCAATTTAAATAAACAGACATGCAAAACTTACCTGACACATGATGCTTCTCCACAATTCAGTTGTCTAGGAGATGAGTAAACAGGTTGTGTGGGAAGGTCAGAAACATTTAATGCATTGGGTTGGATTGGTGTGGAGGACACAACAGAAGGATGCGGTCGGTAGATAACACTGGGTGAGGTAGTTTGTTCCTGAGTCCCTGACTCATTTACTCCAAGAAGATCTGGTGTAGTAGGTGAAGCGAGGTTCACTTCATGAAAGCCTTCCAAGGGGTCACTGGCCATAATAAAAGCCTCATCATATGAAACCCTGAATTAAATAATCACATTATCAGAATGCAAACAGGAAATATTATATCTGACACCTATTTCAATTAAAAAAACACTCAGACAGTTATGTTCAGAATACTTGGGTGATATAAAATAAGCCACTATGAACTGGCAATTTAAATGACAGTATATTTTATTTTTTATTTCCATAGGTTCTTCATAAGTTCAACAGTGAACAAGTAAAACACATTAATTTTACAAGTCCCAAAATAAAGCTCTTGTTTTCCAGCAATGTTATCATCAGAGACCACAAAAATCTTTCATGATTCAAAACTAAAAATATGGAGAAATTTGTGAAGGATTTACTTAGCAGTAATTATTCACTGCAAAAAATATTTTCCATGTTACATAAATAAGAGAACATGAAGGCTTCACAAAGGTATTTAGCATGCAAAAAAAGAACTGTAGCATCTAAATTAAATAATATATTACATTTTACAGACAAATCTGATTGGATCTTAGAACAAAATGGACAAGGCAGAGAGAAGATCTAGAAAGATGATGTTCATAACCACGAAGAGATGATGCCATCTGCTTAGATGTACGTCCAGTTCATTAGTTACTTCACATAAAACACACTAAAAATGCCAAGAATGGAACCCACAAATTAGCACATGGAGTAATGTTTTAGCTACATCAAGACTTTTTGGTCATCTTAAACTCAGAAGAACACTCTTCAAAACTGTTGTGCATCTCAATATTGTACTGAGTGTGTCTACCTCCACATTAAGCAAGTTGCTTTACCACATTATCAGCTACATGTGGAAGAAATTAATTTGTTCAGACAGCAAGAACATGTTATTCATTTTTCTCTGTTGCTGTTTATTACTCCCACAAAAAAAAACAACCACCTCTAAGAAACTGTCCATACATAAGGGACAAAAGGGATTTCAAATGAATAAATGAGATGAGTTTGGGTTTGTTGTTTGTTTTTTCTGGTTTTATGCAGAAATCAGTTTTATTTTGAACTATCAAGAGCAGTTGCACGAACATGATTTACACATGTAAAAACCATGTAAATCAATGTAAAATCACAATTTTAGAAATTTTCTACCATGATGTAGAGATGAATGGCTTATTTTTTAGTATGAAAAATACTATTGTTCGTTTTTCCTACAGTTCTTTTTTACTATATTATAAGCATTCTAATTACCTGCTCTACCTGGTAATAAAGCCTGTTGAGTCAACAAATCAATATAGAGGGACTGCCAGAGCTACAAGACATTTTTTCAAGGTTAAATTCCAAAAATGTTTCAACTTTACAGTGCAACTCTCATTGTTGTACATTTATAAGGAAAAATACTGCCATATTGAAAAAATGAGAATGCAGCTGAGAGCAAAATGGGAACAGCTCTTCTGCCACATCTTCCCTTCTGTTGACACTAGCTTCCAGTTTCAGTTTGAAAGACAAGTTCATGGTTCCACTGAAAACTCACAACCTGACCTTAAAGTTCAATACTGGTACCATAGTGTTTCACATCACCAGTACCACTAGTTTTTAGCTGCATACACCATTGGGCTGAAATCTTCTAAGAAAGTGGGTTTTTTTTCCCAAAACTGATTTAAAAAAAATACTACCTAGCCATTTCCAAGTAAAAAAAGGCTCAGGAAAAACTTATCTGTCAGTTCTTAATGTATTTTGCTATTTCTGTACAAATCTTATGGCTGTTTGGAGCAAATATTTTAAGTACATCAAGTAAGGGACAGGCTCAAAAATGTGCCATTTCATATCTTCATGACAATTTACACAAATTCAGCTCTGTTATGAAGCACAGGATGTCACGCCGGCTCACAAAGAGAAAAATTATTAGATGCCTAATTATTATCTTCAAATGTTCAGATGCATTTATATCTCCCCCTCCCAACCACCACATCAATCTATAATAAGCAAATTATTATGTCTGGGAAAAAAATATTAATTTAAAACCCCCATCCTACCTACATGCTCCCACTCCTAAAATAAATGTTCCACTTAACTTCTTTCCTATGACTTTTCCACCTAACCTACCTGTATCCTGCATATGTTTTTAACAATGAAAAAAAACCAAAACTAAACATTACGGAACTTTATTTACAAGACTATAACTCTGCTGATACATTAAATATCTAACTTAGCCCAGACACACAAGGGAGACTTACAAGTAAATAAATACATGAGTGCCTTCTCAGTTTACAAAAAAAAAGTTCTTTCTGACACAGTAAGTTAAAAAGTTATACAAGTTATTCCTGGATGAGCTGGAAATAAAGTCCCTTAGCTAAACTTTTCCCATAGCCTGTCAAATGGGCACTCATCACCATACCATCTGCGTAAAACACTTCCCATTCACAACTTTTTTCTTTCCTAGCCTTACTTCTCACTTAGCAGTGAGCAGGCAGAAGCTGGATACACCACCCAGCCAAGAGAAAGACACCCATATTAAATATCTCAGTTTCAAGACTCACCAAGGCCACTGCATTGTTACCAAGGCGTCAGCTGAACACAAGTTACACATGAACGAAACCAAGTGTACGTGCAAAAAAAGCTAGGTGGTTCTAAAAACACAAGCTCCCTTTCAGGAAAGAACTCTTCAAAGTAATGCTAAACATAAGGAGGGGAAAACCCCGCACTACATTTCAGTGTGGTTAACGATTACAGCCTTGGTTAAGGCTTAGGGAAGGTTTGTATTATTAACTACAGTAGCAACGAACAGCGAAGGAAAATGAAGCGCATGGTCAGCAGACATTACTAGGAGCCAGGCTGACCATGTGCTGAAAACCAGTGTTGGCAGAGCAATCTTTAGCAGTAATTCTGCTACTGTGAACAACAGCTGATATTCTGACATCTCAGGGCGGCACACTCATTACACAAAGTCATGAATACTTTTCCTACCACACTAATACATAGGGAAAGCTTAGAATAGCATTAGTGCCTACCAAATCCGTGGTCATTTTTGTCTTAGTTGATAGCATGCAATATGGATGGCACACAAAAATCCAGTACTGTAATAAATCAGGATGAAAAAATAAATTTATTTCCTTATACTCTCGTGGAAATAATGCAAATTTGGTGAAAGCTGTCAAAACGTTGCAGCTTTCTGTTACCTCTCCATTGTCACACTTGCACTGCTGACTACCCACATAACTTCATGACAAAATGATGCACAAATCTTATTTTATCTAAAACTAAAAAAATGCATACTAAGAAACCAGTTTAACAACGGTCAGTTTAACAGATTTCTATAGCTTCTAAAAGGAATCTAGAACTGTGAACATTTTCAACCACACTCAAATCAAAACTCCTAATGTAATTTTCCTGTTATTACTCTAAGAGGGGTTCAGCTACTTGCCTGAATCAAAGCAGTAAATAACTAAATACTAAAAAGCTCCCTGAAAAGCAGTAATTTATTGTTGCCTGGGTTGGGGCTTTTTTTGAAAAAAAGAAAAAAAGTGTTGTTGAAAACCACCTACTATAAACTATGTAGTTTGTCCTCCACAGATTGCTTTTACATAAGAGAGGTTGAAGATGACAACTCTGAACCATCTCATTATTACAACCCATTAAAAAGCAACACCAGCACCAAATATTTCATGCATCAAAAAACCTTCATTTTTAGCTTAAATAGTAAAGAGCATCATCACAAAAGAATGGTTACCCGCTCAAGTTAAAAACAAAACAAAAAAAAAAAAACAACACACACAGGGAAAAAGTTACTGTTTCTAAACATTTTGATGGAAAGTAAATTCTAGTTAGCATTTACCAAAAAAACGGTGTCATTAGCTATAGTGTTTAAATGTTCACACAGCAGGCCATTCAAATTGCAATAAAGGCTCAAGGACTCAATTTATCAACTTCTGCTTCAGTTAATATGGAAGGAGAAAGGAAAGTGGATTTTTTGTAGAAGTTCTGCAAAAGGGCTGATATTAATCCACCACTGGGGCTGTACTCTTCTCAGCAGGTTTAAAAAAGTTTTAAAACCCAGAAGTTTTGAAATATTTGGCATTATACAGTTTGGAATGTACTATGTTTTAAGCTCTAAAGAACTTGGTAGGGAATGAGAGTGGTGGACTAATAAATACCTTTTAAAGGAGTCCAATTAAACATTGCTGCTCCATACTGATACCGATCAGATGCAAGCAGGCAGGTTAAAAAGTAAAATTGTTGTAATGAGTATATGGACATTAATTTCAGTTCAAAACCAATTCAGTTACACCTGTGCCATATGAGAAATTAATCAGATGTTGGCATGGGACAAATAATTTTAGTGGATTATTTTTTTCCTGAACGGTTTTATATTTAAACTAAACTACAGAATTCAAGCAAGTTTAAAATCATTGCACAAACACAATTCAAGATTTAGCATAGGAATTTCCTTAAGTTTTGTAAAAAAACAATTCCTATCTTTACAGTTTTGCAGTTATGACAGAACTTTCTACTTCAGGAGCCCAAATACCCCATAAATTTTTTTGGAGGCAGTAACAAAAGCAGCACTGAACTACTCCAGAACACTACATATTCTACTTTAATTTGCAAGTGACCTTACACTATATATTTACTAACAGATGCTAGGCTTGGCAAAATGGTAAATAGAAGGTAAACTGTAACTTAGACAAGTCTACAGAATTTAAGACCTAGAAAAACCACACTTGCTTCAACGTGAGAGTATTTTTCTATTTTGTTCCCACTAGCACTGTCATACAATGTGGGTATTTTTCCTATTCTTTACTCTCATGTTGGGCATTCAAAACACTGTTTCAGACAAACAATAGCAAGATTTTATAAAAGTTTAAAAGACTTTTTGTTTTGCTGAATTGATGATTAAAAAAATCTCTTTTGAAAACTTTATTACAGGGATATCTTCAACTAGAAAAATACAAGTGCAGACAGGAAGTGCATCTTTTACAGAAACAAGCACCACACAAAACTCAACGACCTATATTTATGAGGTGCTTGTGAAACCTATAAATAAACATGGCTTAGAGTGTGGTAGATAGTACACCTCTTACTAGAGAGAAAAATCAGTGCTTTGCAAGGTAGAATACTGCAAACTTCTAAAATAAACAAACACCTGAAGCATGCCGTTCGGCTCACAAAGACTCTCTAAACTAAGTTAATTTAACTGCAAATATTATTCTCTTTGCAACCTCGTTAGGCAGGGCACTGTTCTTTCTACCATATCTTGGAAACAACTCCACGATCCCATCCCAGGTTTAAGCCTGATCACAGTGCCTAGGACTTGCAGTGTCATTTCAGTGTTAAATGAAAATGAGTCTTCCATTAACATGGAAAATACTCAATTAGTAAACTGAAGTAAAAATTATAATCTTTTTCATGCTATGTAAAGCTTTCTAAATGCATCTGCAAATACATTTAAAGAAACATTTTCTTAATTTTTAAAAAAATTGTTAATAGATTATTAAGCATAACTGAAGTTTCTAATACAAGTTTTAGTTAAAGTTATAGCAGACATGAATTTAAACGGCATATTGAAAAAGTTCTTAAAAATAAAAATCCAGAGTACAGGTTTTTTTCTGGGAAAATCTATATACTTAAGAGGAACAGTGAGACCAGCTCATTTGGCATTTTATATGAATTTTAAATCAAATCAATAAAACCTAAGATGACAGTTGCAGTCTTGAATCAAAAGGCTTCCTGCGACTGTTTTCCTACAGAAAAAAAAAAAAATCCTCTTCTAAATATACTGTAACAAGACGGGTATTTCGGCTGCAGCTGTGAGGTGCACTCCTATTTGTTATTTATTAAAAGCATAATGAGAATGGTAAATTATTTATCCTTCTTTGCTCACTGGGTAACATTAACCGAGCACAGCAGGTGAATGACTGCCAAGACAAAAATACAGAAGGCCTGACTTTAACCCTTCCCAGCACTCATTAAACAGACTTATAATAAATACAACAATAAAAATATTAAAACAACAAAACGTCAGGTTTTGCCCTGTATTTTACTGAGGAATACAAATATTTGAACAGATGGTAGCTGCCAATACAAGCTTCTAGACTGAATAACCTTACATCTGCTTCAAAAGAGAAGCTGCTAATTTCACAGTTATGGCCAATCTGTGGAAGACTGATTATTTTAGGCATGTAGATCACCGTTTGTCGGACTTCCCAAGAACATGCTTACAAATTATCACAGCGAACAAATCAAGCAAGATCAAGCTGAGCACAGCCACCTGGAAACAAAACCGACCCCGCTCTCCAGCCGATGAAAACACTGTTGCTTTGTGCTCAGCGAGAGGAGCCCCGAGGGCAGCCCGGTGCTCTCCCGCACCCAGCCCGGCCACGCTCGGGGAACCGGGCCCTCTCCCGCACAGCTCATCACCTGCCATCGACTTGTGACCTCAGTGACCCTTCGGAGCCATCCTGACTGCTTTACGAAATTCAGGCTCACTGAAAGCCCTGCTAAACTACCACCGCTCACTGGACCACTCAGCAGCGACGAGGTATTAACCTCGATATCGCTCGAAGACCGGAACAGCCACCAGAAGGGGAGAGGCGAGCGCAGCCCCCCATGCAGGACGCAGCCAGTCCCCGCTCCCGCCGCCCCTCGGCACCGCCGCCCCGGGGGCCAACCCGGACCCACCGGCCCCGCAGGCTCTCCCGGCGCTCCCCCGCACCGGCCGAGAGCTCTGTGCGCACAGACTTCAGCACCAGCTGGGCCTCTTCTCCCAACCCCCCCCCGCCTCGTTTTAGCCTCCCTGCCCGGCCGCCCTTCCCCGCCGGCCCCAGGACGCCCGGGAGGCCGCAGCCGCCCCGCGCAGCAGCCCCGCGGGGAGGGCGAGCGCCCCGGCTCTTTGTCCGCCGCCGGCTCAGCCCGGGCAGCTGCTCCCGACGCTCGGCAGGCTGATCCCCAAGAACTACTTCTGCCCAGTTTTGCCTTCGAGCGCCTGGATTTGGGGCCAAGCGCAGCCCCGCCGGCAGCCGCCCTCCTCGCACCCGCGGCAGCCCCGAAGGAGCCGGGGGGGGGGGGGGGCGAGACAAGTGCCGCCACCTGCCCCGAGCGCCCCTTCGGAGGAGGAGGAGGAGGAGGAGGAGGAGGGAGACCCCCAACCGCGGCCCCCGCAGCCGGGGCTGCCACAGCGGGCAGGTGGCGGGTCCGCCGCCGGGAAGCCTGCCCGCGCCCGGCAAGGGGCAGGCAGGCAGGCGGGCAGGCGGGCGGGCAGGCAGGCAGGCAGTCCTCCCGGGCGGCGCCAGCTCCGCCCGCCCGCCCGGGCACAGGCTCCCGGGAGCGCGGCACTCCGGCAGGTGCGGGCGGGCCGGCCGAGCGGACACCCCCTTCCCAGCAAGAGGGGCCAGGGCCGCGCAGCCCCGACGCCACGTACCTGCCGATCCCAGCGAGAGCGCCCGCCCCGCACGGCACCGCACGGCACCGCTCCGCACCGCCAACCTCCGGGCTGGGGGGCGGGGCACCAGCCGCGCATGCGCCCCGCCACGCCCCGCCCTTGGGGAGGGTCACCGGGGGAGGCAGGTGTGCGCGACCCCCGCCACCGCCCCCTGGCGGGCAGGGCGGGCAGCGCCCGGGCCCCCGGGCCGGGCAAGGAGGGTGTCCGGGCTACCCTCCGGTGACCGCGTTCCGGCCCAGGAGCCGAGGTGCAAAGCCGGCCAGAGCAGCCCAGGAGCGGTGCCTGTGCCTCACTGCCTGCCCTAACCCGCTAGTGATCCAAAACACTTCTGAGGGACAGTCTCCGGGAGGCTTTTCCTTCGTGCTCCTGGTAGTCAGCCCTGCGTGCAACAGGTGATCGGGTTGCAAGGGCCGGAGGGTCCTGCAAGAGGAGGCCTGAAGGAAAGCAGACACATGGCTCAGCCAGCATGGGTGGGTCAGGAGCAGCTTCCCTCCCTCTGGGACATGGTGAATGCTGACCACAAAGTGCTGTTGTTCCCAGCACCCGAGGAGGCCTACAGAAAAGCTGGGAAGGGGCTTTCTATAAGAGCATGTAGCAAGAGGACAAGGGGAGTAGATTTGAACTGGAAGAGGGTAGATTCAAGTTAGACACTAGGAAGAAATCTTTCCCTGTGAAGCTGTTGAGACAGTGGAACAGGTTACCCAGGGAAGCTGTGGATGCCCCATCCCTGGAGGTGTTGAAGACCAGGTTGGATGGGGCTTTGAGCAACCTAGTCTCGTGGGAGGTGTCCCTGCGCTTGGCAGGAGGGTTGGAACTAGGTGATCTTTAAGGTCCCTTCCCCCCGAGTGATCCATTCTGTGATTCTGTCATTCCTTAGGGCCTGGCTGGAAAGGTACTGGACACTCATAGTGTAGGTCACACGTGCTGTCAAGCACCACATTTCACAAGAAGGGAGGATACAAACACTCAGGGCTTCAGAAGAAACCAGCCAATATTTCTGTGCCTTCCCTGGTCACCTGGAAGAGAGGGTTAAAACGTTGTTTCTGTTCAAGGGCTCATGAGGACAGGGCTATTCAAGTCTGAATGTTTTGTTACCATGAAACACAAGGAAGTTAATAATTCTGTATTTAATGGTGTATAGTAACAAAGGCACATGATTACGTAATTAAAAATGAGAACATGAGACTTATGTCAGATCATTATCCAGTGATTTTCACTCATGGGGCATGCAGTGCCCCAAATCAGGTGTTGAGCCTGCCTAATGTATATAATAATTAAAGACTGAACTGTAATTTATATGCTCAAGACTTGGGAAATAAGGCCACACATAGAGCTAAAATGGGGCTCACCTGCTAAAAAGATGTGGGTTTCCAGTTCTACTGGTCTTTCTAATCAAGAGATACTAGTACAGCCTCTCATCTTGGTTTGCCTGTGTCCTTAAGCCATCATTACTGCCACCCTGACACAACCAGGGTAGTTAATGAACTTTTCTTGCTTGTTTTTCAGAGGTTACCATGCAGCCTTCACCTTTTTCCTTTTGAAGCCCTGGTCTGTACTGTTTTGTGCTTTCTGTATCTTTAAAAGCAGTAGGCAAAATGTTGGAAAGCTACTACAAAACGAGACTCCATTTTACCACTAGTCTGATTAGATTGCCAAAAAATATTCTTCAGACGACAGCGGTCTTGGCTGGACGATGCACTTTCCTTGTTGTTAGTGCAGCTGAACTGACCTATGTGCTGCAATGGCAGGGAACTTTAGCAAAAAAATGATGTAAACAAAAATCTTGTCCCATTCACCCGTCAAGGAATCTAGGCCACATTCCAGTCAATAATTGAAACGTTAATTATCTTTACAGCTTTCAACTGAATGTGGAAAAATCCTGTTTGGCCAGTCCTGCAGGAGTAACCTAAGACAAATAGTATTCTCTGTTGGCACATTCACCATAGCATCCACCAAGGAAGAAGTTAATTAAGGGCAAATGAATATGACAAAGAAGATGTCAAAAGACAAATGTAGCAATGTCATTCATGGTAAATATATTACTTAGAAATAGTAATACCTTCTAAACCCCTTTTCAATATGTAAATCTATGCCAACTACAAGAGGACATAGGCAGCAAAAATGGCTACAGAAAATAATAATTCACAGCTTTTCTGAGAGCAATCTGAAGGCCAAGCAGTACAAGAAGTGGAGCATTCAAATAGCAGTGTAATTTAAAACTTGTTGTGAGAAGTCTCATGGAGCAGAGAACTTCAGTTTTAAGAGCTCCAACCTTTAAAGTTATTGGATTTGTTAATATTGCCATGCAATAGAACCCAGGCAGTGCTCTCAGAAACAGGTTTGCCAAATTAGAAGATGTATCAGAAAGTTCATTTTAAAATGATTGCAAAAGAGACAAGACAAGCAGAATCAGAAGTAGAAAGCAATGTATTAAGACATAGTAAATTGACATGAGTCTATAATTAGGCTCTGTAATCCTGCAGTTCTTAATCCTGTACAATGACTATACTTGGCATGACAATCTGCTGCCTTAACCAGGTTTATTTCAAGAAATAAAAGCAATACAGTTCCAAAGACATTTGACTATACTAAAATTAATCACCAACAGATTTATTTTGTCAAAGTACTCCTGTATTTTGCCGTATGTAGTACTTTAAAAGTAAGCAGAAACAAACTACAGAAAATATAAACTACATGGTTAAAATTGAAAGTTGAAACCATTTGGATTAAATCCAGAGACATAAATAAAAGAAGTAACAATTCTTTTAAAATCTATTTTAGAAGAGTACTTTTATCCCACCTTGGTTCCTTCCTGAGCTGCACATCAGAGCAGGGGTACTCCTCCAGGCATCATGAGCTGGAGCCAAGAGTATCCTCATCAGTGAGAGCACAGCCATGAGCAGGGCTAGGATGGTGGCAGCAACAGGGTTTGTCATGCACATAGTGACTATCACACAAAATGAAATGTTAAATCAAGTCCAAAATCCAACCAGAAGTCTTGCCAGGAGGAGCAAGAGACAGAACTAGAGACCTATAACATAGGTCTGAGGCTCATACAAGGAAAGAACAACAAAGACAGTCTCACCCAAGACACAGCACAGGCAAGTCCTAGTGGCCTGGGCCTGAGTTTAAACAGAGCCTGGGAGTCCCTGCCCACTCTGGGAAGAAGGTGCCTGAGTAGGGGTCCCGGATGAGGATGATCAGTGCAATTACGGCCTTTTAGTTCCCTTAGGTCCCTGGCAATCAGAACTGAAGTCCTTTTAGAAACAAAGCTATGCATTGCTATTGTTCTAAATAAGCAAAGTCACTGTTGCTAGTGGAAAGTGATGTACAGTTTGCAACTTTGGGGGAATAACATATGCCAGGGATGCCACCTCTGATTAATGTCAGATGTAATCTGATGGGACCATTCAACAAAACTGCACAATGTACAAAATCTGGAGGGTGGACTTTGCTGAAACTGCATTGTTTTTAATGAACACCAACCAGTGTTTGCTGCTCCCATCAAATCTATTCAACTCAGCTTGTTAAATCAGTTCATCTGTTCCTTTTGAACTCCTCAGTGTAGTTAAATGCCAAACTAAGAAATTTCCATTCCCCAGCTAGATAGAAAGCTGGGTATGTACTTCATCACGGATGTGGCCACAGCAATCTATATACTCTCATTTGCGTTAGCTTCTCCCCAGTTATACTGGTGCAAAATGTGATAAATACCATTGCAAACAGTTCCTGCATTGCAAAGAGTCCCCTTGAACTGCATCTCTCTCTGTCCTGGTCTTCTTTTGCTTTTGAACCATTCTTCTGAGAGATCTGTCTTCAAATGTGGCTGTTTCCTTCATTAATGGTCACAGTCCACTGGACCTAAGAAATATGTTTCAAGGAGATAAAAGCACAGGAGTCAAAGGTCTTTCACAGAAGGTAGCCCCAGATCATGGCAGCCTTCTATGTTGAAGGCAAGAAAAGCTGCAGGACTTTAAAGAAACTAAGTGCATAATTTTTCTTTGATCTGAATTTAATTATCATAGAATCAGAGAACAGCTAAAGTTGGAAGTGACCTTAAAGATCATCAGATTCCAGCCCCCCTGCTATGAGCAGAGACACCTCACACTAGACCAGGCTGCACAAAGCCTCATCCAACCTGGCCTTGAACACCTCCAAGGCGGGGGCATCAACAACCTCCCTAGGCAACCAATTCCAGTGCCTTCCTACCCTCATCATGAGAAATTTCTTCCTGATGTCTAAAATACGCACAAGCACAAATGCCAGTTAATCAAATTTTTCCTCCTACAGATTAGGAGGAATAAAAGAATGAGATGATTGTTCTCTTCATAGACAATGTTCAAGCGTGTGGTGAGGGAGGATGTCTCAAGAATTTTGCAGATGTTCTACTTGCCTGTGATACTTCCTACTTGTTTATATTTTTAAAAATATTTAATAAACTCTAATTATTACCTCCCTTTCAATGAAGATATTGTAAAACAATAAACTCAAGCAAACTAAAAAATAAATCTATTAATAGAAGTCATACATGCATTGTGACTCTATAGCACAGTGAAAAAAAAACAAATAATGATCCACTATGTATAAAAAAGGTACAGAGACTATAAATCTTATCTATTTTAGAGATGTTTCCTCCCCTTTCTACTATCTCAGCTAAACCAGTGCTAGCAGTTTTGGGAATCATCATATAGACAAGAACTCTCCAGTCAGGCATATTTCTTCAACATTTAGCTAAGAATTTGGAAAGCAAATGTAATTGGTACATTGGCATAAATAAGGATCCAGCCTACAGCCGTCACGGAATCATAGAATGGTATGGTTTGGAAGGGAGCTTATAGATCATCTAGTTGCAACCCCACTGCCAAGTGTGGGGACATCTCCCACTAGCCCAGGTTACTCAAAGCCCCATCCAACCTGGCCTTCAACACTTCCAGGGATGGGACATCCACAACTTCCCTGGGAAACCTGTTCCAGTGTCTTATCACCCTCACAGGAAAGAATTATTCATAATATCCAATCTAAATTTACCCTCTTTCCATTTGAAACTATTCCCCCTTGTCCTGTCACTACATGTCCTCATAAAAAGTTCCTCCCCAGCTTTCCTACAGGCCCCTTCAGGACATGGAAGGCTGCTGTTAGGTCTCCCTGGAGCCTTCTCCAGGCCGAACAACCCCAAGTCTCCCAGCCTGTCTTCATAGGAGAGGTGCTTCACTGCTTTTCTTTAACCATCACCTATCCATGGTGATTGTTTGAGAATGGTTTTCATAGCAGAAGTGTATTGTCTTTGCAGTAGTTTAAGCTAGGGAGTGTTCCTCCCTTTCTTATGGGATGTCATACAAGGAAGTGTCAAAAACCGTACCAAACTCTATCTGTATCACATATATTGATTCTTCCCTGTTTGTCTTGGAATGACCCAAATGATGTGCTTAAATCACACAACAAAACTTGCAGCATCAAAACCTCAAACTGCTTCATAGTTCTCTCTGCTGTTACACTTGTCAACTAAATCAGAGTCAGAAATAAGAGCATGCTTATTAAAACACTCTAACAAAAATGCTAAATTCTTTACTGTTTTCTAAAAAAAAAGGTACACAGTACATAGCCTAATCAAGGAAGATACAAATGAATAAAGAAAACAAATTGTCTATTAACTGTTAAGTGGCAATTATTAAATGACAAGGATTAAAAAGAAATTTCCCCTTTCTGCACATTATTTCACAATTGTCCACTTTGACCATAAGACTGATTCTGCAAACAAGCTGCTCAACTAGACAGATTCTGCTGTTGCATACAAAAGAAATGCTTCTAGGTTTTTTGAAGGTGCTTATAAATGTAACTTAATACTGAGTGGAAAAAAACAAAAAAACTGAAATGTCCTTACCAAGTTATGTAAGGACTGACATGTGGTTTCATTTATCTTTAGAAGCAAGCCAGGGACGGATCCAGAGTGCAATTAAAAATAGTACAACATGCTCATCTCTAATTGGAAGACAGCAAGAGATGCCAAACCTGAACTCAGGAATCAGAAAATAAAAATACAAGGTGAAGTTTCACCTGAAAATTAGCCCCCCAAAAGTCAAACAAACATTGTAGCTCAGACAAACCTATAGATAAAACTCCTTTAACCTGATGAGACTCCAAAAATAGCTCCACCCAATACTCCAAATAATAACACTGAAAGCCACAGGGTGAGGATTCAGGAATCCTATGTTTTATTCACAGTTCTGCTTTGGACCTGGGTACCTTCCCTGTGCCTTCATCTATACATCTCTAAACTGAAATTCATGAGACTTCTTCCTTCTTCCCCATAACATGTGGTCATGTGATAAAGTTTAAATAAAGAATTTTTCAAATTTTTAAAAAATGTTCATTCTTGCAGGCTGAAGTCGCTATAGAAATGGAAGATGTGGGTTTAATGGGCTGATTTTTCTCTATTTTTGCTTAATGGCACAGAAATTCCAAGCCAGGCTTCAGTCAAGGCTGCCAGTTACTGCTGCCTTCTGCCCTGTGAAGTGAAAGCTGGTCTTATGGAAAAGTTTTTGTAGGTAACCCTTTCCTTGTGTGATAGAAATGCTGTTTCGTTCATCTTCTGTCAAGCATTATCAAGTTGGCATGGACATCATTCCACTGGGCATAGGAATACCTCTCAGTTTAGACTGGCCTTTTCTTGTCCTTGTCTCCTGGGCTGCTCATGGTGGCAATGCTCTGCATGTTCAGCCTAGCAGAGAGGCACTTTGAGGGAGGGGATTCTTCCCCTCTCCTCTGCTCTCATGAGACTCCACCTGGAGTACTGTGTCCAGTGCTGGGGCCCCCAACTTAAGAAGGGCTTTAACCTACCTGTTGTAGCAAGTCCAGAGGAGGGCTATGAAGATTATCAGAAGGCTGGACGACCTCTCCAATGAAGACAGGCTGAAAGAGTTTGGTTTGTTCAGCCTGGAGAAGGGAAGGTTCTGGGGAGACCTTATAGAGGCCTTCCAGTACCTGAAGGGGCTACAGGAAAGCTGGGCAGGGACTTTTTATAAGGGCTTGTAGTGATAGGATGAAAGGTAATGGTTTCAATCTGAAAGAGGGTAGATTTAGATTACATATGAGGAAGAAATTCTTTCCTGTGAGGGTAATGAGACACTGGAACAGGTTGCCCAGAGGAGTTGTGGATGCCCTATCCCTGGAAGTGTTCAAGGCCAGGTTGATGGGCAACCAGATCTAGTGCAGGGTGTTCCTGCCCATGGTGGGGGGGTTGGACTAGATGATCTATAAGGTCCCTTCCAACCCAAACCATTCCATGATTCTATGATTTCTAAAAAGTAATCTGAAATCTTTACTCCTTCACATAGATGGTATAGAACACTGAAGTAGTTCTAGTTCCACAAAAGAGGATTACTCTCTCCTGTTACATCTCCTGGACTGAAACAAAGACCTTAAAAATGCCCCACACCCCAGGAGTCTTGTCTCCACTAGCAATTACATCTACCAACACTACCTAGAGCAGAAATGTGCCCACACCCACCACAGGAGGAAGTTTTCTGTCACCTCACTAAAAGAGTCAACACTGGAATTTGCCCAGAGGAGTGTGGAGGGTGATTCCCCCATGTGTGTTCTGCGAGCTGGCGCGGCAGCGACACGACCAGCACAGGGTTTGTTTCATCCCCTCTTGGCTCACAGATGAAACCTCATGTCCAAGGGAGCAACGAGACTTTAGATTTTGAACCGAGGGAAACAAACACAGCACAGTGCTTATTTTGCAACAGCTACCCAGGCTGTTTAGGCATTTTTAAAGTGAAAAGTTGCAGAAGAGGTTTTGCTGCAGTTCAGGTGGAAATTATTTGGCTTGTTGCCATTAGAAAAAGAGCATGCTGGGGTTTTTTCTCTGTTGGTTCACTAAACTCACTCTTCTTTTTTCTGGATGCAATTTTTTCTTTTTATACTTACTTTTCCCCCCTCTTTATCAGCATCTGAAAAGTAAACAAATAAAGATTTGAGGGGAATGTTTAGCATTGAAGTATGCAAGGAAGGAAAGCCAGAGATAGCTTTAATGCAGGATTGGCAGGACCACCTGGGTCATGGTATTTGATCCTTTTCACGTGTGTATCAAGTAGCACTTTTAATAGCAGTAAGTATTACTACTAAAAAAAAAAAAGCAAACACAACAAAACAAAACAAAAACACACAAAAACCCCAAACAAACAAAAACAAAACAAACAAAACCAAAACCAACCAACCAAACAAAAAACCCAAAAAAAAACCCTAAAGCCAGCCAAATAAGAAAGGGAACTCGTATGAGTTGTTCCCTCTGCAAAAAAAAAAAAAAAAAAAAAAAAATTGGTAGTGGTCAGCCATCCTATTGTAATCCCTTTTTATGCCTGAATGCCAGTGAGCCTGTTCTCACAAATGCATCAAAAACAACCATTCCAAGTCATTTCCAGACAATACCTAATGCAGAAGAATATGCCTTTTCTAAACACTTTTCCCTGCAAATGCTTTTCTGTCTGTTCTTAGTCTCCAGCTCATTCTTTGAATCTCATCTGTCTCATGTTTCCCTTCTTCTCTCATACAAGAGGACACTCCCACAAATCTCTGCCTGAAACACAAATCAAGAAAATCCTCCGTCTTTACTGTCCCAGTTGCATTTGGTGGTAACATTTTGGTTTCAGGCTGCCTTTAATTTGAATTTAGATAATGAAGGGTATTGTTTCTCCCATCAATTTGTTGCAGCGTGATTTAATCACACCTCTAACAGTGTTTTATGTGGTAAATTGCATCAAGTTACCTTGTTGATCCCACCTTCTGTCTGACAAGCCCCACACTGTGACATCAATTGGCTTTTGTGTGACTGCCTTGCAGCAATAAAAGGGTTGTTGAGGCTGATTAACAGTCACAGTAATAATAATATTTCTAATACGAAACTCAGCACTGCTGCATAACAAATGATGTTTATTTTTTTACAAGGAAGTTGCAATGCAAAGTTGTTTCTGAATATGTTTTTACAGTACTTGGAGAATTAATCTGTCAGGGCAGCAGGCTTTATCCTGCAGACAAATTCATGTGTAATCCTCTGAAGTATTCTACCATGTGACTTCCAGAGATAAAAGAGCCTCCTTTAAAGTATATTTCTTCAACCCACACTGAGTGATGCTAAGTATGGTGGTATCTCTCCCACTAGATTAACTTTTAATTATTGCTATTTCTCTCATAAAAGAGACCGTAAGATATCACAGCAGCTCTCTACACATTCATCCTGTGAGCAGAGGACATTTTATGCTAATTTACTCATTTGTTTAAGACAGGAATTCCAGCATCAACTGACAGTAAATAAAAAAATTAAGCAAAACTCAATATATTCTTGTCTGAGAAAATCTGACAGCAGCTTTTTTAATAGTGTCCTCTTACTAACACTTTAATTATTCACTTCTTTTCAATAAGAAGATTCTTTCATGTTGTTCAGACCATATTTTAACCTAGTTATTATGGCATTTCTCTGCCATATCAGCATTATGCCTTGTTGTTAGAGATACTGAAGTGTTTGCTTGAAGCTTGACTAGCATACAATGTGAATTAGTGTAATTTCCTTTCTTCTAGCAATCTTCCAGTATAAAACTGGCACAAAAATCAAGAGGAAAGAGGAGCAGGAAGCACAAATAAATGAAATAACTTGTATTTGACGGATTTCTACCATCTGTTGCACTGTACTGTCTTGTTAAACACCCATGGATAATATTAGCAGGAAACTCTCTAGTTGCACACTGCCAAAATGTTTTTGTCTCTGTGTGATTTTTATGTGTCCAAAGCACATCAAGAGAGCATGAATGCAAAATACACCATTAGCAGTGTTCATTAGTAGAGCTGCACATACAGAGGAAATTCTGATAACTATTTCTGTAGATGAGACCCTTCAGATTTGTGTCTACCATGCACACTTGTAAAACAAGAACCTCTTTTGCTCCTATTTCGTGATGATGGAACATTTGCTAAGGAAGTCCATCAGTAAAAGGTCAGAAAAAGGACAAGAAATAATAAAATTGAGCTATTCATTGCAAATGTGAAATACTATTTTACACACTTTGCAAATCCATCCTCTTTTGGTAACCTTTTAGGAGCTTAGCATATACAAACAGAATTTCTGCATGCTCTCTGCAATATGACACCTGTTAAAGATAATTGCATGTGATAGCAAAGATATGAATATCTTAAAATATTACTTATCGTGGCTTTAAGATATCTCTATTTGGATTAATAGTCTGTAATAAGACTCCATATAGCTTTTAAATTATCTCCAAGATCTGAAAAATAATTTCTTATATATGAAGGTGAAAAAAGTAATGGTTTATAGTATAAAGAGCACTAGAATTCTTGCAATAGTTTGCAGGTCTTTGCTCGTTACTATAAGATTTTAAAGATTTGCCATAAAACTTCATTTGCTGCAGTGGACTCAGTTGTATTTAAAAATCTAATAAATGGTTATAATTATCCATACATCATCTTGTGGCAGAAATAGTCACATAGCAGAGGGGAGGCAATACAAAGACAAATGGAAATTGTTCTTTCTTTTCCCCTTCTTTAAAGATACGTATTTTTTTATTTCCTCTATTATGTTGTATGCATCAGCTGCCTATTAGCCAGTTGGCACCCTTTTTGAATGCACTTCTTCATCCAATAGTGTATTAAAATGAGAGTTTAAACCACAAAGCATGTATCAAACACTAGAGGATCACTCAGATTGCCCAAGTGGCTCTTCGAAGCATAGATTTGCTTGTTTAACAAATTCAGCAGAAAGAGAGGGTTATGAGAAAATACTAGAGAGGAGTTCCAGTTCTTAATAACAGGTCAGGCTGCAGGTCTCTCTGTTCTTCAAAGTCTGTTCTTGTAGTAGACTTTACCATACCAGCTTGCAATAAATCATCAGAATTCTTTTAAAAATAATCTTCCTCTTGAATCACTGGGAAGGAGTCCAGTCTCATTCCTTGATAACTCCAGGCAGATAATGCTCCAGAAAACCCATGTCCCCTGCCAAATTGGCCGAGGCTGCCTTCCCCAGTCTGGCCCAAAACAGAGCATCTATCCCAGCCTGGTTGAAAGCTCATCAACAATGAGCAACAACGAGGATTTATTTATAGGCAGGTTGGAGAGAGGCTGGATGAAAGATCCCTGCTCTGAAGGGGGCTTTGCCATGAGGGAGCAACTCCACCCAGCCTCGACTGATCACTGTTGCTTCCTAGGAGGAGGCCAGGAGATCAGCAGCATCCATGAAACCTCTCCCTTCATCCCTCTTGTCTGCCAGCTCCATCACTTTTGCCCAAAGGGGCTTTTGGGAAACTTGCTTCCACTGCCACTGCAGCCATGCTGTCTCCAGCCACTGGTATGAGGTGAACAGTAACAGCAGGGAGGAGGACAACATGGGCAGTTATGACCCTAGTGTCTCTCCATCCCCAGTGCTGTAACACCCCTGTGAGATGGCAGCCCAGCAGAGGGGTGGAGGAAGGGATGCCACGGGCCTCTCTGTGCCCCGATCCCTCCCGCCACTCTGCTCAGCTATGTGCTCTCTGCAGCTCCTGTGCACAGCTTCTCCTGAGCTGTCCTGTGCTCAGCTCCCTTGCCAGCACCCCCCTCAAAGCTCCAGCAGGCATTTCTTACAGAGCAGGACTGTCGCAGCCGTGTCAACATCACCCAGAAGCAAAGGAGCATGACTGTCATTAACCAGTACTTTCTCAGTCCTTAGCCTTAGCTGACACTTTTTCAAAGGCTGAGAAAACATTCACTGCTATTTCCTTCCTCCCAGGTCCCCGTCTTTATCCCCTGCCAGTAAAGCAGAAGGAAACTTCTAATGTCTTTTAAAAAAATTATTTTTGCAAAGTTCTGTGGCCAGTCCTTGATGAACCAAATAAAATACTGTGATGGCTTTCACAGCCCTTCTGCAATAAATGAGCTTTTGGAGCTCACCACTGATGTCTTGGTAATGTTGTGGATTCAAAATATCAATATAAAGCTAAACTGAAGAGCTGCATCAAAATCTAAGACTGCCTTAAAATGTACAGTAAAGGTCTCCACTCATTCGTGCTAACATGGATAGTAGCATCAGCTAGAAAATGTAGTAAGTTCATTAACTGGGAACTTTGCAGTAGCAGTTACAAGCTGCCACTCCTTCCTCCCTTCCTCCCAGATTCAGGTGGACCCAGGCAACCTATGGACACTGGCCCCCCCAATGTCCCCTGAAATGGAAGCACCATTAGCTGGGAAAGGGTGTGCCCAGCCAAGCAGAAGGTGCAGTAAAGCCACACAGCAGCCTCTGTTAGCAAGGGCTCTAGACTGATCAAGTGTGCTTCTCTGGGGGAGGGGGGAACAGAAGAGAGAGAAAAACCTGTCATTGGGAAATGCCCAGTAAGGACTTAGGGGCACCCTAGTAACAAAAAGAGGAGTATTTCCTACAGAACTGGTTACAAGGGAGCTACACAGCTGGAAACCTCTACTTATTTCTGCCTCTGAACACACAGGAGCTCTAGATCTCGTGCCTTCTGCAAAACAGCTCAGAGCCAGCAGAGCAATCTCAGCTGCTCCAATCTGCAGGAAGACTGAAGAGCCGCCAGGAAAACCACCTGATACCCACTGTCTGACACACAGAGGTGCTATTATTTACTGCTCAGTGAGACCAGTGAATTATTATACTTAGCAGAGAAAAATGTTTTAGGTCTCAGTAATTATTTTACCAGTGACCTTAAAATATCCCTGTTGTCAGGAGTTTTCCTTGCTGAGGGCAGTCACTGTAATAGTATCAGGCAGTATGTTTCTTCATGCCAAGTCACTGAATGCTAAAATGATTTGTCATCTTTTGCCGCAGGCCACTGCCTGACACACATGCCACAGCCTAATGTCTTGCCTGCTTTGACATCAAAGTGTCTTCCTTCTGCCATTGCCAGCAAGAAGGCAGACAGTGGCAGTAACTCACTTGCTTTCCAAGAGTTTTAGTGGTCTCAAATAAGTGGTCTCAAATAGCTTAATGGGACTAAGACATAAAATTTATTAAAACTATAAATCTTGCTTACTCCCTCCCCTGCAATTTTATTTATTTATTTACTTACTTCATAGTTGCATTATTTCATTCTGCACAGAGATTAATGGCAACATGATATGACATCTCCTGGGCTTTCACAGTCTGTCATCTTTATAGCTCCTTCTTAATGCTGTGGGTCATAAAATACAGAGTTTGTCTCATTTTACAGAGCCAAAAGGGGAAGAAATCCTGTGCAAACCCTCCAGACACAGGCTTTCACATGCTGAAATGTACCATCATTAACAGTTTCATTGACTCTGATGGAACTTTTGGTAGCAGCAATTCTGGCTATTTGGAGGGACTTCTACGGTGTACCCTGGAGTCTTCATTTCCCAATTTGAAGCAACAATGCAGCAGAGGTGTGCTCCAGGGTGGGTTTGAGGTGCAGCTGGGGCACAGTCCCAAGTTTGGTGGGGTTGTCTCCACTCTTCCCATTTATAGAATCAAAGAATCATAGACCATCTTCAGTTGGAAGGAACCTCTAACGGTCATCTAGTCCAACCCCCCTACAATAAGCAGGGACGTCTCCAACTAGAACAGATTTCTCAGGGCCCCATCAAGCCTGACCTTGAATGTCCCCAGGGATGGGGCCTCCACCACCTCTCTAGGCCACCTGTTCCAGTGATCCACCACCTTCATGTTAAAGAACTTTTTCCTAATGTCCAACCTAAATCTACCCTTCTCTAGCTTGAAACCATTACCCCTTGTCCTTTTGTTACATGCCCTAGTGAACAGGTTTTCCCCAGCCTTCTTATAGGCTCCTTTCAGGTATTGGAAGGTGCCCCCTGGAGTCCTTTCTTCTTCAGGCTGAACAACCCCAAATCCTTCAGCCTGTTTTCATAAGAAAGGTGCTTCAGCCTTCTGATCATTTTCATTGCCTTCCTCTGGACACGTTCCAACAGGTCCACGTCCTTCATATTTTGGGGGCTTCAGAGCTGGACAGAGCACTCCAGGTGAGTTCTCAGTAGAGGGGCAAAATCACCTCTCTCGACCTGCTGGCCACACTTCTTTTGATGCAGCCCAGGATGCAGTTGGCGTTCTGGGCTGCTATTGCACATTGGTGGCTCATGTCCAGCTTTTGATCCACCACCCAGCTTGGTGTCATCAGCAAACTTGCTGAGAGAGCTCTCAGTGCCACTGTCAATATCATATATTAAGATCTTGAACAACACTGGTCCCAGTATGGACCCCTAAGAGACACAACTTGTCACCATTTTCCACCATCAAGCCATTGACCCCTACCCTCTGGGTGTGACCATGCAGCCAATTCCTTATCCACTGAACAGTCCACCCATCAAACCAATATCTCTTCAACTTAAAGAGAAGGATGTTGTGGGGGACCAAGTAAAAGGCCTTGCAGAAGTCCGGATAAATGACATCCACAGGTCTTCCCTTGTCTACTGATGCAGTCACTCCATTGTAGAAAGCCACTAGGTTGGTCAGGCAGGATTTGCCCCCAGTAAAGCCATGCTGGCTGTCCCGAATCACCTGCCTGTTCTTCATGTAGTCATTTAGATGTAGTCAGTGCTATTCTCTGCTGTTTCGTCACAGGGCTGGCTCAGAGAGATCACACGTTTCAAAAGAAGTCTCAGAGACAAGTGCTCCCTCCTTGTCTATCCTGTTTTGGTGATGGGAAATAAAATGGAGAAAAGTGGAGGTGCCAGCCAAACCACTGCAAGATTCTTCATTCAAATTAAAGGGGTTCTTCTGATGGCAAGTGGCGTTATAATTATAGACTAGAAAAGAGCAAGATCAGCAGCTGCTGCTGCTGCTGCTTCTGCTGCTTGCGTTTGTTCCCTGTGTAACTGACAGGACAGAGTACTTGGCAAAAACAGACTTCCAGAAGTGGAAAGATATTTTAACCCCTGTTCTTGTCAGTCCAATCCTCCTGGGGCTCAGCAGCAGCAACCCCTTGCTTCAGGTTAAGGGAAGAGCAAGGTGACCATCACAGACCTAAAGGGGACCTTGTTTGGGACGTCTGAGAGAGAGGAAGGGTCCAGGATTTGCCTTCAGGCTTGGATTGCTGAATCAAAATAGCAGGTCAGTGGATATAGCGTGAGCTTAATATGCTTTTGTTGTTGGCTTAACTCAAATCTCTCTCTCTCACTTTCTCTACAATGCAATAACCAAGAAATAAGGTGATACAATGACAAGGGGCAGGTCTGTGCTGAGGCACTGTTTATTTATACATTCTGTAATGTGCCTTTCATGGTCAGTTAGGAAACACTGATGGCTGTTTGGTTGTTATTTTTAATGTGGTTTGTCTCTGAATCCTCATGCATCCTGAAATTAACAGCCAGGCAAATATTCCATTTGCAGTTTGGCTCAATATTAGTAGAGGACAAAAAAAAAATATTTTATTTTTAGGAGTTTATACCTAAAGGCTTCTGATTATCTTAGCAAAAGTGCAGTAATATATAACTCACATTTCAGCCAGTGGTTGAGAAGTTTTCAGAGAAGGAATAAACACTGAACAAAAGGGAAAGCAGTGTCATAGACATGAGCCTACGTCTCTGCAGACATAAAATGGGCATAACTTGTGTTATGTCCTCAAAACTCACAAATCCATAGCAGCAGAAAACCAAGCCCTATATTTGATAATTCATTTAAGTGCAACACAATTAACAGGAAGGTGTTTAATGACACCAGTGCCTGTGGTATCTAATCTAACACTCTCTGTCCTTCTTCAGCCTGGCCAAAACTGTGCTCAGGCAGGAATGTGCTGGGGGGCATCGTTCTGCTTTGCTCTTCCTGTCTGTCTGTTTTATCTTTTTAATTTCCTGTGACCATGAGTAATGTTGGAAGGACTCTCAGTCAACATGCTGCCCATGAACCAGGGGCTTGGGACCACTATGCAAGAACCAGACCCAATGCAAGGCTTTCTGCAAAAAATTTCCCGTTGGGGAAGGGCTGTAGCCCAGTGGTTGTAGATGTTCCCAGAGAAAAAAACACAGGTGCAGTTTTAAATCTACACTTGCTATGTTGTGAAATCTAATCAGAGAGACATAGCTGTCTTTCATAGCTTCATATAGTTTAAGGAGTTTTTAGATCACCTAATCTGACCTAATGTGTATTTTAGGACATTACATTATATCACCCCAAAGTCCCTATATGAACTCAATGGTAAATGTTCAATAAAACGTTTGCTTTGCAGAAAGGTAAAACACAATGCATCACAGGCAAGGCAAGGCAAGCAAGCAAGGCATCAAAGCCCAAAAGTGCTGTGACAGTCCCACTTTTATTTTCCCCATTTCAGAGGCAGAAAGAACAAGCTGTGGGTGTCCAGTGCCTCCCAAGCTGACATGAAGAGCTTCTATTCAGAGCCTAAGGGCATCAAGTAAAGTGCTAAGAGAAATGGCTGGAATTTCATTAAGTGAAATTTAGTTGCTTGAATCAGGTCACTTTGTGGAGAAAACTCACCTATTCCAGCCTAATGTGAGGGAAAATATTCTTAACCCTGAGCCCTTTTATTACAGTCCTGCAGCTGTGGCCAAAACTCATCCAATAGGCCTTGCAGAACAGGATTTGCTGTAGCTCTGTAGAGGAGGTGGACCCATTTTGTCCAGCTCAGCTTTTGGCCAATTTCTGGCACTGTCCAGTCACCGATGCTTGGGAGGACCAGCCCTTCCTGAACCTCATGTGCAGAAACTGAGAGCCATGGATTTGACACTAATCACTGCCTTCTTGCAGAGCTGCAGATGCCATGAGGATTCTAGAGGCCATCTTGTTCCCTCTGTGGCCTGGCCAGAAGGGACTGAACAGAAAGTTTCAGAGATGCCCAGACACCAGGGGAGAGCAGCAGAGCTACTTGGCCCCAGCCCTGTATGTCTCAGCTGTGTGAATTTTTCCTGAAGGTCACATTTTGTCAAACTATGTGCTTTCATCTTAAAGATCATAAACCATGGGATATCTATCCAGTCCTCTGTTTCGACATTTGGTTGCCCCCACATTTAGCGATTTATACTTCACTTCAGACAGCACTTGTCTAAATTCATCTTCTACTCTTTCCACTATGTTACACTGGTGGTCTGGGTTCCCACCAGGCTGTAAGCCCTCACATTATCAGATATCTTTTCTATATCTGATTTCTTGCAGTCCCACTGCAGGTTTCCACTGCAAACTGAATATTAGTGGAGAGATAGAAATATACTTCTTAACGATATGGCTTGAACACACACACTCCCTAGCATTAATGGGCAAAGACTAAAGCCTTTTAGAGCAAACCCATGAAACTCAATGTATCATTAAGCGTATTTTTTTTTACCCCTTTCCCCCCCCTGTAGCCCAGCCATAGGCTTCTCCCCTTGTTTATAAAGCTCCATATCTGCTGGAGAATGGAAATCTCTGCTTCCATTTTCTTAAGTGTTGCTTCCTGACCACAGGCTTTTTAGAAGAAAGGACAGCATTTCTGCATGCCAATCAGCTGGTTTGGCTATGGAATTTAACTGTCTGGAATTAGGGATGACAACAAAAAAATGTAAAGGCCTGTGCCAAGTCTCAAAAACAGGAAGGCTATCATTTGGATGCTTAAGGATAAAACCCATTATTCTTAAAAACAAAAAAAAATGAAAAACAACAACAACAAAAAAAAACAAACAACCACACACAAAAAGTCTCCGAGCCCACGTTGGCAAACCTTCAGCAGCCACCATTCTCCAGACAAGAAGAGACAGTCTGTCAGCAATAGAAGGCTTATGGTATTTTTTCCATGCTGATTCCCTTGGTGACTAAACGAAAAAGTGGCACTTTTATAGCTGAATTTTAATGGCTTACTTTATGCTCTGCATCAGAGACGCAGCCAAGTTACATAAAATACTATCAAGCCATCTACTAGCTATGGGTTCCAATTTTTTTTTTCTGAGAGTTAATGACCTAAGCTGGCATAAGGAAAACACAGGCAAGAATCACGTTTATGGTACACACTAACTAACTTGACGTTTTGTGCTTAGTTACTTATTTTCATGGATGCTGTATAAAACTGCTTTCATCCACATTTGGAGTTAGGGTTTTTTTTGCAAGGACATGAAAGTTCCTGTAGCATCTTCCTATGCTGGGTAAGCAAGTAACAAACCCAGTGTAAAATATTTACCTGTATACTTTTAGTACTGCTTTACTTACACTGTGTCACACACTGCCTACACATGCAACCCTGTGGCTTTTTTTGCATGGCCATGCAATGGTGAAGTATTGATGAGTAAGTCCAGCTGCCAAGCTGAGAAATCACAGGGCTCCCCAGCTGATCTCAGCTGCTGTTGTAACCATTAATGAGAGAGGAATTCTCCAAATCTCATTTGGTTTTAGATGAGTGTAATTACCAAAGCCAGCTACAAACACTGGCTGGGGAGGAAGGTGCATTTGTTGAATTTAGCTTTAATTCTCTTGCTGGAGTGCTGACGAAGTTCTGAAAATTTCAAGCAAATTTAGTTTGTTTTCTTTGCTGACACCACACTGGAGCAAACTGGGAGTAAGCTGAGGCTATAGAGGTGTAAAGTGGCCACAGTGGAGCTAGCTATTGCTTTTGGGTGGGCTTTGAGGTAAAGCCCAAATACAGCCTCGCATCAATGAATCTGCAGGTCTCAACATGGCTTGTAGCTGCAAGATTGTAATTTCTCTCTCTCTTTCTATCTATATAAATACACACAATATGTATTAATGTATACATATGCTATTATTATATGCATATATGTGCATGTTTATCTCTGTATCTATCTATACAAGGGTGCATCAGGTTAGAATACACTGTCTAAAATGTTATTGGTTTCCTGCTTCTCTTCTACTGTTTCTAGGCACAGCCTGCCAAGACGATGACAGTCACTTATTCCAGCAAAGTAGCAAATGCCACTTTCTTTGGATTTCACAGATTACTCCTAAAGTGGAAAGGCAGCATCTACAAATTGCTGTACAGAGAATTTATTGTTTTTGCTACTCTTTACACAGCGATAAGTGTATTATACAGGTACACTCTTTCCAATTCACATCTCATTAAATGTTATACTGAAGTCTCACACTCCACAGTGCTACACTGATGGATTATGGTTGGGGGGAGGTTGTTTTTTCCCTTGGACCTTTTCTAATGTCCTTTACTTTCCGTGTTTAAAACTTCTAGAGAAAACATGTAGGGTATAAATAAAATACTGTCTATTGAATTCAGCTGATTCTACTTTCAGCTCAGTATAGAGCAACCATCCTACTGAATAAACACCCATAGCCTGCCTGTGTTATGCAGCTTTTATCATTTTGATGGTGAATTGGTGGCAGCAAACATTACTCTCTGCTTTAAATGATAAATACAGACCTAAATGATAAGTACAGACAGTTGCAAAACTGTCTTCAGTTGCTGTAATTTATTTAACAACCCTGAAAGGTAATAATTTGAGAGCCAGGTTAGGAAAAGCAAAGTTTTGCTTAAAGCTAGGACATGGCTAACGTTATTTTTAAGCTGGCAGGGCCAAGCAAAGCTGCATAGAAACCAGATGCAGTTGTTACCTGTGAGTAACCCAGCACCCAAGAGGGTCACATTAGGAGAGTTGCTTCTTCCACCAAGGTGTGAATTAAACACCCTTATGACAGATGCAATGCATCAGTTAGCACAGTGTAACTTTTAATTGATGAAGTGCACTACACATTAGTATCAAAATCATGATTCAGCTCTTACCTTGGTCTGTAATTAGATCTCAGTGTTTGCTTTTTATGTGAAGAAAGGAGAAAATGAGCTTCAGTTTGTCTGTGATTAATCACTAATTTTCCAAATGTTCAGTAATCTATACGTGTAAAGTCAGAAAGTTTACAGCCTGATATGTAAAGAAACACCAAAGTCTCATATTTATTAAAATTAATCCAGTTTTACTGAAATGTTAAGCAATTAAAGACCATGGTAAACACACCATGGAAGACCCTCTATATATGCTGCAGGGCCAATATTTTTCACATGTTCCTTTTATTTTTAAATCAAAGAACAGCTGGAATATGCATTTATACAAATAAAATAATTGTTTCTATTTAAGCTTGTTGTATTTCATTAGGTATCTTCTCCATGAGCAGAATCTCCCATGCTCCACTCATTCCCTATGATCTGGTGAATGTTTTCCTCACTGCAAAATAAATGCAGTTGTTTTGTTCTTAATCTTGTGTAAGAGAGAAATTTCATAGGAGTAAGAGTAAAAACATCATGGCATTTTTAAATAAGAGCTATTAGAGCTTGGTAACCTTTTGCAATTCAAGCTGACCTGAGCATTTTTACTAAGTAGCCCTCTGAAACATGGCAGCAATCTCTACTAGCAGACTTACAGCTTGGTATAGTTAGTGGTCTGCATGAGATAGCAAGTTAATTCTCCAGCTGTGTTAGTAGTAATTAGTAGTGCCAGTCAAATTAGTCACAAGAAAACTGCAAAGACAGGGGAATAATATTGTCTTCTCCTCCAGAGTCTTCATTACATGCCAAAAGTATTCAGCACTTTACCTTTAAGAATTTGCTTGAAGACATTAGCCAAGGCTGTTCCCAATTGCACATACCTGATTATTCATACATATTTGCACTTTGTAGCTAGTGCCAGAATATTATGAAAGGCTGGATACATTTTATTTTTGCTGCAGATTTTTTCTTACAGGTAGTCAGAAACGGTTCTTTGAAAAACTGTCAATTTACTGTGACAAATATGCTGAACAAATCCCGGTAACTTTTGTGCTTGGTAAGTACCAGTTACATCGGAAATTATTCTCCAGCGCTGTCTCTGTTCAGGCGTTTGGTGAATGTCTGTGCATGGAAACATTTCAGAGCTGAGGGGCATAGGAGAGGTTAGAGGCTTAAAATAATCAACTTCCAAAATGTCTCCTTAAATTTTAGTTGCTTTTGTCACATCATCATTTATGCTCATGTTTTTAATAGACCAACAAAAGAGTAAAGTTTCCATGGGTATATATATATATATATACACACATAGTGCCCACTAACACTTAGACATTGTGCCTGAACTTTCAAAGCACTAAATCCACTCAAGGCTTACTGCAGAAGAGGAAATCTGGAAGTTCTTGAGTATTATATACTCAGCTGGAACAGGCCAGTAAGTTGCACTGTCTATTAAATAATTAGCATTGATTGCATCCTGGGTTTTAGTGTGACTTACTGCATTTATTCTGGGAAATGTAGCAGCTTAGTGATACAGATAACACCCTGAAAACTGAATCATAATACCCTAAACAGAAATCCTGATAGGCACTGGAATTTTTATTTCTTTTTTCCTCCTAAACCTCAGGTTTCTACGTCACTTTGGTGGTGAACCGCTGGTGGAACCAGTTTGTGAACTTGCCGTGGCCAGATCGGCTGATGTTCCTCATCTCCAGCTGCGTGCAGGGCAGGGATGAGTACGGGCGCTTGTTGCGGAGGACTCTGATGCGCTACGTGAACCTGACGTCTCTGCTGATCTTCCGCTCCGTCAGCACAGCTGTGTACAAAAGGTTTCCCACCATGGACCACGTGGTAGGAGCAGGTACTGCTGAGTCCTTCACCCCAAAATGTCTCTCCTTTCCCTCAGAGGTGGGGGCATAGGGAGGGAAGGAGCCAGGCTCATTTTCCCCTTCCTCTTTGGCCCCCGTGTGCCTCATACTGACCCATGTCAAAGCTACCACGTTTTTGTCCAGGGCTTGAACGACGTGCCCTTAAGCGTGCACCTTTAATGCTCTCAAAGTCTTCATCTAGCAACGCTACAGACATCGAGTTTGAAGTTCTTAGGTCGATTTTCTCTCAGACAAGAGGCAGTGAAGGCAATAGGCCTGGCCTGAACATGCAGTCCTACGGAGCGGGTGCAGCATTCTCCAAAATGTGAAAAATAATGTAGTTGCACTGTTGTATGATGCAGTAGTAATTGTGGACTTGTTACACACCATTGCCTCAATGTCTAGGATATAACCTTGGATATAACCTTGTTTTGAATGTCAGGCTGTTCTCTGCACTTCACCGGTACAGCTTTATCTCAATTATTTGTAAGTAGCTTGTATTACCCGTAGATCTATTGCAATACACAAAACCCCCCACAACCTCAAGGGTGTTTTCTTTAAAATTGCACTCTCACCTTAAGCTTAGCTTTACAGGGATGAACATTAAGTGGATCTTAAATTTTCTGTTGTTTTGATAAGACAGTGAGTGTGATGATGGGGAATAGAGTTCAACATGTAAGATTTTGCTTGTCCATGAAGGACCTGCCACTGAGTATTTAAAAGTAAGCTGTGATGCCATGCATTCTGACTGGATTGGTCAGAGTCAGGGGTAGGACACCAGTGCAGAGATGTGGGGATCTGTTCCAAATAAGACAAGTCATACATTTTTTACTTAACATCTTGCATTTTAAAAAAATTATTCCTTTGGCAGAGATTAGCAAGCAAAGTTATAGCAAGTTAAAATATGTAGAGTGTATGTCCCTATACACATTACAAGTATGTGTGAAAAGCTTTTGATATTAAAAAAATAGCCAGGCAAAATGCAGAATGCACTGACCTTACAAAAAACCAAAAACCAAACCAAGAAACAAACAAAAAAACCAAACCATAACCAAAACAACCAAAACCAAACCAAAACAAATTGTGTTGGATTCAGCTGGATTTTGAGGTTCTCTTCCTTGTGCAGTTCAACAAAACTGTTTAACTGTGCCTGTGAGAGGTCAGGGAAGCTTCTGCCACTCTCCCCAGCAATCTGCTCCTAGTACACACTGGAAAATTACAACATTTCCAGCAGGCTAATCCAGCTCTGCCTCCCTATTGCTAAAGACAATCTGTTCCAAGAGAGACAAAATGTCACAGTGTTGTACAAAAATTGCAGACTGGAAAACAAGTTCTGGTGGATTTTTTGTTTCTTGTTGGTTTTGTTTGGTTGTTTACAGTGGGAAATGTTCTACTATAAATTATATAACTAAGTATTAATAGTGTAGTCAGCTCTGTGGATTTCAGTACTTATTCTGTAGGTTTTGATACCTATTGTGCCACAGAATGTTTGTTGATAAAGTACTGATCACTTGATGGTGTATTTTGGTTCTGTCAACATCCAGTAATGAAGACAGTACCCTGCAATATCCCATCCCTAGCTCCCTGTGTCATTGCATATCAGACTGCATGGGAGTGCAACATTTAATATGAATGTGAGCAGCAGAATCTAATACTTACAGCACAGTCATCATTGAAACAACTTGTGCCGACTTTGCATTTCACTGCCAAACTGAGAACTGCCCCAGCATGACTATTGCTATGCATTTCCCTTTTCAGCAAATGAACTGCTTAAATTCATAGATTTAAAAGTCTGAGAACAGTGTAATGCTAATCTAGTCTGACTCATCCATAACACAAGGCATAAAAGCTTACTCACAACATCCTTTGTTGTGGTGCAATTCCTGACTGAGCTATAACACTTTCTAGGAACATAACCAGCCCTGACTTAAAATTCAGCTGGGTATAATGGAGACTACATCACATTCTAGGTGAACTGACATTTCCAAGGGTGAGCTCACTGTTGAAAAGTGAAATTTTATTCTCAGTTTGAATTTGCACAGCATCATCTTCTACTCAATGGATTTTGTCATGGGTTTGCGTTATTGTTTTCTTAATTAGATTAATACCCCATTTTCCCTCAATAGCAACCTGTTAGCAGGGTGCATAAAGGCTTGAATAAACCTAAGAGCTTCACCTTCTGTAGTATCTCCTTACAGGGGATGATCTTCAGTGCTGGATCTTACTCCTAACTCTTTTCTAAAGTATTTTTCTTTTTTTAGCTTTCTTTATGGAGCTGTAGGCATGCAGGTAGATCCATGATGCTGTTATGCTGAGTACGTGGCACACACGCCGTGAGCGTCACATGCCTAGCAGCAGTTCTGAGCCTGCCAGGCCTGTTGGCTGCAAAGTGCTGGAGGGAAGTTGCATGCTCAAGAACACAAGTCTTGAAAAAACAGGAATAGTGAATCAGCAGCTGGGCAGAGAGCAGCCCAAAACAGCTGATAGGAAATGCTGAAGAGAAACAGGAGTAGTGAGCCCAACTAAATTAATACCCATGAACGACTGAAGTTTGCAGTCCCAAAAACTCTACTGGAATGAAGTACCTCAATTAATTCTTTCCCACACAACACAGAAGCAGAAAGCAAAACGTTCATCTACTTGGTAATTGTTAGTGAACTCTGAAGATGTGGGAGATGGCTGCCGTTCCATTCCTTCTCTAGCCATTCCTCTTCAGAGTATTTGGTGTGGGTACCCTGACCAGTCTTGTCTCAAACCATTCTGTTTTGATGGAAGAACTGATACTTTTTTAATTACCTGAGGGGAAGTACAAGCTACTTTTACAGCCAGGCTTTTGCTCTCATCAATAATTTCCCCACAAGATCACTGTGGCTGACACTATTCACATTAGTGTCCTTTGATTATTTATTTATTGCATCCCATGTCAAGCTTCTCATGCTTTCACAAGGATTCAGCGCCCTGTCATTCCCTAGATCATCCTTTTCAAGATCTTTGCACAGTACTTGCCAAATATTTCCACTCTTCTGGGGCTGCTCCACTATTCCAGTGCTTGTCAAAACCAGAGAGTTCCTCAGTTAATTCTCTGAATACTCTTGAACCAAAATAGCATGACCATGTTTAGAAACCATTTAATTTTAATAACTGAGGTTTGAGATCTTCCTCTGTATGTGATGGAAGATTAAGTGCTTCTTTACTGCTGGTTCTGAACTGTGTATTGTTTCCATACCCTTCACCAGTAGTAAGAGCAATCCAGACTTCTTTAATCTTTTCTGGGATAAAAATATTAGGCATTATTAATATCCATCAAAGAGAATATTTAATTAATACAAGCACCAACCCCTTAACTTTAAAAATACTGACAATATGAATGTTACTGTTAAAAGAACCAGGGTTTGTTGAGCTTTTCTGAACAAAAATGTACCTATTTTCAGTGGAGAGCTGAACTGATCCTTGTGGTTTTGCTGTTCTTTGTGACCCCCTCAGGCTGTGTCCTTCCAGATAATGACTTCCCAGAGCCTCTCAAGTGACTTGCATCCAGTGTTTACTCCAGACTGTCAATTTTCTGATATCCTGTCTGTCTGATTCAGCCTGATGGAAACATCTTTTCCTGTCCTGTAAAGAATAGGCTTCCCAGCCAAAAATCAAAGGCAGCCTGAAAGACTTTCAGGAGTCAGGAGTCATGACTAGCAGGGCAATTTGTCTGGTTGCCTGATTATTTCTGTGCAGTTGATTATGAGAGCTGGCTGCAAATTGTCCAGGGATCTTTTAGCTCTGTCTTATTCTGCTGTCAGATTGCAGGGTACTGCAGGAATACTGTGTCTTGCTGCTGAACTCTGCCTCTTCCACAGAGTTTTCTGTCCTGTCCATGTTTTCCTTCTCCACAGTAGCAGTATTTCATACCTCCTGGGTTGACTTGTTGCACGTCTTCTGGCCCAGTGTCCTGCTAGCAGCAGGATTTCTGTACATTATTCCTTCTCCATCTCTTTGCATGCCTTCGTAACCCCAAAGAAAACATGAAACACAATCTGGCAGGGAGTATTCCACTGGCAGAAGTCATGGTCTCTGTTGAGCTGTTTCACACATGCACTTGTATTCTCTGTTGCTTGATCAATGCTTTGCGGATTTACCCAAAAAATATCAGAATCAGGTGGTCACATAACTGCCCTTACAACATATGTCAAGACGCTGCTGAACCATCACTGCTGAAAAGTAATAGTTTCTTGACTGATATATCCAGTTCCTTATTTTTCTAAGAGGAGAATGTGAAACTAGAGAGTAATTTGGAGAATTCCCAGAATCAGCAGTGTCAGAGTTGGAAGGGACCTCTGGAGACCATCTAGTCCAACCCCAAATCTAAAGCAGGATTGCCTAGAGCACATTACTCAGGGCTGAGTTCAGGTGGATCTTGAGTATCTCCAGAGGAGGAGACTCCACGACCTCCCTAGGCAGCCTGTTCCAGTGCTCCTTCACCCTCATAGTAAAGAAGTTTTTCCTCATGTTCAGATGGAACTTTTTGTGTTCCAGCTTGTGCCCATTGCCCCTCATCCTGTCACTGGGCACTACTGAAAAGAGTCTGGTCCATCCTCCCTGCTCCCACCTTTTAGATACTTACAGGCATTGACAAGGTCTCTCCTCAGCCTTCTCTTCCTCAGGCTAAAGAGTCCCAGCTCTTTCAGCCTTTCCTCAGAAGAAAGATGCTCCAATACCCCAGTCATCTTTGTTGCCCTCTGCTGGACTCTCTCCAGCAGTTCCCTTTCTCTCTTGAACTGGGGAGCCCAGAACTGGACACAGTATTCCAGATGTGGCCTATAAAAAATAATTCTTAGTGTTATATGTATCAACAACCTGTTAGTGGTCAGATATGAGAACACAGTAATAGGACATTATTGCATAAATTGATTAAGAGGGATTTTGCACAGGTAGTTATTGCTAAAAGAAGTTGTTTCAATCAAGATCTATCCTGGAAAAAAAATAGAATCTCAAAAAAGGAAAGGAGGAGGCTACGAGTTAGAATTATAAATAGTGCTTTGCATATTTCTATGCAAATATCACATAAAGAGATTCAAACAGTCAAAATTTATAGCATCAGTTGTACTGACTGAACAGAGTAAATGAAATCTTATGCATTTATTTTTGTATTTATTGTACTTTTTTGTAAATAGGTTTCATGACAAGATATGAAAGAAAACTTTTTGATGACCTTAAGTCTCCTCACCTTAAATACTGGGTTCCATTTGTCTGGTTTGGAAATTTGGCATCAAAGGCAACAAAAGAGGGAAGAATTCGAGACAGTGTAGATCTGCAGGCACTGATGACTGTAAGTAGAGAAAGTAAATCTGCAGAAAACTAATCTGAAACTACTGTGTGGTAGCTTTTCACTTACATAATTTGACTTAGTGCTCACAACACTCCAGAGTCACCTAAATGATTTTACTCACGTTTTATACCATTTTTCTGGGTTTACCAATTTACAGAGGGGACACACAACAGCAGGTCACTGGGATGGTATTTATATGACTAAGAAGGCATTAACTGAAGCAACAAATTGATGACTAAAAATTATTGTAACATCACTGTAAATTCATACTTGTTTCATTGCTGTGGAAAAAAAAAAAAAAAAGAGAGAGAATAATTTGACATTTTTAAGATTTTAATATTAGTTTCAGGGAAGATAATCTTCCTGAATATTTCATTAAGTGGTCAAACATCCTTTTTGTGTCATAATATATTCTCTTTCGTGTATCACTGGACTGTGGATAAGTTAGAAACAAAAGATAATTTGTGAAAAAATACACAAGACACTATTTCAACTCCACAAACTAAATGAATATTTGAATGTGACAATAAGGTTTTGGATATTGTTATGATATCAAGTTATATATACTCCACTTTCTTATCTCCCTGTCCTTCTATATGTGTAAATATGAATTGTAATGAAGTGGTTGTCATTTAGAATTGAATGCTATGCAATTTTAGTTTGTTGAGGTTGTTCTGTTTTGTTTTGTTTTGTTTCTCTTTAGGAGATGAATAAGTACCGGTCTTGGTGTAGTCTCTTGTTTGGTTATGACTGGGTTGGAATTCCACTGGTCTATACCCAGGTACTGAGACATTATCCTTTATAAAATTTGAAATACTATTCCCTTCAAAGGGGAGTTGGGTGCAAAACATCCATAGAGTCAATTAGAGTCTCCAAGCTGTTGAGGACTTGACTCCTATGGGATCACGGAGGCCTGGCTAACTGCTTAGGTCATATTTAATGCAGAGATTTTTTGCAGGCCTTGCAAAATCTGGGAGGAGGAAACACTGAAATGTTTTTATGTTTCCTGGATCTTCTTCCTGGCTGTAATTATTCCCATGGACTCTCTATTTATAATACCCCCCTAAAGATTTCTAAATTCATGGTAGTCAGAGGCCTTTGGGTATGTGTTGCCTTATTCATAAGATTATATTATCACACAATTTCAATGAAGTTTTGTTCTTTGCAGGTCGTTACTCTCGCTGTCTATACTTTTTTCTTTGCCTGCCTGATAGGACGCCAATTTTTGGACACTGACCAAGGGTATCAGGGACATGACTTAGATCTTTACATTCCAATCTTCACACTGTTACAGTTCTTCTTCTACGCAGGATGGCTCAAGGTAAGCTAGCATTCTGGAAAGGTCATGGGGGAACCCTCCTGGGGGTGGCTGGGTGAAGATGTCAGAGCTGAAGCCATGGTGACAGATTTGTGGCACACTGTAAAACCATTGAAGATTAATGGTGTTACACCAAAGCTGTATTGAGCCCAAAGTGTCCTGTGATCATAAAGAAACATCATGCAATACATTTTAAATTCCACCTGACAGATCTTACAGTAAGAGACCATCAGGAACCTGAAAGAGCCCATTTTAGTGGGGCCAGTGCAGCCACAGCTCCCCAAGGGAGTATTACTCAGGCAAAATAAGATCCCAGTACTTGGACTATAAAATGACAGATGAAAGATTAAAAGAAAAACCTTTCTCCCACTCTGCTGCGCAATGGGGAAATACAGCTGCAGACCTGGCATGGGCTGAAAGGGATTGAATTCTACTTTCTTCTTATGATCAAAGTCAGCCTTTAGTATCTGCTGTTAACTTAATCAGATGCAGGCAATTAAAGGTTTCCAGTTCCAGAGGGCTATCCAACAGGCAACATTGGCTACAACCCCAACACATAAAAATGTTCATTAAACAGAAGAGTTATAGAAGGAACTGGATGCTACCCATTAGCCTTCTGATGCCTGCTCAGTTAACATATCACCATCATGGTGATAGTTGAGTAATTAAGCCACATACCTCATGGCAGTTCTCTCTTCTGCAGCAAGTATCAGGGTAGACTAACTGGAAAAAATTTTCAAATAAAAAGCAAATTGATACATTAGGGTCCATGTGCATTAAGATTTCCTTTGGGGATTTTTAGTCATGGCTGGAAACTTAGAGCTAACTTTTCTCTTAGAATATGAATTGCACAAAGATTGGCCAGTTTTAGAGCTCCCTTCCCACAGCCAACTCCAAAGGGCAGAGTACAGTAGGCAGCACAACTGAGATGGTGGATTGTAGAGGAAAATAAAGTGCCTACAGGGCAAGCTCCTCTAGTCCTGTGTCCTCAGAAGTCAGGGGGAAAAGGGGTTTGCCACATAGGGACCAGCCTGGAAGGGAGCAGGAGAGAGAGAAAGTGGGGATGGTGTGGCAGGATTAGCAGGCTGCTCCTGCAGAAATGTGAGGCTTTATCTCTAGGCAATGACTTCCAGGCTTTTACTAGTGGCTTACAAAACTGTAAGCTGTTTGTTTGGACCACCCTGCTGGTGCTTCTAATAGGGGGAATGGTTTCCCCTTCATCTGAACCCAAGGCTGTTAATAGCATCTCTTCCAGTTAGGCTCAGGACTTCCCGCTGACTTCTGACTACAGCAGGTACAAGATGTCATCGTAACTGAAAAATCTTCTGCATAAGGAAATTAAAGGGAGGAGAAGCAGTTTTAAAAAGTGAATTTAATATCAGCAGTGCTCCCTCAGACCGGAGGTTTGTCCAAACCTGCAGTGCCACTGAGTCAGGATATTTCTGTCTTTAAGGTTACAGCCTGTTTCCTGCTGAGGGTGTTGGGCTTTGGCTGCCAGGCTGCAGAAAGGGCCCAGAGCTATTGACTTCCAGTAACTTGGCAGTTCCTCAGAAATTATGGCTAAACTGAGCTCATGCCTTGGCCTCGGGCCCAGTTTGTTGTATCTACAATACAGGGGTAAGGTTTCCCATCGTGTAAGACACTTCTAAATTCCAATTTCATTGTAGAGATAGACAGACCGTCCAAATTCAGACCTTAGTTGTCCAGTACAACATTCCTTTATGGAGAATGAAGTTGTGTCTCATATGCCAAGACCAGGTCAGCCAAGCAAAAGGCCACCACTGGTGTTCCCTCTGCTCCAGCCCTGCTCACCTTTTTTTGGTCATGTGACAAGTTTGTCAGTGGATTTTTGGGTGGTGATCCCCTGGTTTACAACAAACTGATCCAGCATCTTCCCTAGAGAGACACAACACAGTCTGTGTTCTGATTTATTCCTATTGCAGCACTTCCATAGTTATATCTCAAATGTGATGCTATGGCCCAGGCCAATGAGTGTGAGCAGAGGTGTCCCCTGTCTCCTTTTTGTTTGTCTTGCCTTACGGGTCTCACAATAGCCTGCTCAGCAGCTCATTTTCTGTCTTCCACTGCTGACCTGGGAAGTGATGGCCTTGGAGAGTCAGCAGGTGCTTACCAACTGGTATATCCTAGAGGCACGTGGGAGTAAATAGCCAGGGAGTGACAGCCTTACTGTTATAAGTTATTTAGATCATAGCCACCCATAGCAAGCTTCACAAGCAGGGCTGTTTAATCATACAGTTACTTCCTCCATATCCGCATTGAACAGAGGACCTGGCCACTGCTTCTGTGCATGGTCCTGGTGACCATCAGGTAGGCTTGGAAGGGTCAGCAAGAATGTAATCAGCTTCAAAACCAGGACTTGCAAAGGCAAACAGAGAGAGAAAAGCATGAAGGAGAGAGGATATTTAACCTCGGTGTACCAAGGAACTGAGAAATAGAGAAGCAGCCTGAATTTCCTGAAACTTAAAAAAATATATATGTTCCTATTTAATATTTTTTTTCTCCCCCAGCAGCTATGAGGTTTGTCCCCACAATGTACTCTGGTGATCATGGGGATGGGAGAGCAGTCTCTGGTTGTTTTCCATTTCTTTATTCCTTTGGGAGGGAGCAGGACTGGGTAAGGCTATGGGCAGCCAGAGAGGTTTCCTTCCCCAGCCTAGCTCTCAGACTAAGATCCCTCACCACAAAGGTGTCTTTAGGCTCACTGTTTGATTGTCTCCTCCACAGGATGGGCTTCTCCCCTGCAATTTTAATCACTTTGTGTACAGAAGGCCAAAATAACAGGCTGAATTATAGAACAAACTCAGGTCCTCTCTCCTGGCTTTGGCTAGCATGATGCTTGGCATCCACCTGAGTTAAGTATTTTGGTGAGCTGCTTTTCCTGAAAAGCTTCAGAGGGATGCCATCAGCATCACCCCCGAAAAACAAGCAGAGGCTGAAGGCTGAGTTGGAGAGATGAGCTGTACTCCCTGCAGCAAACTCCAGCTGTAGGGCTTGGGAATAGTGACTCAATGAGCTCATGGAGTATTGCAGACTGTAATACAATAACAGAGCCTCTAGCTGCTACACCATTCATTTAAATCAGCCAAAGACAACAGTAAGGAAGTGCAATGACTATCTTATGTGACAGTTACAGTGGCCCAGACATGTCTCAATTCCCAGTAGGCCAGCACTGACAATCATAATTGACAGCACCAATGAGGCACAGAGGCATGAATCTGTAGGAAAAGCAAGATGTGCCCTTGCTAGGCTGGCAAAACCATCACACAGGAGCTCAAGCTGTGATTGCAAGTGACAAGCAGGGAGAGAGAGAAAAACCTGATCCTATTTTCTCTGTGGCAGCAGTCCTGACATGGCAGGCCAATCTCTATTCACTGTCTCATTTTCCTTTCAGGTCGCTGAACAACTTATTAATCCATTTGGAGAAGATGATGATGATTTTGAAACTAACTGGTGCATCGATAGGAATTTGCAGGTTGCTGTTATTATTTCTACTTCCAGCTTTACTATACCATAGGTTATCATTATATTTAATGCTGTTTTGTATTTTGAGGTACAAATTAAGGGCAACAAATGTCAGCAAAACAAATTCATTCCCTGAAGGAGTACCTATGTCTGTGATCCCCAGATTTTGTTTTTAGAAGCTAATGCATCATTATTTTAGTATTTGGCATTTGTGAGGCCTGAGTAAACATGCAAACAGCTGACCTCAAACTATAAGCTCACTTTGTGCCTGGAATAACATGTAATATAGGTCAATCCTGCACAATCCAAAAGCCATCTATTCCTACACAGATGAGAACATGTTTTGCTAATCTGAATGTCAACAGATTACCATATTATGTATGATCCTTCCTTTTATTTTATTTTTTTTTAACTATAAAGGCGGCGAAGGTACCAAAACCAAAAAGCAGGACCTTCAACTAATAAGCAGGGCTCACACTGTGATTCACGTTGCGATGCTGCTGCCCACCGTGGCATCTGTGGTTGGCACAGGAGCCAGTGTCCTCAGTGGCAGGAGATGTGACATGGCCAGGGTACAAATTTACTGCAGTTACCCCCAGTTCCCAAAAAGCCCCTGTCTATCATGCCATGAAGGAGCCCAAAGATGTGAAAAGGTCCCACAGCACCTGCTGTTCCCCTTGAAGGCAAAGCCAAGCACAGGAGTGAGCTGCTGTAAGACCCCTGGGTTCTGCTGGGGACCACTGGGCTGGCAAAGCGGAGCCGAGGTGTTAGAGGGAGTGAGGGCAGGGCAAGCAAACCAGCATATTAAGCAAAGAAGCAATGCAGGTGCATGCAGGAGTGGGAAAGGCCTTCTCGCTGCCAGAGATGCTCTCTGGCTTGACACCAGTTCAGGCTACTCACACTATGATGCCTCAGAGGCCTTTGTATAAAATATATTTGAAGACCCTATAACAGGGTGGTCACATACTTTGTTCTGATGAAGTCTGGATGAAGCCTATCAGAAAGCTGCTTGGGCTCTGGACTTTTTAGGGAGCACAAACAATACACTACACAGACTTCACATAGCACATGGAGGATCACGTTCGCCATGCATGACGAGAGTCTTCAGTCTGATGCAAGTATCTTTGCAGCATAGAAGACTCAAGTCACAAGAAAAGTTACACTTTCACAAATACAGGAGGGTACAGGGGGTGTATTTTATAATTCCAAGTCTCTTCCCAATGCCCAGGCCAGCATACACAGCTTACTTTAAAGTGTTTCTGAAAGAACTGATGACCCAGGGAACTACAAAGCAGATTATTTCATATTCTGTACTGTGTTGAAAGTGACATGATTTATACAAAAAAAAATCTAAGGTCTCACTTCTGGCGGTGGACGAGATGCACATGAACTTGCCAAGGATGGAGAAAGATATTTACTGGAATGATTCCTCTGCCCGGCCACCCTACACAAAAGCAGCTGCTGATTACTGTATTCCTTCATTTCTTGGATCAACTATTGAAATGGGGTGAGTGGCACTAAGGGTCCTTAATACTGCCAGAAGGATGCACCTCCCCAACCCCTACAGCCCACACTGATTGGCAGACAATCAGTGCAGGGTTGTGGCAGTACTGTGAGGGGGGGACATGGAAATGGGAAATGATGTTAGGAGGGAGTGGACAGGCTGGTGTGGTGGGGTGATGTCTCCAGTGGTCCATGTGCTCATGTAAATTGTGCACCCATAGCTTAAAGTGTATCATTAATAAATAGGGTATCTTTGCAGGGAGGGTTTGTTGATAGTCTCTGAGCACAGGATGGCACCTGAAGACAGGGACTGACTGTTCTTAATAATTCTTTTTTTACTACAGCTTCATCATACAATTCCCTGTTTAGTTAGCTTGTTGCTTGTTAGTTAGCAGATGATGGATAAAATCAGTCCAGATCTTTGTGAAGATAAACAAGACTATCTTAAACATTGTATGGCTAATAATCTAGGTATGCAAGTAGGAGCAGTCAGATTTTGTGAAAAGATCAATCATAGAATCACAGAATGGTTTGGATTGGAAACGACCTTTAAAGGCCATCTAGTCCAACCCCCCCCTGCAGTGAGCAGGAACATCTTCAACTAGATCAGGTTGCTCAGAGCCCCATCCAACCTGACCTTGACTGTTTGTAGGGATGGGGCTTCTACCACCTCTCTGGGCAACCTGTTCCAGTGTTTCACCACTCTCGTGGTAAAAAATTTCTGCCTTATATCTAGTCTAAATCTACCCTCTTTCTGGTTAAAACCATTACCCCTAAGAAGATGAGTTATTTGCAGAGAGCAACACAAGAACCATCATTATAAAGAAACATATGGAGGATACAGGATTGCCCCATGTTGTCAGGTTCTATATAAGAAATCAGTGATAGACCAGTTATCTTAGAAGCCGTTGAGTTGAACACTTGTCACATGCTGCATTATAGGTCAGTAAGTTTAAATACCACCATGCCCAAATAAATACCAGGGCAAGCAGAGGTTTTTATATGAAAATCTGATTTTAAACTTTATAGTAGCTATTTTTTTAAGTTTAAAACTTCTCTCAGGAGGTTTTGCTTTTTTCCAAAATTGTCCAGCCTTTGTTAAAATGAAATTGTGCTTCATTTGTCCTGGAAAGTGGTACTTAATCATTTTTGTTCCTATTTTTTACATTTTTCCATGCATTCTACTACAAAGAACAATGGTTTATATGAGTTCCTTTTGTCACTCACAACCTTTTATTTCTTTTCTTCTGAAAAAAAACTAATCAATTGGCAAAAGAAAAGTAAAGAAGAAAGCAAGGAAGTAAAGAAGAAAAACTCATAGAATACAGTTTCTTTTACTGCAATTGCTAGCACGAAAAGGTGGCAAAGAAGAAACATTATTGAATCTGCAAACAATCTTTAATAAGAAGCATTTCACACAAAAAAAAAGGGGGGCAGTGAATGAAAAACAGCTCCTTGTTAGCCCCTGTGAAATGTAAACAGCTCTGATGTGCTGACTTTTTAATTAGTTATTTTCTCCTCTGAACTGTTTCTCTGTTAATCTCTAAGCAAACCTGGGTAGTTCTTATACAGACTTCAAAACAAGGTCTAAAGATTCATCCAAGTCTATAGCAAATACATAAAATTTGAGCCCAAATCCGAAGTCTTTTCCCAGTTCCCTCAAGCCAGCAACCGGAACAGGTTGCCTAGAGAGGTGGTGGAAGCCACATCCATGGGAACAGTCAAGGTCAGGTTGGACAGGGCTCTGAGCAACCTGATCTAGCTGAAGATGTCCCTGCTCACTGCAGGGGGTTGGACTAGATGACCTTTGAAGGTCACTTCCAACCCAAGCCATTCTGTGATTTTCACAAATGCTGGATGAAGTTCCTCTGTCCATCCAGGTTAGTGTTGCCTTCCAGCACTCCTCACCTCAGATTTGGCCCGAGCCCCTTTGCTAACTTTGCCTTTAGAGCAGGTAACTGGGCCAGTTTGGTTTGTCTTCTGGGGTGCACTGAGTCAGTAATGTGTACTGAATTGACTGGCAGGTGCAGCAATAGTTGTTCTCATGATCCACCAAGGATGGGCAGGAGAAGAGTACCAATTACAGGTGGGACTTCGAGACACACTGTTATGCCCCAGAAGTAAGTGAGATTGTGGCATCTGAGTAATTCCAACATTTTTTTTAAACCATTGCACCCTGCTTCCAGGAGTAACATTTTCGCTGTTGTTATTTTTACCTGAAGGATTCTCCTGAATTTTTTTCTAGAGCACCAAGTAGGGTTTTTTTCTCCACTTTCTGCACCCTAAGCCCAAGACTAACCATGTGGAGTGCCCACAGAGGGATGCAGCCCAAAAATGAAATGGTGCCAGATGTCTGGCTGGCTGCCCTCTCAGCCTGGTCCTCAGGAGAAGAGACACCTGGATGTGGAGAGATTTCTGTGTTATCTAACTGGTCCAAACGCACAGGCACTATTTCCTGGCACCCTCACCCCATTTCCACCCCTTCCATTCTTTTCCCTGGGAACACACTAGGGCCTTGGTCCCTATATCTTCCAGCTGAGATAGTGGGATATCCATGCATGCAGACCACATGCTTCCTATACGGTGATAGTGATACCTACTACCTGGCTTTATTTGGCAGGCTGGCTGATGCTGGATTCCTCCACGGGGAAGAGTGGCCCTGGGAAGAGGAGAAACACCGAAGACAATATTCAGTGCTAAGAAGAGTCAAGAGGTTTCTCAGCGTCCACGAGGGCCCTCCGTCCCCGGCTCACCGAAGCTACAGTCGGCAGACAAGTGAGAATTCCGTGTTTTTCCCAGCGGACGAGAAGGGGTACATCAGGCGGTTGCAGGAGATGCACACCAGAGGGAGACACTCTACCTCGAGCTTCAAGAAGAAACACGAAGGAGCTGACAGAAGCAACAGGCTTCACAGTAGCAAAGATCTAGGGCCCATCACGGAAACCTCAAGGAATGAGGCACATTTTGGCGACAGTGACACCTCATCCGAGATAAACAAGCCAGTTCCTGAGGTCATAATCTCTGAAGCTGAGGAGACAGCACCTGACGTGCTGGGCAAACCAGGTCCGCAAACAGCACACGCTGCAAGCATGCCAGAAGAGAAGCTTCAGAGGAGTCTAACTGAGGAAAATGTGACTCTTCTGGACCACCCTTATTTCCCCCCCGAAATGCCTACATACCTCCTAGGCTCTGAGTTGCATCAGTCACTTCCCACTGTGATAGGGGAGCCCAAACATGAACCCCTTGTTAGCAACATAGCTGGTTTCATGACAGATCATGAGAGATACATTCAGCGATGGAGTTTACCGAGCTTCCATAGTCATATTGACGCTGCACCACCTTCAGCAGAATCTGGGACAACTTCAGAGCAAGGGACCTCCACAGATGGAAAAAATGCTACTTCTGCTGCTGTTCCAGAGATATTTGAGATGCAGCACTTATGGGAAAACTTGGATGGTAAAGAAACAGCTATAGTAGAATTTTATCATGAGAAAAGTGAAAGAAAACTTTGACCGTCCTTCCCCTGGTTCTGACTGAACTTATTGTCTTCTTTTGAAAGTGGTTCTCACACACATTATCTAGAAGTGCAGAAAGGCAGACATGATGCTCAGACAAATCCTGAGCAAGATCCAACAGAGGATTTGAGCACCTAAATAGGAGGAATTGTGGTAACATACTTTAAACTGCTTGGTCACTGGCTCGAAATCTGTGACCCTGTGGGGAAAATATTTATGGGGAGAACTGAGAGCCTCAGGAGTGGAGGCAAACCAGCCAGTGTGCTTGGCAGAAAGCTGTGTAGGCTCACCTAGAGGAAGCACCTAGATTATCAGAAGAGTCAGGTTAGCTCTATCCACTTTGGATCCATCCTGAACACTGCTAACTTTGGCTGCTCCTTCAAGGATGTCTGTGGCATCCTTGTAAGACCCACCAACAGTTTTAGTTTCTACTCAAGTGGCCAGAAGGGGAGGTGTGGGCTTAGCACTCTCCTCATCCTGGAGAGATTCAGCCCACCATCTCTCACTGTTTGGAGGAATGCTTGAAGAGACAGGCTCCTTGTTTATGTGGGACAAGAGCCTGCCCCTCTCCTGCTGAAGTTATGCCAGTACAGAGTGGAAAAAATAAAAGCATGAAATGTTTAACTTCATTGAAAAATGGAAAAGGCAAAACTGCAGATGAGCTGGGCATGGGAGGTCTGAGCCTTGGTTTCTGCTCCTTGGAGCATGTATATGGTGTACCAAGTGGCTGTTTATTGTAAAATACTGTGATGAAAGGGCTGTGGCACTCTCTCAGGAGGTGATGGAGCTGCAGGGGCACCTGAGCTCAGCGTTCTGCTCTTGTAGAGATCTTCACTTGGCAGCACACAGGCTGCAGTCATCCCAAGGAGACAAGCAAATGGTCTGAGACTACTAGGAGAAACTGCTCTCCGCTTGCTTCCTTCCTCGCCCATTCCCATGCTTCCCAGTTGTATCATATATGTTCTCCATTAACCCAAACCCAAGGCAGTATTAGGTGGCTTCTTCTGCTCACAGGGTGGCCAAACCACATCTCTACACCTCCTGGTAGCAACCCGGCCTTTCAGCTGCCGTTCCTGCAGGAAGTCTCGAAGGAAGCCCTGAAAGCAACAGCAGCTCTCTGTTTTTAACTCTCACCCACATCTATATGAATGCAGTTCAGAGCATGACGCCAGCATTCCCCCAGGAGTGAGTATCCAAGCAGATGGATACTCAAACCAGACAAGGGTTTCCCAGACACCTGCAGAGGAACTTCTTCACACCATGAGGTGAGGAGACACTCGTGTCTGACAGCAGCTGAGTGGTGAGGTTTGGTCACAGTTTTGGACTAAGCCAAACCACAGTTCTGGTGCAACCTCACCCTTGCCACTCCACAACAAGTCCCCAGGCAAATCAAGTTGTTGTGTTTGGGTTTGACCAACAAAATGAGGACTCCCAACAAAGTGAAATTATATTGAAATAAAGAGCATCTTACCCCAGCAGTCCTGTTTTCTGGATGGCCCTTGCTAGGCAACACTCAGCCTCTGAGCAGCATCCTCTAGCTTTTCAGTCATCAGAGTCCCAAACTGCTGACTCTCCCTAGGGAAACTGACCCTCTCAGCCTGTGACAATGCTGGAAACACAAAGTTTTCCTCTACATCAACAGAGAAAAAGTATTTTCCTCCAACATTTCCTCTTTATTCCCTATTTATTCTTTTAGCAGAAGGCACACATTTCAATTTTGTATTTCCTCAAGTTAATTGTGTCTGCGACTGTCAGGGAACTGCATTTACCAATGAGCTTAACTGTAACAAATGGTAAATATATAGTATAAGAGAGAAGTTTTAAGGATCCACAGAAAGCTCCAGCCACACAGCTACACCCAAAGATAAAGTAATTGCTGCTCTCCGTGGGAGCCTGAAGCTCTCCTCCATAATGCTTTGTTAAAGACAGGAGAGCCAGACATATTTTGGAGGAGTTTGGCCATACTCCTTCCAGCTGCACATGAAGAGTTTTCAGCAGCTATGGAGAAACTGTGGCCTATTATCTAGCTCTCTCCTCAAAATACATAAGCTTGAAGAGCCGTCCTTCCATCTGTAAGGGAATTTAAACCAGAAATTAGAGATTACTGTAAAGTGCCCACTACAATTCTGCACTGAGGATCCGGTCCCACCACATCTCCTCACTCTCCTCCTTCACACACCTTCCATCAGGTGCTGGAGCAAAGTGCTCGTCCTCCCCAGGCCAGACATCACTATATTTCATCCCAGCACTGCTAAGCCTGAAGGAGCCTTCCCAGCTTCACATTGTCCAGTTCTTCTCATCTTCCATCATCATCTCCTCAGGCTGCTGCTACCTAGGATGCACACTGCTGCTTTCCACCAGGACATTACGAGTCTCATGAGCAATGATTTTGTTACCTCACCCCTCCCTGGCCAACACCTGTGTTCTTCCTTCAAGGGAGACTAAGGGTAGCCACACAGTAGCCCTTAGGTAGATAAAAGCTTCAGTTTAGCCCCACAGAGGTGCCTATTGGACATGTAGATGTAGATGCATGTTAAATTAGGAATGACAGCTCTGAAGTCCCACCATATCATGCAATACACCAATAGCCAGCTCCAGATTAGCTATCATATTCTGTTCATTGTTTGTAAGGAAGGTAGCCCTAGAGAGAGTTATCAGGAAAATTTTCTCTCCTCATTTAGTCTGTTATCTCACTTTTTTAAACATCTGCAGGGGCTGATTTGTGTTGCCTTCGGAAAGGCAAGGCGACCTGGTTCAGGAACGGCACGGCGACCAACCCCTGGTCGCTCGGTCCATACGCACACAGACACCAATGTGGTGGATGACAAAATGGCCTTTATTGCCATGTGGCATGGCATTATATAGCTTGAGTAACGTCACATCCGTTTTGCTTACATCACAGTCTATACACTATTGGCTGTCCCGAGGGGGGGCGGAGGGCCCTGTCTTTCCGTACAGCACGAGATCTTCCAGCCGCCAGACCCTGGCTACATTTCCCCCCTCCCTATGCATAATTAAATTGGCTAAATATAACAATTCTAAAAAACTACAGGTATAAAAATCCTAGATATAAAACATCCTGTTCCTATCTTAAACTTTATAACAATCTTAAAAAATTTAAATGTACAACGATCTCAAAAATATATACTGTAAACTTGAATAGAAAAATACAAGGCATGTTGAACTTGAGGTAGTTTGGGGGTAACAGGGTATAAAAATATTCCTAGAGCAATTGTTGATGCTGTACCAACATGATGTTAACTGTATCTAACCGGCTCCTGACAAATGACACGAGTCTGTTCAGTATGCAGGGTCCAAAGATTAATGCTATCATGATCATTGTGATCGGTCCCATCAAGGTAGATATCAAGGTGTTCAGCCATGGTGAATGGTTGAACCATGCTGCAAACCAATCTTGTTGTGCCTCTTGTTGCCGGGGTGTGCAGGTTACGAGGACGTCTGGTGATCCGGTTCTGTGGATAAAAACTTACAGTTTTCATTAGTTTAGGTCAGGCTTAATAGACTTAAGCGGACACCACTTGACTTTCCCATCTTTTTTGACTGCAGCATACCCTCACCCTGTAAGGACTAGCCTCCACCCTTGTTCCCATTCCCCTAGCTCATTTCTAATTATAACCAACGGGCCTTCTTCTAGCGCTCGAGCGGCCCAATGTTTTTGTGTAGGGCTATTCTTCTCTTCCCCCCTAGGAAATTGATTCAGTGCTAAAAGAGCGGTCGCTAGCAGGCGTGCTTGGTCTCCTGAGGGGATGACATTGACAAAACCCTCTGTCTTTGCCAGCACCTCTAATTTAGTTTTCAGGGTTTGATTTGCTCTTTCGACTATGGCTTGTCCTGTGCTATTGTATGGAATGCCATGTATTAGGGTGATACCCCATTTCAGAGCAAATGTCTGGACTGATTTGGAAACAAAATTTGGGCCATTGTCTGTTTTGATCTGACTAGGGATACCAAGCCATGCCATGACCGTTATCCAATGCTGGATGGTCGCTTTGGAGTCGGTTTTGGGGTGTTGTGTGGCTACGATCATTCCGCTATAGGTGTCCACAGTTACTGCTAGCCACGCTCGAGGTTTCAGCAACTGACAGAGTGTAAAATCTGTCTGCCACACTTCAGAGGCCTTGAGACCTCTGGGGTTGACTCCACTGGACCACAGTGGTGCTTTCTGACAGTGAGGACATGTAGCAACTACGTGTTTCGCATCAGTGACAGAAATCCCGCATTTCTTCGCTAGCGCTTTGGCCCCGATGTGAAGAGACTCATGTAACTGCCGGGCATCCCTTAGCGCCCACACTCCTTTTGCAGCGGCGTCTGCTTTGTCATTGCCATTTTGGAAAAACCCTTTGACCGGGTTATGGCTGTTGACGTGGATGACCGATATGGTGCCCTCTCGAGAAGAGAGTGCTTCTTCCAGCGTTAGGGCTACTGCTGATGTTGACACGCCGGGTCCTGACATGGCTAAGCAAAGCTTGGCCACGAACATCGAATCGGTCACTATGTTAAGGTGTTCCGTTGGAAACAGTCCACATGCCAGCACTATGGCCATTGCTTCTAGCTGCTGAACTGAAAGCGCACAATCGGTCATTTTGATGCAGTGCCATTCTTCTCCTGATTGCCACACTGCCGCCGCGGTTGAGGTTGTTGAGGATGCATCTGTGAAGACTGTTGGTCCCTGTTGGGGCCGGTCCATGATCTTCTGTGGGATGTCAATGTTGACGATTTCCAGCATTTGAGTCCAGGGGGGCTTTGCAGTGTACCGAACTTCTCCACCAAATCCGACAAGGGCTATAGCTAAATACTCTGACATGGTCACTGATTGTATTGGGAGCTGTTTGCGGAAGGGTAGGAATATCCTGGCAGGTTCAATGCCTAGGTGTCTTAGGGCGAGCTTTCTGCCTTTCATGATGAGATTGCCAAGGCACTCGACTCCTGGAGAGAATGCACGTGATGGCTTTCCTAGGACTATCCATTGTATTGGCTGGGCTTTTTCAGGTGGCCCCTGGGCCAGTGTCCCTACTCCCCCTCCCTTTGTGAAATGTACGTACAGGTCGAGTGGAACACCTGGGTTCCACCTGGCAAGCATGCTTGATGATACCTGTTGCTCGATGAAATCGAGGGAGTTCATTGCTTCTGTCATCAGAGTTTTTTGTTCCCATGGGTTCTTTCCTTTTAGAAGATCATGCAGGGGGGCCATGATTTCGGGGGGTATCAGGACAATATTGCGGAGCCATTGCAAGGACCCCACTAATTGTTGCATGTCGTGGAGTGTTCTGATGTCCCGACGGATTTTAATTTGGGGGGGTGTTATATAAGAACTGGTGATCCCCACTCCCAGAAAGGTTACACATGGTCCTCTTTTGACTTTTGCGCTCGCAATTTCGAACCCGTTTGTTTTTAAAGTTTCTGAAACTGCTGATACCAGATGGTCCACCTGACTTCCTGACGGCGCGGCAATCAAGATATCGTCCATGTACTGAATGATAGTCACTGTCGGGTCACTGCGCCGAACCGGTGCCAGCGCCCGATCCACTGCAATCTGGCAGATGGTAGGTGAGTTGATCATTCCCTGAGGCAGCACTTTCCACTGGAAGCGCAGGTTAGGGCGTTGGCTGTTTGGGAACATGACAGAAAAAGCAAACCGCTCCTTGTCCTCTTCATGCAGGGGTATTGAAAAGAAACAGTCCTTAATATCAAGGACGGCACAAGGTTGTCCTTCTGGTATCATGGAGTTCATAGGTAATAACGTTTGGACAGGACCCATTGGTTGGATCCTCTTGTTTACTTCTCGCAGGTCATGAAGGAGACGAAACCCTTCACCAGACCGTTTGGGGATTACAAAAACTGGGGTGTTCCATGGGCTGGTGGAAGGCTCTATGTGACCTCGTTGTAGTTCTCGGTCAACTAGTTCAAGAAGAGCGTCCATTCGAGGCTTTGGTAGGGGCCACTGCTCGACCCACACTGGGTCGGACGACTTCCACATCTGTCTGATTGGTGGAAGTGGGTGTACAGCAGTGGCCCTCACGGTAAATTTGTCACCCTGGCTTTCAAAAGGGCTAGAGCGTCCCTTCCCAACAGGGGTGGGACTCCAGGCATGACACATGGGAAGAGGGTTATGGTTTTCTCCGGTCCTTTTTCCGTGTGAAGCGTGATCGCTACTAATTGAGCACTCTTTCGAGCCTGGGTTAGTCCTCCGACTCCGCCCACCATGGGGGCATTCTCCAGTTTCCAGTGCTGGGGCCAGTTTGTTTCGGGAATGACTGTAACATCTGCTCCGGTGTCAATCAAAAAGGGAACACTAATGGTGATGTCATTTAAGGTATTGCAGAGGGAACAGATCCCCCAAACCACTGGCGGGCTATCACATTTCACTGCCAGGGCCACCCTGGGGTCTCGCCCCCAGAAGATGGTCCTTGCTGTTCCTGAGGTAGGGGCAGGTTTGGCTGGATTGTTGGTTGAGCCATAAAGTTGGTTGCTTCTCGAGGGTGCTGTGGGTTCGGATGCATTCCACCCCATCCGCGGTTGGTATGGTTGGGCCGCCTCATGTCCCACGTGGGAGGGGGCTGTGCACGGCCCCGGTGCCCTCTCCCCCTCCCGTTTCCCTGGTTTCTAGATCTGCATTCCCTGGCGAAATGTCCCTTCTTTCCACAAACCCAACAGAGTCCTCTGGGTCGATTTTGGTGTGGGGGGAGTGCTGTTGGTGGGTCCTCCAACCGAGGGCAGTTTGCTACCATATGCCCTGCCTGACCGCATTTAAAACATGCCATCACATTAGCCATCATGGTATTAACAGCCGTCTGAATTGGGGTTAGATGCTCTTCCCTTGCGACGTGCCTAATCATGTCCGTGATACTCGACCTCACTGGCAGTGAACGTAGGATTTCTTTGGTTACTGAGTTACACTGCTGACGTAAACAGTCTGCGACAACTGGGCCTTTTGCTTCTGCAGGCAGGGTTGAGGAGTCAACTGCTGCCTGGAGGCGATCCACAAATTGTGCAAAACTCTCACTTTCCTTTTGCTTAATCGAGGACCACGGCGATGGCTTGACAACAGTTCTGGAAGTTGCGTGAATGGCTTCTCTGGCTGCGCGAGTGGTTGCCATAATTTCATGGACCCGCAGGCCCTGGGCCTGCGCCTGGGGGGTGATCATTGTTGGGTCTTTACCCATCAGCCGCTGCAGTGTGGAGCCGTAGAGTGGGTGGTCTGCCCCGGTCACCTGGGCTAGTTGCCTTGTACAGTGGTCCTCCCATTCTTGTTTAAACACAAACATCCCTGCTCCGTCAAAGATCATTCTACAGGCTTGATTTATATCAAATGGGAGCAGATCATCTCCCCCAAAAAGGCCATCTATGAGGCTGGTGACCATAGCAGAATTGAGTCCTTTGTCTGCAATTGCCTTAATAATTGTATGTATGTCCTTAAGGTTTATTGGTGAAAAGACCCTCTGTCCCCCCTCCGTTAGCCGGACCGGGAATGCTAGTGTGGTTGGTGGGACCATCAGCACATGCAATTTTTATTCCTTTCCAGTCGGTGAAAGGGAATTCTTCCCCTCGCAGTCCTTTTTTATTTTGGATTTTATTTTTATTTTTATTTTGGATGGGGATATATTTGCTTTTGACTGTATTTATTCCCATTTCCTCTTCCTCTGAAGTTGAATCCGTCGCGAACTCCTCGCTCCAGTCCGTGTCTGACCCGAGGTCAGAGCTCGACTGACCGGCCGCTTCCGGTTGCCAGTGCCCTCTTGTCGGGCTCCGGCCCCGCCCCCTTCTGTCACGGGCGGGCGGACTCCGGCCCCACCCCCCTCCTCTGCGAGTGGGCGGTTCCCTCCCTCCCGGCTCACCCCGCCCCCTGCGGGGCGGGCTGTTTGCCCTATAAGGCGGGTGGCTCTGATTGGCTCCGCCCTTTGCTCACGGCCCCCTCCCCCTGCCGCTCGTGCACGCCCAGCGATGCCGGCGCCTCCTCCCCGCCCCCGCCACGTGCGCCTTCGCCCCGCTCCCTCCTCTTGCGCTCGGCGCCATCTCGGGGCGCACATGGCGGCGGTTCAGCCCAGAGCTCCTCAGACCCCGGTATCTCCGCGGCGCCCCTGGCCTCCTCGGCCAGCCCGCGCCAAAAGGATACGGCTCGTCTAAGCCTCTCCGTGAGCGGGTCGGGCTCCGGGGACCGTGGGGGGTCCGGGGACCGTGGGGCCGCGCCGCCCCCCCGCCGATCGGGGCTGGGGCTGCGCGGGGGGGTCAAAGCGGGCGGAGATTCCAATGTTTTTGTCTCGCCTCCCCCCGGATCCCCGGGCTCGGCGGAATCGTCACCGCCCGGGGGGTGCAAGGTCTGTGTGGCTGCCCCGACTCCCAGTTTCGGGGTGACCTTTAAACAATTCTTTGCCTCCCTCCAGGTCTCCTGTTCTCGTAGGGCTTTCTCCAGGGCCTGCACGACCCTCCCCCACGATTTCAGGTTTTTTCCACTACCCGAAGACATCGTCTCCTTGGCTAAAGCTTTAGTACATTTGTCCCACACCTCAGGGTGGAGAATATCCACCGGCTGGTCAATGACCCCGGTTTGCAGAAGTCTTGCAACAGCAAGAGTAAAATCTTTGGGCTTACAATCAATCCCCCACTGCTTATGTATTTGTAATACGACCTTCACAAGGGTTTCCATTTCGACCTTCACGAGTGCCTCAATCCTCGTTGGTTCCGGAGCGTCCTCCTCCTTGTTGGTCCGGGGCGTCCGCCGGGCTGGTTTTACCGCTCCGGCCGCCGTTCACCAGATTCCAGGCGATTTCCCGATTCGGGGCGAGATCCCTTGACTCCCGGGTATTAAATCATATTTTGGAATTATGTACTCTCTTAGGCACTTCTCTCAGTAAACTATTTTCCTAGCATGGACTATTTTAGCAAAGCCAACAATTTACAGTTCGTGTTCTCCAGTAGAAACAAATGATGTCAAATTATTGCATGAATACAGGCATTTGGAGAAACAGCACCACCTTGACTGTATTGGGCTGTCAAGAAGCACAAGGTTCAACCTACCATGCAAGTCAACTTGATATCTACCAGTAGCAGCAAGGCAGACCTACAGAATTTGGCAAACCTGGAAAAGATTGAGGAGACAATACAGCTAGGATAGACAAGTAGGTTGGAGCAGCAGCTCGCTCCCATCAGATGGTGTTTATCTTAAGAAGGATGAGATACATTAGAACAAAGTTCCCGCACACGCTGCCGAAATTTCTACCTGTTTCTAGGATGCATTTATGCTCTGCGCTGGAGTTCATAGTGCTGAGATATTTGCACAAGGACCAACCAGGTGTAGGGACACATCCCACTATCCTTAAAATCCTCTGTCATAAATAACAGATCACTAACTCCGACTGCAACCTCACGTCTGAGGAATATATATGTATTTTAGAAATAATGGATATGTACCAAAGTGTTAAGTCTGCTGCACAGCAGAGAAAACAAAAATACCCCACTGCTGTTAAATGAGTGATAAGGCTTTAGATATGTTTGTTTATCTTGGTTAGGACCTGTAGCCAGGGTCTGGCGGCCGGAAGATCTCGTGCTGTACGGAAAGACAGGGCCCTCTCCCCCCCCCTCGGGACAGCCAATAGTGTATAGACTGTGATGTAAGCAAAACGGATGTGACGTTACTCAAGCTATATAATGCCGTGCCGCATGGCAATAAAGGCCATTTTGTCATCCACCACATTGGTGTCTGTGTGCATATGGACCGAGCGACCAGGGGTTGGTCGCCGTGCCGTTCCTGAACCAGGTCGCCTTGCCTTTCCGAAGGCAACAAGGACCAAACAAATGACATTATTTAGACAAGTAAGTTATCTCATGGTCACTCTGTTCTTTGAGAGTGATATGGACAAAGGGGAAACAAGGCAAGATTCGCCTAAAACACATGATAACTTTGTGCAGCTCAATCTTGTCTGCAAAAAGAGAGCTGGCAGCAGAGTCCCCATTGCTAGAGGCTGATAGCCTGGATGCCAAAGGTGTAATACAATGTGGCTGCAAATAGAGACTCATGAAAACTGTGCTCTGGAGAGAGGGAGTATTTCACTTCACACCAGCAGGCAAGGTTCAGTATTTCAGAGATAATCACAGGCAAACTTTCTCGCTGTACTAAGAGTTATTGAGTCTTAACAACTGAAGCCTCCTAATCTAAGGGGCCATGATGGATGTTGTGTTTGGTCTGTGTTAAGCACAAACAGGCAGGTGGCAGTGGCAAGTCCCCCTGAGCCACCAGCCCCTGCCTCAGTTATTCTGCAGCAGGGCCTTCCTCCAGCTCTCCAGGGCTCTGCCCTGCCCAGGAGGTGTGCAGTCCACAGGGCTGGGGCTGCAGACATTTTTCAGCTTTAGGGAGACACAAGCAGCCCCAATACTCCAACACATCCCATCTCACCCCACCAGGCCACAGAGCAACCTGGATTTTCAATTGCTGTTGCACGCTCTCCTCCCCTTCCTCTCTGGTCTCACCACAGAGAAGCTGCTGTGAGAAAACAAAATGAAACTGCAACAGTGAGTGCTGAGTGCTAAGTCCAAAGCAGATGTTACTTGGTTAAGTTTTTATTCATGTGCAAGGGGCAGAATCAGCTTTAGCAACCCAAACAAATACTCCAATAGGTATAATTTAGGTGATTGCTGCCAAATCAGCACAGCTACCTGTGGTTGTTTGACACCTCTGCGAGCTCTGAAGCTCTGCTGCTGCTGACAAGAAGGGCAGCAGAACAAGGGGCAGTAGATGTCTAGTGCTGCTGCACTGGTCTTGTAACTCATCTGAGGTGCAGGGATGCTGTGTTTTTGTAATGCAAATAGGTGCTGCTCCCAGCTGCCTGCGCTGCCAAGGGGCAGAGGTGTCAGGTGCTAAAAGCAGCATCTGACCTGAGACACAGACGGTAAACACCGAGACCCAAAAGGGGAAGAAAGTGGCAAGCATGAATGAACCCAAGGGAAAAAAAAGGTTTGAGAGATGGCATCAGGAGCGGGCAATTGTGTGCAAGGAACAAGTAGTAGAAATCAGTAGCCACACAGGCATCAGTCAAATTCCTCTCTGTATAAATTTGGTGTAGCAAGCCTATAAAAAGACAACATGAAAGGCACAAAGGAAATGAGATTGGACAAAACCCCAACCATGGAAAATAGTGAGGAAAAGGAAAGCAACAGAAAATGAGGTGGAAACCAGCACATGAGAAAAAAAAAGCATACCTAGACAGGACCAGACTGGTATAAGTTTCCTCCACTCAAAATTGCTATCTTGTCAGCCTGGCACTGGTAAGCTTTTCCACCCTTCCTGCTCTTCTGAAAATCTGAGTGCTGAGCTGTATTTGCTTCCTCCTGGGAGCTGTAGTTTCCATCAGTTACTCAGGAAAAATTGTTTCTCGGTAGTAAACGTGCAGAGATTGAACCAAACTAGATAATTCAGGACAAGGATCACCCCAAAGCCCAAACATGACTTTATTTAGGTCCAGAGTTTCAGCTAAAGCCCTTCTTCACAGGTATGCTGAAGATAATTATATTTTGGGTCAAGGCAGTATAAATGCTGTTACAACTCAGTAGTAATCCTTCCTATGAACAGCTTTTGCAAATCCCACTCTGTCATTCCCACGGTCAAAAACACAGTAAAATGCAGACATAAAGACATCTCCTAAAATCCAGAGCGGGCCGGAGTCGGTGGTGATGTCCAGAGACTGAAAGCCACTTATGCAGAAAGTCTGGTCTTCAATAGACTCCTGGAAAGGAAGGCACGTGTCCTTGTGGCCACCAGCTCCATCCCTGGCTCGGGGGGTAGGGACAGGGGAGCAGGGAGGCTGGGGATACACACCTTCACAATGTACTGCTCTGCTGTCAGCTTGTATTCATGGTGTCCGATTGTGAAGGTGATGTGAGGCAAGCTGGACAGTCTTCTGCAGTCTACGAGAAACTGTATGCAATGCACCAATTTAGATGGGATGGGTTTGCCTTTTTTTCAGTACTGCACTGTGAATTCAATACTTTTGCAGCAGGTAATACTGAATTTACCACAGCAAAACCCCAGCAGGCCGACTTACGGCCCAACACTGCCCTCCGGCTTTCCAGCTGCTGCCCTGGGTCAAACCAGCCCAACAGCCCAGACTGCCGCACCCAAGCCCCTGGGGACCCAGGGCTGATGGAAATCCTTCCAAGCCCCAAAAGTGACAAGGTGAAGGAGCACTCTCACCTCCCTCCAGTACAACTCAGAAGCAGAACATTGTGTGTGAGCCTGAGTGAACCCATGTTAGCCAGGTTTGCTCAGCAAAAGCCCTTGGTGCTCTGGCTGGGACTGAGTGGAGGGAGACGCAGGGAGAGCCCTGCAGCTGCAGCTCATCCTGCTCTCTCCTGTAACATCATTGTTTTAGGGGACAAAGAAAGCTGGTGAGGAAAAAGGCACTTCATACTCTGGAGTGGGATTTAAAGAGCAGAAGAAGGGCTAAACTCTGGCATGGCCATTCATTTCCATAAATAATACATTCACTTACAGTAACACACCAGATCATTTCCTGGCTTTTCTAGTTACTTCATGAAACAATTGGCTTGTTAAATAGCATTGCAGAATGCTCCAGGCCCCCGAGGGACCTTTGCTGTAAACTTTCCTATTTAAAGTCATTGTTTTAGAATCTTCCTATAGGGAAGAATCTACTTTTGTTGTTGTTGTTGTTGTTAACTCTGTTTTATGAAAACTAAATCTTGTGTATACTTACCAAGTGTCATACCACTAGAACAAAACAAACCATGGGATACAGAGGGTAGGGGTAAAAAAGCCAATATAATGGTTTGTAGGATACGAGAAGCAAGACATAATTAATTTACATAGTTAGTATGTCCAGAACATATTAATTCTTGCTGAGGAGAGATGACACCTATAGCCAGGGACTTTGAAATGAAGTGTTTCTCTGATTTTCCAAATGTCCTCGTCAAACCGTGACACCAGAATAAAATTATCTTGGATGTAGAGTATGGATCAGTTCCTCACACTGATGTCCCCATCATTTCCTTACACACAGTACTGATGACTATGGGAGAGGAGGTAGACATTTCACTGAAAGGGTAATTAAACACTGGAACAGGCTGCCCTGGAGGTGTTTAAGCGACATGTAAATGTGGTGCTTAGGAACATGGTTTAAGCACTGGGTTTGGTAGAGTTAGGTTATGGTTGGACTTGATAATCTTATAGGTCCTTCACAACCAGAACGAATCTGTGATTCTGTGATTTGGGAGGAGGGCTGGGACAGCACTGCAGACAGGTCTAAACCAGCATGGCTTTGAGTTCAGTGCTGTCCTGGAAACAACACTTTAGCTGAGACAGACTCTGAAATTATTTCAGTTATTTTCCCACTCTATAAGCTCTTTGCACTGAATTGCAGTTTCTCTTCCTCTTTGGCTGTTTTCTGGCTGTATAGTTCTTACCTCTCCAGTATGTGATGGGCTTGCTCCAACATGCTCCTGTAACCGCCTGATTTGTGAAGAGGGGCCAGTGATAAGAGAAGTGCCTGAGTCAACGATGGCTTCGCAGCCATGGGAGCAAAATGCCACCCGGCCCTGGATCTTTATGCTGCAATTGAAAACAAAGCATCTCTAAGCAAATGGATACATGTTCTGACTGAAGAAGCATATTATTGCTAGTTAAAGTACCAGAGTACTGTCTGGAGTTAAAGCTAGCTGCCAAGCTCTCCCAATCTTAAAAGAATGTCTGTAAAGGACAAGAAAGTAATAAAAGGAAGCAGCATGAGGAAGACTTCTCATTTGTGGACCCACTCCTCTCTCTCAGAACTCCTACCACCCTAATAATTTTTTGCCTGCTGATGAATTTGTTCTCACCCAGAAGTATGTGTCCTCATTGATTTCTGCAGCAGGAGAAAGAAGGGACAATGACAACTTTGACAAAGGTTAAAAGGAAAGATGAAAGCAGGACCTGGAGCCAGATTCAGTTTCTGGGTGTCTTAACCTCTTAACTGAATAGTCCATCAAGAATCAACATGACCATTGGTGTATCATGTTAAAACATATTAACATGCTCTCCCAGAAACCTGCTACCCGTGTCACAGCAGATGTAGGGAGCTAATAAACCCGAGGGTCTCATCCTGGCAAACCTTCTCTTTGAAAGACACAAGGGTAAAACACTGGAGGGGCAGCCTCCTCCATCTGTATCGCCAGGTGTTTGTCTGTGGGGTTTATCTGAGGAGATGAATTCCACCAATTATTTCATACATACATACATACATACATACATACATACATACTTGTTCAGGTGTATTTGCCAGTAGTTTTTCTCAGTGACTGGGACCCAGTGGATTGAACCTTTGTAGCGAGAATGGTCTATCCCTCCCAGAATCAACTCACCACCATTCTCAGTGTCATCTCCTCTGAAAGCAGAAGACAGGTTAACACAGACATGGGAATGTGCCAGCATGTGCCATTGAGCTTGCACTTGAAAAGCAAAAGATAAACCACAGCCCTTTCTAAGTTTAGATATAGAAGGCTGGAGGGATGATTTCTGGGTTATAACGGTGTATGTCCTAACTCAGAGCCTCCAGACAACCTCTGAGAAGAGTCAGTGTAGGCTGCCAAGGGCTAAGATAGGCATCAGGAGCAGGTGGAGCCAGTTGCTGTTCTCGCCTCAGAATAAACACTAGATAAATTGGTGGAGTTACAGCTAGCTCTAGATGAGGTAACAGTTCTTTTCAGAGAAAGGGGCTACTTGGTGGCAGCGCAGCATTTCTCTTCGTCTCCACTGGCCAGAGGGAAACATCAGACAACTCAGATATGATGAGCCTGAGCTGGGAGCTTTTCTTTTGTTTATGCACAGCTCCAACAAGAGTAACGCTCTGTCCAAAATTTCATGGTTCTCTCCAGTGTATTTTTCCTTTTCACTCCATATTTTTCAGAGGGGAAAAAAAAAAAAAAAAAAAAAAAAAAAAGGGGGGGGGTTGGGAGGGAGAATTACTTTCTAGAACTGAAGATTTATACAGATGCATAGTTGTCTCAACCATTACAATAGGTCTGTGTCTTTTTTGGCAGTATAATTTTAAAGACTGACCTTTTCAGATAGAAAGAGAAGATTGGCTCTTCAACCAGCTGCTGGTTCATGATGCTGTCAAAAACAGGCAGAGCATTGCCCACTGCTAAGGAGGGGTATCCCAAACCCAGCACACCATCAAAATGGGCAAGGGCAAAGGTTATTCCAGGCTCAAATACTGACTCGCCAAAGTCCTGTCCCTTGATGGAGATGTTACTTATCTGTTTGGTACAAATGAAAGACACCATAAGTAACAAGAAATTGGCCACATTTCAGGTCCATATAAATGGATTAATTGCCATTACAAAGCCTGAATACCCTTGTGTGACTCCCATCAACAGAGAAGGTGCCCATTTGGTGGGTAGGCTGCACTGATCACTTTTAATACTTTATTTCTGTGGATGTTTCTTCATCAGCCCAGGACAGAACCCAAGGAAAGAAGCAGAAATGCAAATCTTAGGGGTTTGTCTGGGTAGCCCAAAGACCAGGCAGCAGTCACACTTCTCAGCAGCCAGCTTGGTGGGACCTTGCCCTGTCCTTGCCTGAACCAGGCAAAGTCTTCCAGGGCAAGGTCAGTATCTGAACTGCCCTGAAAACAGTTGACCTGGTCCCATGTTGGGTCGGGGCTCACCTGCAGTGTGTCTTTGCCAGCAATGCCCAGAAGCTGTCCCGTGCCGTATTGCAAGGAGAAAGCTTTCCCTCCGTGCTCATATGAATCCGACATAAAGGACTTAAATTTCTGGTGCATACCTACACAAAACAAATGACACCTGTGGACCGAGGGGAGGCCCTGGCACCGCGCCTGCTCCCCAGTGCAGAGCCAGCAGAGATGCAGGCAAAGCAGATTTTGGCTTGTCTTATGAGGAAGGCAACAACAGATGGCCATTAACCCACAGGCACCCCTGTTTTTCCAAACCCCAAATGTTATTTTGGGTTACAGTGGCAAATTTATAGAAAAATGGGCATTTCCACTGCTCTTTGTAGCTATCTTGGGTTTATTTTCATGCCATTTACATCAGGCACCCTGTGGTGCAGAGGCACCTTTGGCAGCTGCAGCCATTGCCCGCCCTCAAGGGTGCTTCAAATCCTCCCCCCCATATCCCCGCTGCAGGCAAAGGAGAAATGGCCAAGGCACCCGAGGCAGGTGGAGCATTAAGGGAGGGTGCTGTTTCTTACGGCATGCTTCGCTGATGCAATAAGCAGAAGGGACCCAAAAATTGGAGGAGCCAGTGTCAAAGATGACGGTGAAGCTCTGTGGCGGCGTGCCCACGCTCACAACGCCGTAGTACTGTGCCTGGGGGAGGAACGACCTGGTCAGCCCTGGCCTGCCTCCCAGGGAGCTATTCCTGAGGAAAAAGGAGACTTGGGAGCACCACACAAGGCTTTCTCAGGGCATTTGGTGCAGTTGCATCTAAACATACATGCACACCACAGGGGAGTGTGTCTGGCTCTATGAGTGGCTGCAGGCAGCAGATTTCACTCCAGGTGCAGCATTTTTAAAGCTTTTTAAGCAAATGGTTAGTCACATTCCCCATGAAGTCAATGAGCCCTTTTGTATCCACTTCAGTGGTGGCAAGGTGAGCCCCACGATGAAGCTCTCACACAACCACACAAGCTTTCAGGCAACTCCCTGCTGATGTCAGTAAGAAATCATAGAATTGTGGAGGTTGGAGAAGACCTTTAAGATCATCACTTCCAACAGTTAACCTAGCACTAACAAGTCCACCACTAAACCATGTCCCTGATTCAACCATCTCCCTGGGCAGCCTGTTCTAGTGCCTGACAACCCTTTTGGTGAATAAATTTTTCCTAATATCCAATCTAAACCTCCCCTGGTACAACTTGAGGCTGTTTTCTCTTATCCTGTTGTTTGTTACTAGGGAGAAAAGACCAACCCTCACCTCGCTATGATCTCCTTTTAGGTAGTTGTAGAGAGCAATGAGGTGTCCCTTCAGCCTCCTTTTCTCAAGGTTAAACAGCCCCAGTTTCCTCAGACACTCCTCATAAGACGTGTTCTCCAGACCCTTCACCAGCTTCGTTGCCCTTTGGACACCTCAGTGTCTTTCTTGTAGTGAGGGGCCCAAAACTGAGCACAGTATTCGAGGTGCAGCCTCACCAGTGCCAAGTACAGGGAAACGATTACTTCCCTCATCCTGCTGATCACCCTATTTCTGATACAGGCCAGGATGCCATTGGCCTTCTTGGCCACCTGGGCACACTGATGGCTCATGTCCATCCACCTGTCATCCAGCACCCCCAGGTCTTTTTCTGCCAGGCAGCTTTCCAGCCACTCTTCTCCAGGCCTGTAGCATTGCCTGGGGTTGTTGTGACCCAAGTGCAGGACCTGGCCCTTGACCTTGTTGAACCTCACACAATTGGCCTCCTGCCTGTCCAGGTGCCTCCACAGAGCCTTCATACCCTCAGGCAGATCAACACTCCTACCCAATCAGTGTCATCTGCAAACGTACTGAAGGTGCACTTGATCCCCTCATCCAGATTATTGATAAAGATATTCAACAAAACTGGCCCCAACACTGAGCTCTGAACACCATTTGTGACCAGCCACCAGGGGGATTTAACTCCATTTGCTGTAATGGGTGGTTTCACACCAGTGATGCAAAGAGAGCATGACCCACCTCTGCCAGGATCAGAGAGCTCTGACCCACGGCACAACTGCTGTTACTGGTGGCTGGGAGTTTTTCCTTAGCAATTAACAGCTATTACCAAGTTAAAAATGTAATTCTGTTGCAGAGACTGTGTCTGAGGTACTGAACAAAGTTCATCCAGTGGATAAAGAAACCACTGACCATCCTTGGATACAAGTTGAAGCCAGATATAATCTGTGAACACGTGAATGCTGGAGTGAAGAGCTTATCCACATCCCGAATGCAAGTGTCTAAGTGCTCCTATCTGGCCCTGGAAGAGCACTTCAGCATTAAGAGACCTATTTTTAGGAAAAGGCATTTCTGGAATTCAAGCTCAGATAGATAAGCAATATCCAGTGCCAAGCCTTTTGTAGCAATACAAATATTTGAATATGTATCTTCAAGTGCATACTTGTTAATTACTACACTGAATATAGTTTCTGGCCCCAGAGTTTGTAGTCTGAAGGAGGTGATCATGAAAAGGCAAGCAAGCATGCTCTCTAAGAGAATATCCAGCTGTACAGCAGGATTTTATTCCTTCCCTTATTAAACAAAACTTCATTGATTAATCTGTAAAGTGAGGCAGCTCTAAATCATGTTGGTCCAAAAAAACCCAACCCAATCCCTTCCCATGAACACACCACACTGAAACCCCCATAAAACTGTTCCTGATACATAGAATATAGCTTAATGTTGTAATAAGACTCTGCTACTAAAAGCTCAGTCCTGAACCAAGATTGGTAGAGGCAGACCTTCCATATTTGCTTGGAGCCCAACCAAGTCCTATACACACCTATACAAAAGCAAGACCTGTCCCAGGACTGCCACTGCTCAGCTTTCTACCTGGGTGCCACCCAGGTTAACCTAGATCCATACTGTCACAGTTAAAACTGGATTTATCCTGGCCCAAACCAGGACGCATACAGGTTTTATTTTGCAGACAGCTAAACTAATTTTTTATGATCTAGTATTTATAGCATAGAGCAACAAGCCATCTCAAGCCCCATAATTTCATTGAGAGACTAGATTTCAAATGTGCTGGGGAAAAAATTCTGCCTTCAAGAAAACAACAAGCCCTTGTGATTGCACCACCAAAACTGTACTTACATTCATGTAATCATACAGCCTTTCTGAGGCAGTTCCTACAGATAAAGCAGTATCTGCAGGGAAGCAATGCAGGTACCTCCGGGCAAAAACGTCTGGGTGGTGATTCCTCCAGAATTCCTCTAATTCTCCCTTTTCTTTCAGCTTTTTCTTGATAGATTTGAATCGAATGAGAGGGATTCTACACGAAAAAAATGAACACACAAAAATTAACTGGATCTCTGGACTGAAGTCTCTTGAGACTTCTCATATAATCTTTTTGTAAAAACTTGTTTGATCTTTGAGACCTCAGGTAAGCAAGCATGGGTGACCCAGGCAGCAAGCTGAGACACATGCCAACAATACTGGGCACGTATTCTTACCGTTCCATGGCCATGGCCAATGGGATGTAAACCACAGCCAAGAGTATCACCCTCATGGCTCCAAGCAGTTCGGAGTCTAATGACACTCATTTACTCAGAAGTCCCTTTTTTATACCCCGTTGTCAGCAGAGGGCCATTCACCAGGTCAATCAATCACAGGAGGTCAGGGCTTTGGCAGAAATCCAATTAATTTGCTCTCAGAGTAACCACTGGATTGTGCAAATATGGGTGTTCGGTGAAGCTACTAAGGCACAGATAACCAGAGCACAGTCTAGACAAAACAGACATTTTACTAACAATCCTTAATGCCTTTTACATAAATACAATAAATGGGGTGAGCTTGGCTCCCAACAGCATGGGAAAGAAGAGGCTCTCCAAGGACTTGCCTGGTTTCCTCTGGATAAGCTGCTTTTCAAGCTCATTTTAGTGACAAGTGGCCCAGAAGTGTCCAAAGCAGAGAAAGAAGATAGAATATATAACCATTCCCCTTTTACATGGAGACATTTCAGCAGGGCTGAGCAGACAGACGTGAGAGAGTTGTGACAACTCGTCCTCTAAAAACTGAAGTTTAATTCCCTATTTACAGGAGAGCTCCAGTCTAAATGTAAATGATACCCCCAAAAAAATGGCTCTTAAAAGTAAAAAATGTGACAGGCTGCATCATACAGTAACAAATAGTCACTGGTCATGTAGACATTTCAGCAAGACGTGGAAGCACAGACTTGGGTTTATTTTCCTGCAAGTTTCCTGAGATGAGCAGTTCCCAGCCCTGCCTGACACTTGGGTTCAAGTCAAACTGGCAGAAAAATAATGGTGTCAAAAAAAGACTTTGATCTGACAGAGAGTAGCCCCAAACCCATTAGCTGCCTGGGAGGAAACTCAGCACTGAGTCTGCAATCTACTTATGAGACTTTTTGAATCTTTCCTCTGCATGAGAAAGCAGGGTGAGCAATTACATACTGCAGCCTAGCATATATTAAGGCTAAATTTGAATAATCTGCCATTTTTGTTGAAAAGACTGTGCTCACTGGGAAAAGAGCAGTAATGATTATTCCTCTGCAAAACCTCTCATTTAAAATAAAGAGTGCTCACCACGTGAAGGTGAACTGGGACTAAGTAACCCCTGCAAAAGAGAGCAGATGTGTGACAGTGTGTAGCAAAGAATGAATGTCAAGAACATGGAGGAGGCAGGACACATCATCTGCTCAAGCAGTAATGCTCCACTTAAGGAAAAATAACATAAAAAACCACACGTGCAGCATTTGTGACTGAAGAAGGGGTCTAAACACCTGTCGCAGACTACAATTAAATGTAATGCATATCATTAAGAGCATATGCTAAAGACATCCTTAAAAATTATTCTTTTAAGCCTCCTTCCTTGCAGCATCAGGTTGATTGAGGAGGGACATGACAGGCTTAAAATCAATGATTTTAGAGCTCTTTTCATTAGTCCCCTGGATTCTGAAATACACTGTTGGATTCCCCAAATTTACCTCCAAACTCTTGAGGGCTACACAACCTGCTCTCAGCAAAGGCTGAGTCTGGTGTCCTCACACAGCTGTGTGCAGAAGTTTGGGTCTGAAAAAGCACCAGTATTTCTATTCTAGTATTTCATTTTTAAAACAAAATACATTAAAAATGCAGGAATAATAGCACACAGCTTTTATATTTATTTCTATTTTATTTTGATTTTTTTTAAATTGCCCAGCTCTGACGAGTATTCCCTGTTTCTTCTGGACTCAGAGGTTTTACATGTGTTCTCAGCAAACAACCACATTGTCCATCTCACAGCCATCCCAGCCACTGAGCTCTAGGAGCTGGACACTGGAAAGGAGAACAGTGAGCAACAGATGTGGTCACTTGTGAACTTTGAGAATGCAAAGACATTTCTCAAGGACCCTCCACGTGCCACTTGACATGCAGCAGAGCAGATGTCATGCCCGCTGGTACAGCAGTGTCGTTTTGACAAGAGCAGGACAATGTCTGTGCTGAGCACTTTTATCACTTGAACTTTTCCTCAAATGCCACAAATGCTTCTGGGAAATCATGAATGCTCATGTTGGAGGGCACCAGGGTAACTTTGAAGACGTGAAGTGGCTTCCAAAACACCCCCCTCGATCTACTGAGGGGATTGCCTTTGCCTTAGAGCCTCTGCTGAGGTGCTGATTCTCAGAAGGCTCAAGATCGTTCATTTTATTGCAAATGTAGCCCTTTATTACCCCACCACACAAAGGTCATTTATTCCCAAATACTCTGATCTCATAGTGTGTTCCAAGCAGACATTCATTGAGCCAACAGAGGTACAAAATGCAGCAACAAAAGGTCATTGTGACTTTTTTTGATAAGCTGGAATAATCATTAAACTACAACGCAGAGGATCCCTAAGAAATAGCTGTCTGCAGCTTAAAGGTTTCATTGAGTAGAACTAATTTAAGTAGAAAAAACGTATATGTATATGTATCTATAGACACAGGGTATGTTGCAAAGTTATTTCTCTCCATACAGGTTGTTAAGAAAAATGTACATAAATTATATTATTAATATACTATTACCTAGGCTTTTATGTTGTTGCAGGACATCTGAAGGGATTTGTCTAAGGGACTTATCTTTGCCACGGATGTCAATTTATTACTATTTATGCCAAATGCATTTGTGCCCTAATGGGGTGGGCAACCTTGCCTTTATGATGCTACAGCTTCTCAGAAATGGCAACAAATACATAAACCTACTGAGGGCCATGGGAATACTTTCTTAGAAGTCAGATCACATTCCAAGGTAACTGCTTGGAAAAGATGCCCTGTGAATTGCACAGATAACATGTTTCCACAGCAGTCCTCTGACGGGGCACATAATAAAGCAGTAAAGAAGTGGCCAGCAAAGAAACGGCTAGTCTGAGATGCTCATTTGGTGCAAACCAGCTCTTACTACTGGCATGCTGTGCACAGCACGTCCCACCTCCTGTCATCAGAGAGAGTGTTTTCAGTACCACACTTGCACAGTGCAGCCACAGACATCTGCAACATTCTCCAGGCTTGATACTCTGCCCAGCTTCTCAGTCCAAAACCTATTTTATGACATGCAGGTTGCAGGGCTCATTGTTCTCCATCCTGCTGCAATACCGGTTCACAGATGCCCTCTCTGTTGCTGTTCTCCCTCAGGAAACCCTCCATACATCCTTCATACCACTACTGCTGCATGACAGGGACACTCACCTCGCAGGGAAAAGATCAGTAAACAACTTATAGCCTCTATCAAATTGATAGTTAAGAGCTGCTTTGCATTTGAAAGTGAGGGCAGAACTCTGTATTACCAGATTTGACTGGAGATCTCGAGGCCACCTTAACTGTTTTACACTGCTTTTTTCTCAATCTTCTTTTTTCAATATTCAATATTTCAATATTCTTTTTTCCAAGAATATGTTGCTCCTAGCAATCATGTATTTTGACTGTATAGCATGTAATGCCCAGAAACTGACTGCACATTGTTTGAAGAAAGTGTCCTCCCTAAATTATGGTAGGCAAAGAAAATCACAGCAATAGCTGTAAATATCAAAGTAGGGAGCCAGCTGCTGGAAAGGATATTTCACCTTAAAACACTCTGCCAGTTTTCACACCCAAAGAATATGCTAAAGCCATAACCAAGAAGCAAGCAAGACAATCCCCAAGAAAGCTTAAAGCAGCAGCTGCTCAAGAGGTCAAAGTATGCAGAGGTGCCTACATGTGGGAAGGTTCCTCCTTTTATCAGAGGAGCTCCTGACAATGGGTCTTGCTGAAAGGAGGAGGCAAACAGTTTACACTGTCACATCTAAGTAGTCATATCTTTCAGCATCATATTTACCTCACTTACAACAAGTGAGCATCTTGATGGAATTTAATCCATGGCAGTTTCTTGCCAGGCTTTAGTCCGGATCTGGGAACTGCAGTAGCATGGTCAGAAGGTGGCCAGCAAAGAGCCGTGGCAGGTTGCGATAGTGAGGGTATTAAAACTGGGATTCAGACAAGAAGCAAAACATAATGTAATGAAAAAGGCCCTACACAGTCAAGAGTGCCAGAGGCTACAGTAAACACCATTGAATTAGTAACATAAATTGTGGAACAGCTCAAGATAGCAGTTTGCCAAGTATTTGTGTTAAAGCTTTAAGATAAGTACCGGGTGGCAAGTAACACTCTGAACTTATGTATTTGGCACCTTGCAAAGTAAACCCCTAACAGTGCCACTTGTCTGGAAAGTCAGTCAAGTCTTGACACGTATTTTAAACAACAATTCGATTACACCCAACATTTCCGCTGAAGTTTTTCATGAAAGCTAGAAGTCTTAGTTTAAAAATTTGGTCCTCTGTGGTGTTTACTTTCCTGAGCCAATCCCCCCAGCCAGCACCAGCTGCATAGGCAGCACGGCCAGAGCCAGAGGTGAGGGGCTGCAGCATCAGGGTGACAGTTTGGGGCAAAATGGCAGATTACTTGTGGTGTGCAGGAAGAGGCAAGAAGGAATGTTTTCAGGGGGGAGGGAGCAAGCAAGTGGGAGTGCGGGCGAGAGAGAGAGAGACCTGTGCTCTGAGTTGTCCTGTCTGTAATCCCCGTCACCAAACACTCATTCAGTTATCAGAAACATTTCAGAGCCCTGGAGATTAATGGCTGGTGCCACGTAAACAGAGCCTTATATTGGGAAGACAAAGTTACTGGCAGGTCAGTGCACAGCAGGAGAAGACCAAGGCAGGTCCCCTGTTCCTTGCGGTTCTGGTGGTCCCCAAACAAAGGAAGTCCTGGGATGGGCAACAGTCTGAAAGCCATAGTTGCTTTTGTGCCCTCCAATGGATGCCAAAAGTACCTCCTTGAAGACCTAGAAGAGATGCCAGTGGATAAAATGGTGGATCTGAGTGGCAGGCAGCTGAGGCGGCTGCCTCTGCACATTTGCTCTTTTAGGGAACTGGTTAAGCTGTACCTGAGCGACAACAACCTGAACCACCTGCCTCCCGAGCTGGAACAACTGCAAAACCTGCAGATCCTGGCGCTGGACTTCAACAACTTCAAAGCTCTGCCCTTGGTTGTGTGCACGCTGAAGCAGCTGTGCATCCTCTACCTGGGCAACAACAAGCTCTGCAGCCTGCCCCTCGAACTTCGGCTCCTGCAGAACCTCAAGACCCTCTGGATCGAGTCCAACTGCCTGCAGTTCCTGCCTGAAGTGGTGTGTGAGCTCAGCCTGCTCAAGACCCTGCACGCCGGCTCCAACGCCCTGCGCACGCTGCCCCCCCAGCTGCGCCGCCTGCACGAGCTGCGCACCATCTGGCTGTCGGGCAACCTGCTGTCCGAGTTCCCCCCCGTCCTCCTGGACATGCCTTTTCTGGAGGTGATCGATGTGGATCGCAATTCCATCCGGTTCTTCCCCAGCCTGGCTCACCTGCCCGGCCTGAAGCTGGTGATCTACGATCACAATCCTTGCGGGAACGCACCCAAAGTGGCCAAAGGGGTGCGCAGGGTAGGGAGGTGGTCAGAGGAGACCCCTGAGCCCCGCAAGAGGTCTGGGGCAGTGATAGAAATCTCTCTCGATGAGAAACCATCACTACCTGCTGCTGCCAAGCCCGAGCCAGAGACCGAGCCCTGCTGAGGCTCACCTGCCCGTGCAGGCCAAAGGCACAGAGCACCCACAGATGCTGCCCCACCTCTACCTCTTCCTCGCTCGCTGGTGTCCAGGAGTACCATGCTGCCTGGCAAGTCTTCAGAAGTTTAGAGCCAGGTGACAGCAGAACTCTCTTGTAGACACCCCTTTTTGAGAGCATTCTCTAGGGGAAAGACTTCCTCCCTTTCCCCTTCCTCCCATGTAGGAACATCTTCAGAGTTTGCAGTAGAGATGAAGACGCAGTTTAGATGTTTTCCATGGGTGAATTGTATGGCACACGTAGGGACTCGCTGCTCTTCACCCATGGGGTTGTCCTCCCTTCCACCTTGCTGAGGTGTCTGAGCTCAGTTGGAAGCCACTGTTTCAGGTGATGGTCACTGCTGGGAGTCACAGCTTTAAAGTTACCCACAATGTTCTTCTCTGATGACTTATTTGAAACCCAGCAGCAACAGCTTAAAGGCTTCCCTGCCTGCTGTGTGGGAAGCTGTAGCAGAGCCTTGGCTGCACTCTCAAGGAAACAGCACATACATACCAGCAAGCTCTCCTCTCACACTGCTGCCTTCTTCCCAGAAAAACGGTGACAACACTGTTTTGTTATTACCAAGCATCATTTGAAATGATGGTGAGGAAAGCTAGCAACTTTGCTGCTACCTTTTATCTAACCAGCTATGCTGCCTGAAAGGGTAACCATCCACACTGAGTTTTCATGCAGCAGCAAAGAAGAAAATAAAATGGAAAATCCACAAGAACTGCAAAGGTAAAGCTGCATGAATAAAACCCAGGGCTGAGAGCCTGCTGCTACAGGCTTGCACTGAATTTGAAGCAGAGGCAAACTTCAATCACGACTTCAGCAGGGTGTTTCCCCAGCTTGCAACTCAGACTGGTTCAGATTCCCTTGGAAATGTGCTGAACTAGTTTAAGTATGCTTTGCTTTAATTGTACAACACAGAAATTGGGCTCAAAATGACATTTTTAGCTTTTGATTCCATTGCACGGATCATTGAGTTTGGCAAAATACAGCTTTTTTTGAAAAAAGGTGAGGAGCCCTTGGTGCAGAACTGCCACTTCCCCCCCTGCCTCGCTTGTCAGTGGCACCACCGTGTCTCAGCAGCCCAGCCTGCAGGAGCGGCAGTTGGCTTCCCAGAAGAGGTTTGATTTGATGCCAGTTCGTGACTGCTTTATGTCATTTACATGCTTGAAAATTTATCTGGAAATATAGACTCTGCTAGCACTTGCTGTCTTGTTAAATGAAGTTTGAATTTGGATCTGGCTGGCACCCATGTAGTCATTAAATTAAATAAAGTGTACTAGCATCTTGCTGAGTTAAACCAGCCAGCTTTGGCATTCACTGAATTCTCCCTTTCTGAACTCTTTTATCTAACTTTGTTGGAACAAACTGTTTCTTCCTACAAAATTATTGAGCAGGACAAGAGTTTGGGGCTTTTTTAACATCCCAGTTTCATGTTTTATTTTCTGCGAAACTGCCCTGGTACTTTTATCTGGGGCGTGTGGGAAAGAGATTGACCTGCTTGTCGATGGTTTGTGTTGAACACAGCTGTTCTGCACAGTATTGTCACTTTGGGAGAACATGAGTCTGTTTGGAGAGTTTGGAAGGGCTTCTGTATGCAGATCCTCTTTATTTCAGGAAAGCTAAGGGAGAAAAATGTTTGCTCAGATATTTTCTTGATTTCCAATAGATCTTCCTGTTTTGGCAGTTCCCCTGGTGTTTACCAAGGTGGTATGTTATACTTGCCAAGGCCAGAAGGGCCCCAACACCCTTCTGGTACCGCTGGAGAGGCTCCCAAGCAGACAGGGTGTTTCCACTCACCTCTGCTTACAGTCATGGAGAACCTGTGTGAAGGTTGCTGCAGGCATCACAGAATTCCTTACGACCCGAGCACAACTAGTCCAGTTAAGAAACATGTTGCCTTTGCAGCAGCTATGTAGGAAAGAGCATCTAAAGGTAGGCCACGAAAGGTATGAAAGGAGGAAAAAAAAGGGTACACGATACAGCCTGGTGCATTTTCCACTGCCCTCTATTATGTATGTTCGTAAAGTTGGGCTGAGCCCAGTACTTGATAGCCAAGCACACTGCTCCAGGATGCTGATACTTCTCCTAGACTGCACCCTCCTCTCACTCCCTCTCAGCAAAAATCCTAGCTACATGAAATTTGTGGTACAACAAAGCTGTGAAATCCCTGAAGTTTTGGGCATTGACAAAGGTTCCTCTTCATCTTTCTATCTTATTTTCATAATCCAAAAATATGCAGCACTGCAGCATCTCTAGAACAAGGCAACAATTAACTTCAGTGCCTAAATCTAGGATTCCAACTCAAAACCCACCCAAGCCAGGACTGGCTGGACACACCAGATGAACATGAACCCCAAAGCTGCAAAAGGCCCAAGGGGTTTTCCCTGGTGCTGACCACCTGGTCCCCACTTGGAAGTGCCTGAGGACTGAAATGTGCACCACTGCCTTCCTCATGGAACTGCCCTTCTTGGTTCTGCACAAAGACAAGTACCATTTTGATGGATGTGAACTTCCTTTTTTATTTATTTCTGTGTATTTTAAGTGGAACCTGGAGAGGAACAGAAGGATTAGGGTTGTATAAAACCCATTTTACTTGAAAGTCAATCTTCCCCACAACAAATAGAATCTGAAATCAGTTAAAATTAACTGAAGACGGTTGTTTTCATGTCACTGATGGAGATTTGCTGTCTCAAGCTTCTGTTCCATAACCTCACGGAAATTAATCATCAAAAAAAATTGCTGGGTGAGATCTGGTCCACATATCCTCAGCTACTGAAGACAATCTAACATGGGCGATGGTCTGGCACGCGTTTTCTGGGGAGAAAAAGAAAAATCAGAAAATTCCTGTCCCCACTCATGTCCACCATCCTCCTCACCCAGCCTTATTTTTAATTTTTAGTTTATATTTTGTGTTCAGTGCTAGCTTTACCTCACAGCACCCAAGGCATGATCACCTCAACCCTACGACACCACCTCTGACCACAGTGAAAACCTGTGATTCACAAAACAGTGCACACTGCCTGGTACCGGGCATGCCTGGGATAACCTGCCTACAAGCAGAGGGCACGCCCAAGATACCCCACCTACCTACAAGGGGAATTTTCTGCCAAACTTTTAGGAAATGTGGTTTTGTTTTAGGTGCAGATTCTACTGCAGAAGCAGCTGTGTATTTAACCACAATTCTTGCCAAAAGCAGCAGAATGCCTTACATTCTGGTCAGACACTTTTGCTGATGTTTTAGTACTATGCACAGCACTAGTAGCTGGTGACCCAAGATTACCCAGGCATTCCTCAGAGAGGCTAACTAAAGAGAACTGATGACTCTAAAGGTCTGTCCATAACCTAATGCAAAAAAATCATCTGATATGAACATCAGCAGGCCAGATGTCAGTCTTCAGATCAAACGAAATATTTTTAGAACAAAACTTTCCTGCATTGTTAATCTTCCACAGAAGGAGGCTTTGCTCTACCCCACTGACCAATGTAGATACTCGTGTCATACCTCGGTGCTGCTTTAATGATGTCATCTACACGAAGAATCATTTCTGCTGCTTCAGCTGCACTCAGCAGAACTTGTCTCTTGACTTGGAAACTTTCTGTTACTCCCAAGACTGCCATGTCTCCAATGACACCCTCTCTCATATCTGGAAGAAGAGACATTAAGAGGTTTGGTTTTGGTGGTTATGGGTTTTTTCAACCTTTTTTTTGTTTTTTAAGGAGATTACCATGAGCTGACAACATGGTAGCTTACCTGTTCAAATGAACCATACTGATAGTAAGGGAAGTATTAAATAAAGCCTTTCAACTTGACTCCTGATTTAAGCTGAGCATGTTGCAATTACATACAAAAAATAAATTATGAAAACTTTATACACTGGGAAGAGGAGACAAGACCCCAGCAGAACTCTCAGCACTCTCACCTTAGGTAGATCAACTTCAGAATTCTTCTCCACAACTTGTTTTTAAAGCTTTTTTTGAGGGATGGGGATTGGTTATGGGGGTTTTTTTGTTTGTTATTAAATGAGTGCCTTTCTTCTTGAGTTTCATATAACTAGAGTCAATGTAAGACAGGCCAGTGGTTTTACAGATGGACATAATTCGCTTCAAAAACAAAGCTTTGCACTCTGTTATGCAAAGCCTAGTACCATGATAAAGCAACATAACACTGTATGCCTACATTCTACGTAAGCCAAACAGAAATCAACATATTCAGCTCTTTCAGCCGAAATATATCAGTGACAAACAGATGTGACCAAGTTTAATAAGCCTAATCCCCTCCACAAACACCAATCCAACAACAGAAGTAGTATCAAGCCCCTTACCAAGTCCGTAAGTAGTCTTCCCTTCACTGTGAGCAGCTCTGAGCTGAGCAACCAAATCTGCACTGTCATAGCCAGCATTATCAGCTATTATTGTTGGGATCTAAGGGGATAAAAACACAGGTTGCTTTCCATTAACACAGGGATTGATCCCTAGTAAACATGAAACACACTTTGATATTACTAGTTTACTATTCAGTTTCAAGAAGAGGAAGTTTCAAAAACATGGCAGATGATCTGTTACAGTGACCAAAAATAAGGAAAAAGAAAGCAGTCAAACTGCCTAAGGAGTCTGTTTATGTTACTGTTACCCAGTTAAGACAGTAATTCCATTTTACATGGACAAAAAAAAAAGATATTTTCTTATAATTTCAGACTACAAGCATTGGGGAAATGCTTTCATATTCAGAACATAGGCTTGCTGGTAAGCATTAACCACCAGATCATTCTGTTCAGACTGCAGTGCAACTTACATGCACTGACTGAAAAGGTAATGCCAAGTTTTACCATGCTTTTTAATTCAATTTTCTTGGAAGAAATGTTTTCCTGTGGACTTTCATTTACTAAGACATGTTTTCCCTGATTTAAAATGCAGGAATGCAATTTTTCTCAAACTGACAGTCTGTTGGCACAGTAATTTTCTAGAAACATTTCTTTTTATATTCTTATTTCCTACTAAGATGCAAGCTCCAATGCAAGTCTAGAAACTCCTAGATAGGAATTGAGTATGAATACAACCAAACAGCACTAGAGTATCAATAGAAGTTTCTTTTTTCTAAATTAGCTGTCAATTGAATCAGCTGAGATTTTTACATGCTATTTTGGCTGTACTTCTTACATGTAACAGGACCAAGAACCAACTGGAAGAGGACTAGGTTTTGAATATTCAGCATTCTATAACATGCAGAATTATTAAAACACAGATACTATTTTTAGCTAGAAAGAAAACAGTAACTTTATCTCCTTTGTTAATCCAAGAATTTCACTTTTTTATTTTTAGAAAACCAAAACCTTGAAAGAGAAGCAACTTTCTGATGACTGAAGCTAGTCAGCTTAGTGAAACTTCACATCTACTAATCCAGCAACCTGATCAAACACTTACCATTCGTAAAGCCTTAGCAAAGGACTCCATTGCAACCGACTCTTTGCCAGGTGTTCTGATGGCAAGTTCTGCAACAGCGTTAGCCATCAGCATCTCTGAACAACCTACTCATTGAAGAAACACAGATGTTTTATATCCAACAGTAAGACAAAATATATACCATGTACCAAGTACAAAGAATGTAATACTCACCTCCACCATAAACAGTTCTAGGGTCCTTCACAGTCTGGGCAAGGACACAGAGAGCATCATGCAGAGACCTCTCTGCTTCGTCAAGAATCTGCTGTGTTGCTCCACGCAAAACTATGGTGCAAGCTTCACCTAAAAAGTGCAAATGCAAGAAGACTAAAAAAACCAAACTAAAGACACAAGAAGGCTATTGCAAAGCATTTGTAATGGTTTTACTATCACTGCAGCAAAGTTTTACATAGATCAATTTTGAGAGGAAAAGAAAGCATTATGACATTTCACAGGTAGAATGAAATTACGTATATGATGCTACTGCTTGTATCGAGTTACTGTTCCACAAAACCTTTTAATAGAAAAATAATGTTACCTCAAAACAACCTCTCAGGAACTTACAGTAATAGCATTTAGAACAAGCTCTCAAGTTCTTCAATTATGACATGTTGCTACTTTTGTTGTCAATTGAATCTCCCAAAGCAGAAATTTTGGTTCCCATCCTTAAAAATGTTTATGTCTATAAAATGTTTATTATGTCTAATGTTATGTAGATGAACAATTTCAACCATGAAGATACATCTTTGCAGGATTTTTTTATTGAAGAGCAAGGCGTTAATAAAACAGGTTTTGTGAATCATCACAGAATTCCTATGCCATCCTGCTAACTGACCAGTGTTAGCAGAGGGTTAACACAGATGTTGCATCACACCCTTAGTGGTAAAACACTTACCCATTGCAACTCCAGAGAAATGAATGAGTTTATCTTCTCCAATCATGACCTCTTCAATAAGCTTGCAGCTTCCTAGTTTTACTAGCTCAGGGTGATCAAAAGTTGATGCAATTTCACCACCTACAAATAGAAGATCAAACAAAAGTCAAAGAGCTCATGATGAAAGTATCTGTTTGGGAACAGTCTAACAAAGGGGGAAAAAAAATAAAGATTGTAAAAAAAAAAATCATCTTCACAATTTTCTCAAAATAAATTGAAAATAACAATACTGATAGCCAATTTTTTACCAATGTCGGCATACAGCACCAGAAACCTTCTATTGATGTTGGCAAGTCCTTAAAACACCAATACTTTGTTTCTCACCACAAGAGCTACAATATCTGTAATGCTTTTGAGATCTGTCTAGGTAAGAGACTGGATAACGATACTTGCTAGTACTAAAATGTCAATCTGTTAAAAGTTTTAATAGCATCTATTGGTGAAGCATTTTTTAAATATTAAATCAAGTTTGTTATGTTTTTAAATTTAAGCTTGTGCCAGTATTCATTTTGCCTGCCTGATGATGGCCAAAAACCATTGGCCACCACTCTTCTGAATCACAACTCTTGTGCCACGTCACAGCAGAGATACTGTGCACTATTTGTGAACTCCCGTATCATAAACAAAACAGGTATAACAAAGATCAAAATGTCTCTGAACAGAATATTGTTCTAGTACTTTGCTCTTCCTTAAAAAAGATCAGTTACTACATGTATTCACTCCCAGTGTATGATCTAATAGTCCACATCAGCCTGCAGTTATAGCTGTACAAGGAGAGAAGATCTAGTAGAGTTTGTGCTTACTAAAAGCTTATCTCGACTTAGCCATGCTGGTCTTCTGCCTTCCTTGCCCAATTTCCTACACCTGGGGATTGAGATCTCTTGCACTCCATGGAAAGCATCCTTAAAAGATCTGCCAACTCTGTTCTGCACCCTTGTCCCTGAGAGCCATTTCCCACAGGGTCCTATTCAGTAACTCCTTGAAGAGCTGGAAGTTTGCTTTCCTAAAATTTAGAGTCCTGACTATGCTTTTCATCTGCCTTACACCCCTTAGGACAGTGAAGTGCACTAGTGCACGATCACTGCAGCCCAGGCTGCCTTTGACATCCCTGAAGAATTCACTTGAGTTTGTGACCATCAGGTCCAATAACACATCCCCTCAGGTAGGGCTGTCAACTTCTTAAGAAGTTGACATCGAGGCACTCCAGGAGTCTCCTGGACTGCCTACAGCTTGCTGTGCTACTTTTCAAAACAGATGTCAGGGTGGCTGAAATCCTGCAGTAGGATGAGAGCCTGTGATCGCAATGTCTCCTCTAGCTAGAGTAAGAAGGCTTCATTGATAGGCTCCTCTTGATCAGGTGGCCTGTAGTAGACTCCAACCACAAAATTCCCTGTCGTCTCAATCCCCAATTCCTACCCATAAGCATTTGACCTGCTCACAGCTATTCTTTGGGGACAACTCTTCTTACTCTATCCACATCTTTAGAGGGTAACACCTCCACCCCTTCTTCCTCTCCTGTCTCTTCTGAACAGCTTATAGCCTTCACTAGCCACACTCTAGTCATAGGATTCATCCCACCAAGTTTCTGTAATTGCCACTATATATATCACAGCTTTCCTGTAGCACAGTAGCTTCCATTTCCTCCTGTTTGTTGCCCATGCTGTGTGCATTGCTGGCCATGTCACCTTCTTAGAGGAACACTCCTTTATTCCCCCAAGATTTCATGGATGCTACCCTGCTGTCTCCTATTACCCCAGGAGTCCTTGGCTCATCTCTCTAAGGCTTTGTCTGTACCACAGTGTCCACAGCAGGCTTCAAAGCAACAGGCTGAAGGCCCTTACTATCACCCCATCCTTCCAACCCTGGTGTGGCTTCCGGTCGCTTGTCACAGACAGCCTATATATTACCCCTCTCCGCATCCAGTTTAAAGCCCTGGGTTGCTGCATCCATTCTGGTGAGTGTTGGGGGCGCTGCCTTCTGCCGGGTGGAGACCATGGCTGAGCTCTCCTGCTGCCTCTCTCCTTGCTCCTTGGTCTCAGTTAACGCTCTTCTGGGAGGGTGATGACCACTAGTTAAGATACCTCTGGAGCCAAGAGGGGGGCTGCGCCCTCTCCGTAAGCCCTGCTGGTGCAAACTGCTGCACCACACCCTCTGACGTGCCACCCCCTTTGCCTGTCCTGTCTGCCGCGCTCCTGGCCAATTTGATGTGCTTGTATTTAAGTACCGTAAAGTCAATTTTATCTGGAGTAATTTTCACATTCACAGATCTGCTTAACAGTAAAAAGTACAAACTAGGTGATGAAGCATTAACATTTTACTAAAGATGAAACAAGTAAAGTGACTCTCCAAGTTGACATACCTGTAACAAGAGCCAGACGTTCTACACCAGCAAAGTCTGCGTGTTCAATAGCCATGACACCAGCAGCTCCAAAGAGCTGTTCAGGGTAGTTGTAGATCAGCTGTCTACAATTAAAACAAAGGTACATCTTCCCATTACACAAAGAACAATCCTTTTAAATACCAGAGGAACAAAGGACACCCAGTCTTCAGTAATATGGACAAGGAGATATTTCTGCAAGCTACAAAAGCAGTCAGTGTGTCAGCCACCTGCCATACACGCAATGCTACACCACAAAGGAGCAAATGAAGTGACATGAAAACATACAAAGCTAAAAACAAACAACCAAAATATTCAAACTATTGAAATGCTCTCCCCCTGAAGACACACTATCAATGCAGAGGGACACTTATGCCTTTAATTTTAAGTCCTTTCATCATAAGTGCCACTGGGCACCAAACTGCTTATTTTAGCAGGGTGCACTAGACCAATATGTGAAGTAAGGTCTTCAATTCCTTCACCAATACAAAATCCAAACAGTACACAATTCTCTGGGAGCAATAAATGGCTAGTCTTACAAAATAAACAAACAGTGAACCACAGAGAAGAGTATGTGATCCCTTATTAATATGTATCCTACTCTCTGTAGAACCAAGCAGTCATCTAAAGCTGAATTATCAATGACTATTCAGGAGTGTTATGTCAAATTATTTTTTCCTTCCAAATTAGAGACTGAGCATTGTAGATATTCAGCAGGAGCTGGGAGACGTCAAAAAAAGATGTTTCTAGTCTATATTCAAAAGAGACAACTGGCACTGCCAGATAAGCACAGAGAAGTTTCTTCCAATTGTGCATCCATATGGCCTTGACCCGTCAGGCATTTCCTCAGCAGTGTTTAACTGGCTAAGTGTCAGATGTGAAATGGATCTACCACAAGCAAAAATCAGTTTTATCAGGGAATAAATCTGAAGGTCAAGAGTCAATCTAACTGGAATACAACTAGCCCAGACGCAGTGACAGACTGCTACCTGAGCTTCCTTAGGGCAGCTACCTGTGTTACAAGCATCCTGGACAGCAGTGATGGGAGGTTTTTTTCATATACTTTGAAGGATTCTTTCATTGATTTGCCAACAGGACTCCTAAGTCTTGGACTCTGTATTTGTACCACTTTCACTGGACAGAGTACTCACTTTGCCTACACTAGAACACCATGTACATGAAACATAACATAGATGGGGAGACTATGAAATTCATCAATCTGTCAGTGGTTCTTACAGATCTTTAACACAAATTTTGAATGTAAGCTTTAAGATGCACTATGTCCTGAAAGAGTGTGTCTTTGCTACTGTGGAGAATAGTGCTACTCTGACAATTCCCATCCTTTGGTGTAGTACTAGCTCATCAGCTTCCTAGAAGAACACATGATACACTGAGCCACCAGGTGTGAAGATGCTCATACGTACAGCAATTTCACTCAACTGAGAATTACTGAAAGACAAACATTTTTCATCATCAAAAAACTGAAAATTATTTTTTTTTTGCACTGTGACAGCTTAAGAGAGAAGTGCACTGCTAACAAAAGTAACTTAAGTTTGTGACATACCTTAAACAAAAATGGTTATGTGTATAAAAGACTCACAATAGGAAACATAGAGGCCTCTCAAACACTCTTGAATTTGAAGCAGTCCCCTCCAGCACCAGCATTTTAATGCAGGAAAAAGCATACCTGGTTCAATTTCAATTAAATGCATTTAGCAGCACATACTCTTTCAGCATGTATTTCCACCCAAAAGGAGAATGTGGATCCTGACAATGCTGCTGGGTGTAAAAGCACAGTGACTGTGCTTCTACTGGATGGAAATATGAATCGCTGATTAAGTAACACCACCTCTTCCTCTTCAAAATAAAAAAATAAAATAAAAATAAAAATAAATAAAAAAATAAAAAAAACGAGGCTGGGGCATCATGCACAAAGGGAAACACAAAAAACCCCATATAACATTGGTGTCACTGAAGTGAATAAATTAAGCATTAGGTAGGATCATCTAATTTTATGGATAAAAAATAATGTTCTTCATACTCACATAATATTAAAATCTGCAACTTTCTAAATGCATTATAAACTCTACCTTTTCCCAGAAAATACATACCTGTTAATAAAGCAGTTTATTCCATGTTTAAGAATACGCTCCACCTTCTCCTTCATTTTTTCTTTTTCTGCCTGTTCTATTTCTGCTACCTTTGCTGTGGAGTCCACTCTAACGCGAGAGCCAAAAATCTGCATCAAAGACAACAAACAGTTCAGTCTAAAAAGCAATTCCATTTACAAAAACATTGTCTCGCAAGAATGGTTCTGTCACCTACCTTAATCTTGTCTGTATCCATACCAGTATTTGCAATAAGAATCTTTGCATTTTCAATTCTTTTTGGCTGATTTACACCAATCTTCTTGTCAAGTAAAAAGCCTGTAGGAACAGAAATGTCTTGTAAGACTTCAGATTAAAAAAGAACAATTAATTTGCATTATTACAAAGTACCTTTATTATTCAATTTAATAACAATATAGCAATGTTTCCTAGAAGAAAAACGAAGTCTAACTTTTAACAGCTTCACTTCTGAAGCACACTTACTGCCAACATACAGAGACTTACCTTCATCTAAGTAGGAATCAGCCAAGCTTCCTCCAAGTTTCTTAATGACGTGGATAGCCTCCAAATTACCAGAACCTTTCAATCTCAGAACAGCTTCTACAGCTAGCTTGACAAAGTGATCTTTATGATGAGTAAGTAATTTTGATGAAAGAGTCGTTCCTGCAATGTTCATCAAATCTTCACGGAACTTCACTTCATCACCACTAAAATAAAGTCAAAATAAAGTTAAAGTGCACAGACTGAAAGTCTGAATTATTGTTAACCCCTCACTGTGAGTCTCTCCCTGCTTCTTCTGGCCTGTATCTGTAAGTTCCATGGCCGTGCTCCATTTTGGGGAATGCTACACAGAATCTCTCCAGTGTCCCAGAATAAAACTTTGAAATACAAGTTCAATTAGGAGAACCTCTGCATTCAACTTTAGAAAGCCAGTGCCCTCAAAGTAAATAAAATAGCCACGCTTCAAATCAGAGTATAAAATCTGAAATAACAGCTTAGATTTTTCTTCTAGGGAGAACATAATTGCTCATATTTTGTTTCTGCACATTCTTAGTAATATTAAATAATTTCGTAACACTTCTGTAGTTCGTAAAAAAGCAGTCTTTTTATTAAACTGTTAAAATTCATAAATTCAGCCTTTAGACTACTTGGAAGAGAGCAAAAAATTTTCCAGTGGCATCTTGACTGCTTTATGAAGAGTTACAGCAAATGTACATTACTAACCTATGATCCACAGCTGCTTTCAAAAGTGCCTCTCTTGAAGCTTTTGTGGCTGCTCTCCAGCCTGAAATGATGGTCTGGGGATGAATCTTCCTTGAAATCAGTAATTCTGCCTCCTATTCAAATGAAACAAATTATTAGGTTTTTTTTCCCCGAGGTACATTTATTCTAACTAGGAAAGGCACTTCCAAGTAATCAGAAAATTCTGAATGGCAGTAAAAAACAGAAAGCTGTAAATAATGAAAGTCAACCTACTGAGAGGAGTTGTTTTTTTTTCCAATCTAGGCAAATATAATCTGCCTTTGGAATATCGTAACGGAATTTTGATTAACTAAAAAAAAAACCAACTAACTTTAATATGAACAGCAACCAGATATACACTTCAAAATAGCAATCTTTCACTTCATGTTTGAGATCAGTTTCCTGTTCACTCGCAGCTGCAACTCAAAGTGTAGTTGCAAAAACAAACAAAACATCTCCAAATCCCTTTCTGAGAGGAACTTGGCAAGCTGATGCTTCTCAGATGCTCTTGATCACAGTTCCTGAATTTGAGATGACCTGGACTTACTGGCACAGCTCTAACAGCAGCTCCTCACTTCTGAAGTCTCTTTCATAGTACTTTCAGATTTAAGAGTTCAGCAGTGTAAACTCTGTGTGCAGAGTTTAAAGGAACAGCATGAATTTAGGTCTTGTGCACAAAAGCACCGAATTTAACAAGCCTCGTGTTTTTTTCTCATTGATGTTACAAAAAGGGTTTCAGAGGACTGAACCTCACAACTAAGCAGTGATGCATGCTACCCAGTGCAACACCCAGGAAGAGACCAGTGACCTGTGTGATTCTTCTCTGTTTAACTTGCATTATGAAATAAAGTAATTTTCTAAAATGTACCAAATTAAAATACTTGTGAATTTATAATAATTATATAACAAATACAACTTAAAGTTAAAAAAAATACTGATGCCACAACATCTAAGGGGGATTTTTTCCCTATACATTTAAACATAAACTGAGTAAGGTACCCCTGCACTTTGAAAGCACTCTTCATAAATATCAAATAACACATCCCCCATTGGTATCACAGTAGCACACAGCCAAATAAAACCACATCTAAAACACTGTAATACATCACCCTCAGTAATTCAGCTGCCAAAACCGTGACAGATGTAGTTCCATCACCAACTTCATCATCTTGAACCTTTGACATATCTAAAGAAAGAAGCCACTGCATTAGCATTTTGATTCAAAATACCAAGCTCACCAGTACCAACTTTACACACAAATATTTGTATCTTACAACAGCTTGGAGAAGAAAAAAAAATCTTAACTCCTCAATATTTTAAAGAGGTTACTCTTTAAGTCACACAAAAACCCAAGATGCAAATCAAATTCAGCATCTTTCAAATTCACACCCTTTATTAGCAATCTAGTTCCAGTGTGGCAACGGTCAAGAGCTACTCCTTTCTCTTCTCATTCCTAAAGATGGTGATCAAAAAGTAGGGCTAGACAGAAGCTCTAAGCTACACACACAGGATCACAGAATAACCAAGCACACCTCATGAGCTGTTGATGAATAAGGACCCAGCAAACACAAAATCATCAAGAGACTTGACACCAAATTGTTCAGGGTTCTGCTTGTCACTAGAACTGCACCATTTGTAGACTAGGACAGTTGATCACAGAAGTAAACTCTGTCCTGAGTACCATGCTGATTAAGTATAAAAGGAGATTTAAAACAGGGAGAACCAGAGAGAATCTCTGTATCACAGCAGATTTCTGTTGCATATTTCCCGATGAAAAAAGAAGGGCATATAGCTGTCTTCTGTTCCTTTTGATTCCTGGGACAAACCAGGGTTGAGGGAAAACGAGGAAACACCAGCAGAGTTTTGTAAGAGCAGCATATACTTCAATTTTACTTTTGCAGAGGTCTACAACTCCTGAAATACCTTGGCCTCCTTACCTGAGGAATTTGGCTCTCCGTCCCTTTTACTTTTCACATTAGAATAATGGAATATCTCGGGTTGGAAGGGACCCCTAAAGGTCATTTAGTCCAACCTCCTTACAATAAGCAGGGCCATCTCATTATTTTAAGACTACTTTCTAAAAAAAAGTACCTAATAAAGTTACAAATTAAGAAATACCAAGTATTCCAACAACAAGCTGATAGAAACTCACCAACCAAGACCTTGGCAGCTGGGTTGTCAACTCCAATAGCCTTCAGGATGGTTGCACCATCATTGGTCACTGTCACCGTGCTATCTCTCCCAGTACTTAAAAGAATCTTGTCCTACAAGATTGGAAATACCGCTTGAAGACATACTGTAACTATTAAAACTAGAACTAATTAAAAGTAAATTAACAGGTTGTGGGAAACCCTTCTTTTCTTCCCCACATAAGTCTGAACATTGAGGGTAGCCCCCCAATATCGGCTCGCGACACAGGTATAGCCACTGAGAACTTGCAGCTATCTTACCATGCCTTTAGGCCCCAGGGTGCTCTTGACCAGGTCACCGATAGCAATGGCACCAACAAAGGATGACTGAAATGAAAGCAAACGTACCTTAGGAAAGGTTTTTATTTTAGTACAAGAGCAGATGCTAGTCCGTAACTTCCATGGGGACCTTTACACATCCACACTCCTTTCAGCAGAGTCTGGGTCCAAGTTTCTTAACTACTACATTTTGATAAGCCCATCAAATATACTCCTCACAGAAACCACAAAAGCCTTCCTCACAGGCAAAACAAATGCCTTCCAGTGAACACCCATCTTCTGAGTTGAGGCACTTATTTTAAATACGAGGAGTTTCTCTAACTGTTAGTATTAACAACACTCCCCCTACCTGCTGTTCACAGACATGCAACAAGAAAAAACAATAAAACAGACGAAGTACCACACCACCATAAACTGAGAGCACATTTAACAGTTTTTTTGAGAATTAAGCTTACCAATCGAGCTGTTTCAGCCTTCTCTTCATCTGCACCTGCTTTGAAAATGTTCACAGGAGCAAGAGAAATGGACGCCTAAAACACAGATAACAAAGCATATTCCCTTAGTTTTAAAAAACAAGGCATTTAAAAAAGAAATTTCTGATGCTAACAATCTAAACAGTATTTTTATTATTAAAATTATTTCTACATCCCACTGGGTTTTGATAAAAAGTATATTCAAGATAAATTCACCTTGATTCTTTCTCAAAAGTCTGTCTTGCAGTCTCTTCATCATGTGAAGAGGTTACCAGAAGGATTGCAGTGTCCTCCAAGAAACTGCATACCACGTTCTCTGACAAGATCTACGAGCCTGAAAGGCTGTCACCTGCAACCTTAGCTCATGGCAAGGTCCGTGCTGCTTGTCTGGGTGGCTAACCACGATACCCAACAACCCAAAGACAGGAGCAACCAGCAGAGCCTAAAAAATCCAGTCACTCAGCAGGCTGGGGCTTTAGTACTTTTATATTTGTGTTACAGAATTATAGAATGGTTTGGGTTAGAAGGGACCTTAAAGATCATCTAGTTCCAACCCCCCTGCACGGGCAGGGATATGAAGCCTATTTTTTATATTTTTTTTTTGCATTTTCATGCAAATTAATTCTATCCATAACGAATACATGCTATTAAAGACTAGTACTCGCGAAGTACTCGGGGGCTTCAGCGAATCGGGGCCAAATCCGAACAGAAGAAACGCCCCACCACTTTCCCTCTGCCATCTTTCACTCGGCTGTGCGATCAGCACACGGACTGCCCGCCGGTTCCGCCTCCCCCCCAGCCCTGCTCTCCCGCCACCGCGCAGCAGGGAGGAGGGTGTGCGGGGCCGCGGTCAGCCCGCCACCCGCCCCTCGCGGCCGGGGGCCCGGCGCTGCCTCCCCCGCCGTGCCAGCCCGGCCCGGCCCCGAAGGCTCCTCCTGCCCCGGCCCCCCAGGCCGCAGCCGGGCCGGCCTCACCCGGCGCCGCGCCCCGACACACCGACCCTGCTCCTCCTCCAGAACCTTCCAGGCCCGACCCGCCGCGCGGGGGAGGGGCGCGGGGCGGACGCCCCGCCATGCCCAGGGGCCAGCGCCGCGCCCGCCCCGCCGCTCACCCTGCTGCCCCCGCCCCGCCGCTCACCATGCTGCTGCCGCTGCCGGTACCGGTACCGCTGCCGCCGGGACCCGCCAACCGCCGCCTCTGCCGCGAACCAGCGCCACGAGCTCCCGGCGGAACTGGCGTCAGAGGCGGCAGCGTCGCTTCCGGCGGGGCGGGCACGGGGGAGCCGCGCTCCCGCCTCGCTCCGAGGGGCGGGCGGCCCCGCCGCGCTCCGGGCGCTTCGGCGGGGGCTCCGTGCGGGGCTGCTTCAGCCTGCAAGGGAAGGAGCTGGCGCTCGCCCAAGCTTAATGTCATCGTATTCCTGCAGGTCAGTTCCCAGACGGGTCCAAAAGCCTTTTAAAATCGCTGCTCCTGGACTCCCTGCTGTTGTGCCACCGTGTTGTCGATTAAAACCCGTGAGCAGGAGGTACGATCGCAGGCGATGCGCTCCTCTCAGTATAAAAAATTGGTAACCGCTCTCCTAGCAGCTTTGCAAATGTGTGAGGCCACATCCAGGCCTTGTTCCGTCGCTGCTTCCCTCTGCCCAAAAAGCCTGTGACCTGGTCATGTGAAAAAAAAGTTGGTTTGTACGCTGGTTGTATGCATAGTTCCACAAGAATTAATTCCAGCAGCTTCTCTGCCTCTTGCTGCCAGATACAAAGTGTCTTGGGGTATATGCAAAGCTTTTTTGTTCTAGACTCAAACTGGCCAAAGACAAATACCTATCCCAGCAGAGGTGGCAAAAAAACCCAACAAAACAGGACTAAGACTCTTGCCAAACTCACACCTATCTAGGGATTTAAGTATGTCAAGACCTAATTAGTATTTTTCTGGAGTTCTCTGGGCTTTTTGCTTTGTTTTCTTCAGTTAGATCTGTCACCCCCCTAACCTTGTTCTGAAAACTAGAATAAGAATTGAATTTTAACATAATCAGTTCGCAGAGTTATGTAAAAAGTGTTGGTTAAGGCTAATAACCCAATTAAAACTATGTTAACTATTTTTATCTCAGAATCAGAGCTTTCATAAAGACTTTCACTGAACTAACGATTCGTTTAAATCGACATTTGGTGCTACTGTGGCATGACCTGGGGCAGGGGGGGTAAAGATTTGAAAGTGCCTCGGCCAGTTGTCTGAGCTATGACCTTAGGAAGATCAGATGCTCACAGAAAAACTTGCTACAGCAAACCTGTAAGTTTGGTTTAAGGAGCTTCTGACTCTTGCTAAGCTAAGATTTACAACATGTAAAAGGAGCAAGGCCAGAACAGGAAGAGCTCAGCAGAAGCGCTGATTGTGGGTTCCTACCTCTCGCAGCTGCACAGCACCCTCATCTCCTCTGCCAATGGCAGTTCCTAAGGTCACACACAATATTAAGTTTAGTGAGTGAAGGAGAAAAGAAACAGTGCCTCACTTTAATCTTTTCATCAACGTGTATGCTTTGTAAATCACCTCATCTCTTTCCCTGTCAATAATAATTGGTCAAGACAAAGAATTCAATACTTTGAGGCTTAAGTTCAGTCAAACCAGCCACTTAAGCCTCTGAGCAGATAGGAGTTTGAAGTTGGAAGGGAAACAGAGACTCTTCACAAAATCGAACTCTTCAGGTGCTCCCAGCTGAGTATTAATAGATGTATTATTGTGTAGGAAATTTAACAAGGCCAGTTTATATCGTTATTGCAAATCTTGGTACCACACACACTGCCTGGGATGCTGGCTCCTTCATGCCACCTATTTAGACCTGGCTTCAAATTTTATTTCAGAACAAAGCACCATCAGGTCAAGAATGCAAGGCATATGCATATATATTGGTACCACATCAGTTGCATTATCTTTAAGTTATAATACTGCTAGCTATCTGTTAGTATGGAAATGTTAAGTTTAATGGACTGCTAAGCAGCCATTCCCATTAGGAAAGCTGCAAAACTGCTGGCCAGGGATATGAAAACCCTCTTGAGAATCGAGTTTTGAAGATGTCAGTTACCTAACCAACACTGTGCAAGGACCACGTTAATATTTCTTAAGAGGTTCCAAAGACAAAACATCTGACGTTTCTAGTGCTTTGTTGACTTGTTGGACAGAAACATATTTATTGAAATTATGCCCTAAAACAGTGACTTGGGGGAGAGAAAAGAGGAAACACTGAATTTTGATAAATCACCACTGTATTTCATAGTCTCCAGAAAAAACTGAAAAGGTTATCTGACAGGACTTCAACCTTCTATTTTCTTACTACTTTCTTTCTGAATTTATCAGTACTCTGCCAGCAAAGTTCATTTGGGTTTTGTGAAATCTTGTAATTTAATAACTGAGAAAGGAGCACATTCACGTGGCTGGAATGTGATTCACTAGCCAGTAGTTGATAGTAACAGTGCTACCAGAATTTAAAAAAAAGTCTACATACGTGAGAAAGATGTGACAGAACAGTAATGGAAATGAAACAAGAGCTTGGAGAAAAATTTACAGAATCCAGGTCATCATGTTCTGTTTTGATTTTCCCACTGTGTAATGAGTGGAACACAAGGGGGGGGGAGGGGAGGTGGGTACCTGACGCAACCATTTAAAGAAAAGCAAGAAAGTTAAACTAACGAAATCCAGAAAAGCCACACTAACACTGGGAAATACTGAAGCAACCCACAGATGATTTTTCAATGTAAAATCAATAGTTTATTGCCATGCTACAATTTATTTTTTTTTCCAAATGAAGTTGGCACAGGTGAACGGGGAAAATGTTGTCATAATACATAATACATTTTTAAAATGCACATTTGGTAAGCTTTCTCAGTAATGACAGCTTAAAACAAGTTTTTGTTGTTGGCTTGTTGTTTTGTTTTGTTTTTTTTAAAATTAACATGGAATGGCATAAAAATACACTCTTTCTGCATAGTATAATATCACTTTTTTCATACAAGAAATATGGAATGTTTGTAAAAACAAATTCATGGAACAGGGCAAATTATTTGAAATTTTATAAACAATTTGGCAATGGTACTCCCACTGTTTAGACTTTTTATATAAAAGAAATAAAAATCTAGAAAGCTACCTTTATACAAAGTTGCTATATTTATGCCTTTAAGTAGGAAAAAACATTTCATAATGCAAATTAGGACATACAATAATCTTACAATATCGTACAACGTAATGACAAGAAAAGAACATACAACATAAGATTTTGGCCTTTGTAGAAATGTCTATTTCTGCATTTAATAAATGCATTTGTGGCACACTGGTGACTACTGAATTCTTACTGCTACCAGCCAGCTTTCACACTGGATGGGTACTAAGCTGTACTGTGACAGCAGGTCTGCAGTTCAGTTAAAAGACAGACTAGTTTTCAGGAGACAAAAGGTGAAGCTGCAAGGAAGCGGGATGTGAAAAAGGCAACGTGCCCGCTGGTTGGGGCACCTGGACTGTGGGACACTGTACAACACTCTCCTGTCCTAGCAGAGCATCTCTTATACATTCAGTTCTGAAGTACCAAAGTCTTACAAATGAGAACATCTGTACTGGAGATTTGGCAACATTTCAGGGAAAATACAAAGTTAGTACCAAATATATAATATATTATATATAAAATGTGGGTGTATGATATATACACATATATTCTAATGCAAAAAAACTGCATTAATATGGAGTTAAACTTGCTGACATCCATTCCTAAATAACATAACCATTAAAAAACAGGTGTAATCCTGATCTTTCACACACTTTAGAATCACTTCCTCTTTCATACATAATAGTTAAAGCAATATATATGCAAGTATGACTAAGAAATCAAAATTCACATAATAATCTGAACTCTGACCACAACAAATAGGATTTTTTTTTTTTCAGTACATGTAATTAAATATATTTATATTTTTACAGTATTTTTAGACCATTCCTGAAGAACTTGACCAACCAGCTCCTCAGGTGTAACAGAGCTGTTACATCAGCAGAACTTGATCTTGTAGGCACACATCCAGTGTCCCTCAAGGCCAACACAAATCATTTGTTTGGCTTCAAAGGACGCTACATGAGGCCCAAACAAGCTCCGGAAGGATAACCCTGCTAACAAGGAAGATTCCCTGATGACATCAAAACTCCTACTTCAGACTTCCTTTCCTACTGTCCAAGGAAAAGGACTAGACCAAAAGACACATGGACTCTGGGTTGCTGGCAGGTGGCGTTGGGAATGCCCGTGCTGGCAAGGCCAGCCTGAGGGCACCTTCTGTTCCAAGGCTTCCCCTGCAGAGCAGAGGAGCTGCCCCTCCAGACTCATCGCTGGGCCATTCGCTCGCCCCGGGGGACCCCAGGGCATCCTCTACTTTGCAAACACAGAGGAAGACGGGCCCTGTTCTGAAGGGCTCAAGCCTATTTCTTAAGCATATTTTTAACATAATCTTTGTATATACACATTTTTGCTACATAAAATAGAATTACACCAAAGTAATGGATATAGCAGAAAATGTTGTCACAATATATGTATATTACTGCACTAAATAATTAACTAAAACTGCAAGAAAAATTTTGAAATGCCCTTTGTAATATATAAAAAAATATAGAAATGTCCGACACTTGTTTCATCAACTTTTAAAGTAATTTTATCTCTTGCATTCTATCTGTACACCTACACATTTCCAAACAAAATACTGCGTTAATCTGGAGTAAACACTGTGTTAGAATAATATCCTCATAAGACATTTAACAGACTTCGTCACATACCTTACAGCACAGTATCACAAGAAATAATGTACACATGGTCAGAGTTACAGCTGCTAAGTTGTTGGTTTTTTTCTTATTCACTTACGTTATCCAAAAGAGGAAGTAATTCCTAAAGATTGCAAAAGAACCTTAACTCAAGACTTCCTTTATTTTTTGTGTATGCTCTGTAAGAAGGACATCAGCAACCCTGACTCCATCTTAACGCAGTTTTTTGTGGATTTTTTTTTTCTTTTTTGGAGCGTATATGAATTTAAAATAAAGATATCATAAATGAACTTATGTTTATATTAAGTAAATACTGTCAAATATAAATGCCTGAATTGCTACCTCAAGGAAAAGATGGGAAAGGTCTTATAATTAAATTCAAAATAATACCTAATTCTATCAAACTCAAGAATCCAACTTCTTTAGGGGAAATAGGAGAATTTCAGAGTTAAGTCCACTATTAGTTCCTACTAAATCAGCTTCATCTTATTTGCAGCCATTAAATAAATTAGTACAGTGCAGAAACGGAATTTCACCATTGATCCCACCTTACATGAAGAGGAAAATACTGCTTAGAAATAGAGATCCAGATCAGATACATCATTATATGCTCAAAGTAGTAACTGACATTAATCACAACTTGCATTTTCACTTCACTGACAGCGAGTGCACTCTCCTGACTCTGTCTCATTCAGAAGTGGTCAAATACGAACCAAAAACAAGGATAGTCAGATTTTGAGCCAATATACGCTGTTAAAAACAACCAGCAAAATCAACTGCTGGTCTGCCACCTGCAAAAGTGCAGCCTTGTTTTGACATAGCTTTGGACTTCATACAGCTCACACCCTTGTGGGGCCCTTTTTACACCCAAGCCCTAGCCAGAGGTGTAAGCACACATACAAATACCCAAACATCTGGGAAATCAAGCAGATTATGATATGAAATGTCTATCTGAAAACATAAGATTTCTATAAAAGTTCCATAGATTTTAATAGGAACAAGAACAGTGCTTCAATGCACTTGATTACATTCAACTCCTGTCATAGGCAAAATGTACTTACCAGGAGAAACAAAAAATGTTCTAATTAGAGAGTTAAGCTTGTCAGAAGGGTCTTTTTTGTGTTGTTTTATAAAGTCACCAGGAAACACCACAAAATTAAAAAGAAATTGGTCCTCCTCTTGACATCAATTTGAGAAAAACAACATTTTGCTGATATAAACACTGGATTCTATTTTCAAGAACTCTAATTCTAGTACAACCTTTATTATGTACTTTTGGTCGCCATTCCATCTGTTTTATAAACTCAGTTTCCTTGTTCAAAAGATACACTGATGTATGTCTTTCCCAAATCATTGTGTTAATGAAATATCTACAGTTCAAGGCTTTCCCTTGTCAAATGTGCTTGAAGTGTAACAGCCAATTGCATGTTATGAATTAAAAGTAGAACTCACTGAATGCTGCCATTTTTGCAGGACCTAGTTTATGTAAACTTCATGTCTCAAATAAAGAAAATGGTTACATATTTGTAGTTTCTTATTCTGTACACCTGTGGGCCAAAATAAATACAATATAAATGTTGTAGAGACATTTCAGCTGAAAACTGAATCCTAGATTACAGACATTAAACCTAACATCACAGCCTTTAAAGAGACTGAATTGGAAAAAATATTTACCAAGTCTCAAAGGGTAAAGTGCATTGCAACTACATCTACTTCAAGGGGCAGAAAATAAGGAATGCTATAGATGAGTAGCATGTGTAACAGGGCTTACCCAGTATGTTTGCAGCATACACAAAACGAGAAAGCATTATCCCACCTGTAAAGTGTAAAAAAGAAATAGCTCTGGAAAATATGTCATCAGACTTGTTAATATAATTAAGGCTACAGAAAGTTGAAATCATCTCAATATATGTTTTAAATTCTGGGGACCAAAGCTAAGAAAACACCCCCTATGAAGTACTGTGAAACTTGCAAGAACATAAAAAAATTACTCAGACTACCCCTTGTATCTGAGACTATTCAGGATAAACACATAGGACAGTGCACTGGAACTATGGAGAGATATGGCTGGTTGTAATTTTGGCAGGTCACTTAGAATCTACCTGAAGCCTCCATTTCCCTATTTGTCAATTAAGACTATTACTTCCCTCTCTCACAGGTGTAAGGGTCCAATCAATTAGTATTTCTGAAACACCCATATTCTACAGATAAGGACCAAATATTTCTAGGCAGCTAGCTAGATCAAACATGTTTGCCTCAAAACACATGCTGAAGGCATTTGTTCAGTTCACAAATTTAAATGAGCTATAAGCTAAGAACAAGAATCACACCATTATCATGAACCCAGCAAGTATTTGCAATACCTGGCAGTTTCTCTTCAATACAGACCAAGACTGGTCCATATGGTAAGGTGAGGCAGTAGCAAAGATGTGAAGGAACACTAACACCGCAGACCTGTAAAATGTCTAGCTCTAGACAGTCATTACCTTCATGAGTACCAAGGTTTCCCCACAAGTCAACGGGTCTAGCACAAGAGTATGCACAGGTTGACAGTGAAATGATTAATGAGAGGTTTTTTTAGGTTCCTCATAATGGTCTCAATGACTCTCATCTTTTACTCCTGCAAATGATGTTCTTTGTGCATCTGGTATTTCAGTACCATACAGTCTGAAATGAAAGTCAGAGTGAAAAGGTTGCCTGATATCCCTTACTGCAAGATGCATGTATTTCAGGTGTTACCACTATGAAACTGTGAAATGGCCAATGAAGAAGTTAACATAGAAAGAGGAACACAATCCAATTTAAAAGACTGAGAATAACTGTAGTTTGTTTTTTTAAAACTTCAAATATTGCATGAAGACCCTAATTCTTTTTCAGATCTCCAAATGGCTTTTCTTGCATGTTTTTCCTCACTCACAGTTCAAGGGTTATTTCACATCAAACCAGTTCACACAAGTGTCAGTTCCTTTGCAATCACAGGCTCAAGAGTAATCTCTTCTGCTGCTAGTACCAAGGTGCACTTGCAATACTGCCAGAATTCTAAAATTATTCAGAGTATTTAAAAAAACAAAAAACAAACAAACAAAAAACCCCAAACAACCCCAAACTTCTGCCAAGGGTGCATCTGGCATATTCAACAAACAACATTCTGCCTGCGTGTACCTGTAACACTGAGCAGCCATCATTGTAACCAAGTTCACCAACTGCAAAAGGAAAAGAAGTATGCTTGTAGATAACACTAGCTTCAGATAATTAAATACGTATCTTTCTAAATTATCCTGTCCACTATGGATGCACATTGCTAGAATGTACAATTTTCAATAAAGAACCAGTACCCTGCCTCCCGTGTAACCTGTGTCTGATGCTTTAGAGGAAGACAGTAACTGCAGACTAAACCTTTCCAGTTGTGCAATAATGCATGCTGCTGGAGAGCTGGGATATTTCTGTCAGGCCTAAAAAAATAGAACACTGAACAAAGACAAGCATTTGACCTTCAGGAGTCTTTCTTTTGTCAAATGCAGAGAGTAAGACAAACACATAAATGACCCTGAACAATAATTAAAGCTATGTACAAAATTCTGACTTTTAAAACAAGACATTATGGAACAGATAAAAAAGAAACACACAAATGCAAAGAAAGGAAGGCACACTGAACTAAGAAATGACAAGAGAGCCTTAATTCATACAGCCAACCTGTGAATTCCTTCACAAAAAAAACCCCCACAACTCTAATGAGATTAAAATTCTGTCAGGTTTCACAGGGAATTGATATGCCACTTGGAATTCATTTCCAGTGGAAGCAGCTTAAGGCTGGGTTTAGATGTGTTTATAGCTCTGATAACAAACTTCGATGTGACCTCTTAAACATCACACAAGTTAAGAAAACTATTAGGAATCAAAGGCCTTCTTGCCCATGTGGTCCTAAAAAAACCCCAAACAGACAAAAAAACGTGTGGTGGTTATATCTTTTGAGATGAACCAAGATATCTTGTGTATGTCAAACTGAGTGAATTAATGCATTACATACATTTCATTCTGGAGGAGCCACTTCAACGAGGAATAAACATAAGATAGGAATCTTGAAAGATTAGGTTTACCTGCTAATAATGCACATATCAAGAGGCTTTAAAAAGTGTTATAAATGCCATCAATGAGTATAGGCACCAGACCAGAATATTTATAAATTCAACACTGGCATATCACTCAGACTCTAATCAATTTAAAGAGGCACTGTGAAAGGTGGTGATGCTGCTATGCAGTAATGACTACTACTGTAGAATGAAAGTGTTACCTAAATGAATACTTGCTCTACATTAATTCCCTTTAGTTAGACAAGTACATGAAGTATGCAGAAAAATTTCTATTAGTCTATAAAAGGCGTTAGTGTTAAGAAATGCAAGGTATTTGCATCTTCAATTTTATAAACTTCACAAAAGGTGCAAATGATTTAATGCTTCCCAGGCTCACATAGGCACGTCTGTACTGTTATGTCTAGTTTTCCTAGAAGTACCATCATCTCGGGGCAGTGCTTTTTGCAAACTTGACATAGCAGCAGTTCTTTCGATGTCTATCACAGCATACAGCTCTGTGCGCCTGGTTGGAGTTTGCGGAAGTGGAGTGGTGGGGGTTTTTGGAGTCTGAGGGTTGTCGGAGTCACTACCACCTTCCAAGTCAACCTGTATATAGTTGAGCTGCCTGTGTTCTAAACTTGGACGCCTAATGTCAAAGTTAAAGACTGTTGGGGTACAGTCCCGACGTCGTGTAAATTCTACTTTATGAGCACTTGCTGGTACCGTTACATTCTCTGTATTGACATAATTATGCATTGGATCTAGGTTATTGTGGTAGCCATTCAGAGATGGGGTCTTTGGTCCTAAACTGTCATCTTCATCTCTACTCAGCTTGTGGGCTTCCCAAACAGGAGGCAAGGATGGCAAGTTCTCATAGTTCAACAGCGCAGTTCTCCTCTGAGCAGAGTTGTTAATGTTCTGGGTATCTGAGGTACTGATTGATGTCAAACGACCTCTCCTGACCCCTGAGGCACTAGGGATTGATAACCTATTTATATTTTCATACACCAATTTATTACCAGATGGTGTTTCTCTACGTTCATCACTGTCGTACCCAGTGTCCCATTCAGTGTTGTTTGTGCTGCTGCCGGTAACTTGGTCTCTCCCAAGTTGCTCCAGTTTCTCTCTTTCCATTAACTGCCTTTGAACAGGTGTTGGTCCTAAAACAAACTTGACTCCTTCAGGCTCCAGGAGAACCTGAGCATCTCTGTCATCAGTACACATCTGATCTTCTTTCACTTTAGTTGTTTCAGTGTTTGAAAGCTTTGATTCCAGTGGCACATGCACACTTGATCGATTTTTTCTTTCCTCTTGTACTCCAGTAGTGTTGACATAAGTGTGCACCTAAAAGGGAGCAAAAATAAAGGTAAATTCAAATGTTTTTGCACTTTTCCCCCTTCTAAATTTCTTTCTTTCTGAACTCCCCACTTTTTAAAAATCAAAGTACCTGAAAACCCAATCTCATTATAGCAGCTGTTTAAGAGCAAAGGTAATCTCTTTCACATTTTGCTGAACTGTGCTCAGTTTTGGTTGTTTTCCCTGAAATTGTTGTTGGTTTTGTTAACATTAAATAAAATTAGAGGTAGTCAAGGCAGACAAAATAATGCAATTTACATCCTACATTAATAATTGTTTGGATTTGATGTTTTATTCCCAGTTGTGCTCTAGTTACAGCTTTTTATGTTCTATTCCAGCTCTGCTCTCATCAGGGCAGCCCCGGGCTGCTCCAACTTAGCTCATTAGTTCACTTAGACAAATCAGCAAAGCAGAGCTCTCCTTTGTCATCCCTTACCATGATAGTGACCTACAGTTCAACTGTTGCTTTGGCTAAATTTAACTTTTATTTCCACACTGACAAGGAAATTTACTGCCCATTAAAAACAAAACAACAACAAAACCCCCTCCCCAGAATCTCGCCTTGTGTACTACTTGAGCAATAAGAAAAATGGTTGGCTCTACTGGCAGAACAGTCCATTCTTTCTTCAAGAGCCAAGAGCCTCCTAATACCAGAAACTGAAACAGATAAACATATACTTCCATAAGAACTGTGGCACTCAGAATTAAAAAGGAGCAAGAATTAGACCAGATGCCAGAAAGAAAGGAAGGAATACACCACTAGTTTATGCCTCCGAGTCCCCACAGTGGATCAACACAAAGCTGAAAGGTAAAGACTGAAGTAACGGGTTCTTTCTCTAAATTTTTATTCTGTGTCTGGATACCCAAATGGCAAAATAGTATTTTATGGCAGCAGTCATCTAGGCTTCCCAATTTCTCTGCCAAGCTGTACAAACCAAAGTGTTATTTAATCTCACTTGACTCCTAAATTGATTCTTTAAACTCATTTACTCTTCAATAACTCCAAAAGCATCACTTGGACTCTTCTGTGGGCACTCCAACCGAATCCTTTCCCCCAAGACAGTTCACTGCACTTTGCTCTAGTTACCTTCTCTCATTTCCAACACTGTATCTTGCCAAATACAAGAGTCCTCCAAAACCACATTACATTCCATTAAACTTGACTAATATTTTCATCAGCAATCTGAATTATGAGATAGAACACACTCTTAGAAAGCTTTCAGTCTATCCCAAATCGGTAGGGTTTCCCCTGAGGCATCTCAGCAGCCTGGAGAAGTGACCTCACAGAAACCTCATGCAGTTCAGCAACAGCAAATGCAAAGTCCAGAGCCTGGCATGCAAAAACAGCCAGGCTAGACACCAACTGACTTGAAAGCAGCTTTGCAGAAAAGCATCAGGGTTCCAGGTGGATGGTGAATTGAATGTGAGTCAGTAGTGTGTCCTTACAGTAATAAAAACAAAATGTGCATTGCTTTGTGCTTGAAGACAGACACCACTACTGTGAAGCAAATCCAGTGGAGGGCGATGATTAAGAGGGGCTGGAGCATGTGACATACAAGAAGCCAAGAGAGCCATCCTTGTTCAGTCTTAAGAGAAGGCCAGGAAAAAAACTAATAGCTGTTTTTAGCTATCTGGTAAGATACAGAAAAGACAGGGCCAGACAATTTTAAGGTATGTTCAGCAAAAGACTAAGGGGCAACAGACATCAGCTTAACAGGAAAAAATCTGATTATGTATTAGGGAAGAATGCTTTGACAACAAGGGTGTTCCAACACTGGAACACATGGCTCAGAAACCCTATGGAATCCCCTTGTTTGGAGTATTCAACACATGATAGGACTAGGCTCTGTGCAGCCTCCTCTAACTTTAGAATTTGGCCTAGAGTACTCTAGATGTCCCTTTTAACCAAAATTATTCCATTATTCCTATTCCCCAAATAGAAGTCTTACATGTAAAGACATTTTTTTCAACGGGATCTCTCATTATAAAATACAATTTATCAGTCTAAAAACAATTATTGAAACTAGTCAGCTATGCTACAAAGTATCATTTTAAAGAGGGAAAGCAAATGCCTTTCTGAGGTAGTTAATATATAGTAAGAACACATTACAGCTAATACTGAAAACCACAAATGAATTCCTATAGAATAAACGCTAGAAAAATGTGAACTAATGTAGAACCTAAATGATCTGAGGGGGAAAATACCCACTTGCTCCTCTGCTACAAGTAACGGATGTGTTGATTCTTCACCGACAGAGGGGAGGCGTGCACTTCCGACAGAAGGATGTCTGCTGGAAGGATGTGATGAAGCATCTCCAAAAGATGGATATCTGGGATAGCCATTAGGTAAACTTTGTGTATTGAACCCAGGAGCTGATTCAATTAGAAAACAAGCAAAACCATATTAAAATAGAGCATTATACTGTATATGAGTAAGATGCTTCATATCTTTGGTTTTGATTTTCAAAAGAGAAATTAAAATATGTAAAACAGTCTTAAATATTCACAACGTTCAATCTTGCTGGGGGGAAGAAAAGGGAAACCAAATTGCAAAGTATAGCATCACAATATTTACTGAGAAACATGTCTGAAGCAACCACTGAGATCTAGGTGTATTACACACCACAGTCGTCCCAGTAAATTCCCTCTCCAACTTCTCTTTATACAATTAACAACATCTCCCTAACAGGGACTTACTTATTTAAGCTTCCATTTTTCTGAAATAATCACTAACCTGGAATTCCTAGTTTGAAATATCAAGCCCTAAAAACCCTCTCTGGCTTAAATATCTGCCTTAAAACTCTCTGATCTGGTCTTTTTTAAAAGACTTCATTCTATCCATCCATCCATCCATCTACTCACAGCAAAAGAGAGATTCGAAACCCACTATAGATGTGGCATTCCTATTACTTTGTTTTCTCAGAAAAAGGTTGGAACATTGCCCAACATAAATATTTCTCAGAAATGCTACAATACAGCGATATACTATAAAGCAATTCAAAATAAAGCAGTGTTCTTATGCAACAACTAAGTTCCCAACATTTATTTCTGAAAGCTGAAGAACTTGACTGTGGCAGTTTTCTCCCAAGACTTAAGATTCTCAAAAGAGACTCCTCAGCAAGTACCTCAAGAGAATGCATTACTGGTAATTAGCCTCTTAGCTGAAAACAGCATTTAATTTACATTAAATCTTTAAGTAATTAAAAAGAAAACTGGTCATCTGATAGTATAACCATACTTACTGGTAGGCGTTCGAGGAGTTCTTGGAGCTTCCAACTCAGTTTGATGATTATTCCTTTCTACTACTGGCTCTTCTACCACATTTATGCTATTATTCTGCATTATCTCTTGCAGCATATTAAACAGCTCTTCTGCACGGGCACATTTAAAGGCAAAGATTCCTATAAATACACAAGAAAAAAAATCAAAATCCTTGAGTGTAAGAAACACGCTTTGCAATGTATATAGCTTTCAAACAATAGAACTGGAATCCCCATAACGAACACCTGTGAAGGAAGCAAAATGTTAAGAAATTTTTATTGCACCAAAACACACAAAATTACTGTGAGAACCTTTAAAGTGTTTATCTAAGACAATAATATGTTTCCATAAGTTAAATTAGAACAAAAAACTGACTCAATGAAAAGCAAAACTAAGTTTTGAGTGCTAAATGAGGGGGGGGGGAAGGCACAAAACAGGACAATAGTTTTTATTTTTTTTTATTAAGCTGATAAAATTATACCTGTTAAGTAAATCAATCAACCAATAAAAACACTAAATGAAACTACTGCGTTGCTACAAGTTCGTACTTTTAAAATCAGATTTCTATTGAATTACCATAAACATAAGATACCTGCACAACAGGAAAGAAGGACTTAAACACTGGGTAAAAGTGTAGTTTCTTTAAAAAGATTAAAATTAAAAGCTAGTAAGACAAACTGTGCGATACAGACAGTAACAAACCAACTGCTTTAGGCTAAAGGAGAGACACAGAACACAAAGTCAGCAGCAATACCATGTAAGTCGTGTGCGTATTGTGCCACTTTGCCTTTAAACAGCAGGGAGTGCCCCAACTTACCCTCACCAGCAAAGTCCCAGCTTTGGATTATTCTTCCATTGAAAGCATGAAGTTAAAGTTGACATGCTTGTTAAACGTGGGTGCAGGTGCTCATTTTTTAAAATGAGTATTACAATCTTAAAACACTCTTTAATAAAAACTACCTACCTATATAGTTAGTTCTGTAAGTGCAATTATGTTAATATGCTGGCAATCACTATCACCATATTTACTTAAGGATGCAGAACAGTGACAGATCAGAACTATCATAAATGCTCCACATGGCAGTAGTTCACAAAAACCCAGCTGGGAATATACCAAATGGGCTAAGAGTAATGACACTCAACAATTAGTTGATGCTGTGAATAAGCTCCATGCTTGCAAGACAGCAGCTGTAGAGATGCTTCTAGTACATGTCCCCAACCCATGATCCAACCCAATAGACCATCTTTACTTTTCTGTGTATTTCTGAAATTTCACACTGGATACTTAAAACTTAATGGACAAAAAATAAAATTAAAAAAATCTAGGTTCACAAGCTTAAAGAACCTTCCAGCATGTTTCTAAGAAATTCAGTTGCCTTTATCTTTGTTTAAAAAAACATGCTTCCAAACTGCAGATTCCTTAAACTATGAAGTGAACCAAATTGGCACTGACCCTGCAAGCAAAAACAACTTGACGAAACTTTTATTTTTATTAAATAAATTCAAAATAAATGCCATGTGATCTGTCATTTACACAAAACGGTGACACGCCAGCTTCTCCACGTTTTCTATCCTGAAGTATCTATTAGCTGTGCTCCCAAAACGTGTTCAACATTTTTTAATACCTAGCACAAACTCAATGTTTCGCCATCAGAGCATTCTGACAACTCATCAATAGATACAATTTGAGATTAAATGGAAAAAGCAAACAAGAATATTGACTAAGGCAATCAGTAAAAGTTGCTGGACAGTATTCAGGGTATTCTTAATGAAAAACTTCTTGGTCATCTCCCCAGGTGAGGATGAAATTTTGCAACTGTGCCCATAAAATCAAGTGTAGGTGTCAGGAACAACGCTCCTCTGCAAAAAGGCAGCAGAGAACATTTTCTGCCAGATTTCCTTTTTCTCAGTAGTCAGAGTATTTTAATATTATGTAAGGAAGGCAAGAAACAAAAGAGGGAGGAAATGGTTGCTGCTTACAGAGTCTGCTTAATCTTTTCTATTAAAAAAAAAATAAAGGATTTAGAAGCAAAGCAGAGAAGTCAATTAGACTCAGTGGAAAAATTCTGCAGACTTGCTAACAGGCCATGGAAAAGAACTTTCAAAATAGTACTTTTTATTGAACCTTATTAGTATCTATTTTACATGTTTAGAAGAAGCAGTAAATTAAACCTGAAAAATCAATTAAAGTTATTTTCTCCAAAATAAAGTTTATTTCTTTCTTCTTAGAAGCCTGAAAATTTAGCTTAATATGGGGTATGCTGTAAACATCTCTGTTTCTCATAAGGAGATTAACTGAGAATGCCTTTAAAAATCATATAAAAAATAACCTCTCTGCCTTTACCTCTGCTTGGACAATGAAGATTGACCAGCTTTGATTACAATCAAGTACTTAATCTTCTTGATTTTTTAAAGTGTTGTTTGTTTTTTTTTTATATGGCAATTGCTAAAATCATTATTAGGTAAAAACACTAGTAAATGCTGCAAACCTGTGAGAAAATTAAAATGCAACTTAATTTCACCATGCGTGAATACATAAGAATTCTAACGACACACAGCTTCATCACGGTAGACAGACCCAAAACAAGGCTGAGACTTCAACCAAAACAGCAAATCCCTTGGGAACTGCTGCTATGTAGAAAGAGAAAAAAGCCTACATCTTCTCTACGTCATCCCTGGGAACCAACCTTGGCCAAGGCAGGCACGATCTGGAAACTGGAAAGGTAACCATCTTTTTCCAATTAAAGCTACACAGAAAATAACTGAGCACAGCTGGAGTTTACACACCTCATACAAAAATATGTCAAAATTTGAGAATTATGTCATTGATATAAATGAAAGTGGTATTTGTTTTAGAAGAGGATGAAACACAACTGTGTTACTTAAGACAATAATAGGTTAGGGATATCCAGTTCATACCAGCGCTCTCTTAAAATCTAAACATCAGGAATTCTTACAATTCTGAGGAGAATCATCCACAGTTCCAAGTTTCACTGCCCCTCCCTGAAAGTCAAATCAACCTCTGAGGTAGGAGTATTTCCCTGTCAAATCACCTCTTAGGTTGACCAGAAGTTTCCACACATACAAGCATGAAGTGCTCCAGACCTACAGCAACTCAAATCCACAGTTAACCATAAGACCATTCCTCTTAAGTTACCTTACTTTTTTCAAGAAACCACATTCACATGTAAACTATTGCCTTTATAACCCTTGCCAAAGGAGAAGAAAACATTTTTTAAAAACAAAATTGTCTTCCAACATCAAATAAATTTCCAGAAAGCTTTATATACAAAAATTCCACATACCTTGTCCAGTTTGACACCTTCGGCCACTTTCAAAAGAGAAAAGATTCGAGTCATAGCCATAGCGACGGAGACAGAGGTAGTGCCATTTTACAGAGTCCCTTTTACGCGTGTACAAAATTAGTTCTGTGTCTGTAAGTTCCATTATGCCAGAACCCAGTTCATTACCATCATCATCCACATTAATAACCTATCAAAAGGAAATTAAATAGCATTAAGTACTCTTTTGAGCACCAGTACCACTACTAATAATGTTTCACTGATGCGCTCCATCTGCTCTGTCATATTAGTTACAACCTTTGAGGTGAAAGTTTAAAAAAACCCCACATCTCACCAAACCAACCCAGAATTAAAATAATACATATTTTAAAACAATATGAAGGAGACTGCATAACATTACTGTAAAATCTGAGGAGAAATTGGAAATAGAAGAGATTCATAAGCTAAACTGGCTTGATGTACATATTCTAGTATTTCCACACAGATAAGGCATACCCCAGATAATGGAATCTTTCAGAGCCCCCTTTTTAAAAAACATATTGATATATTTGCTTTGTCATATAACCCCACTTACAATTGGAAAAAAAGAATAAAAAAGGATAAGGGGCTCCAAGATAAAGCTTCCTTCACATGCTTGTATAGCCTTGCACTATGCTGAATCACCAGATAGTTTTAGATTTTTTTTCTGCCTTTTTCAAGTCAACAAATAATTCAAATAACCTGTGGCTATCTTGTGTGAAAACACATGTGTAACGCTTAAATTCTTACTCTTTCTGCTTTAAAACCAGTTTGAGGTCATCTGCATCCTTTATAGAATTCAGACAACATATCTTTTACTCTACATGTATTTTATTTCAGAATGCTGCTTTCAGTGCAATTCTTACTTAATAAAAAGGCTACCAAAAAAATCTTCCCTATGGTATCAATTAATGTTATTCCTTAAAGAGACATTTTCAACTTGAAATCTAGTCAATTGAAAATAATTAGGAATAGTTTCATCAGCCAGAGGCTTATGCCAACTTTCTTCATTTTGCAAATTACATCCTTTCATCTTCTCCTCTCCGCTGCTAAATTAGCAACCCACACACACAATAGAGAAACTCTACAAGAAGAAAAATACGATCTAGTTATACAAAGTCATGTCAAATGCATAAAAAGCAAGAAAACAGAAAGATTATTTTACCCTTCAGCTTTTTGTACTGATAATATTAAACATTTCCAGAAATTCCCATGGCTTTAAAGCTCATTTCTCTGCTGCCCTAAGGCAACGCATGAATCATTTTCACTATGGAAGCATTACATTCCTTTGCCAACTCACAGAGACAGTTTGGAGCACAGAAACAAATCTGACTTGTGTGACTATGCAAAGGTATGTTTACTTAAAGTCACTTACTTCAGCAACTTCACGTTGAGCATGTTAAGCACATGAACAAGTGTTCACAAGCTTATAAATTCCAGGGATATAAGGGACAGAAGCACGTTTATAAATAACATTTATTCATGTAAAGGACAAAAGTTCTCAAAATGCTACAATCATTGGTGATTTTCAAGTAAAACCAGCAGTCCTAAAAATTTCCATTGCTGACCCCGCATCCAGGTACATAAGCACACTTCTCCAATAGCTCCTCCTCACTCCCTTCCTAGCTTCCATAACCTGCCAGAGGCAACAATGCTTACTTGGGCTCTACCAACTAAAATGGAGATGGATCAAAAAGACAAGGCTTCTTCTCCTTTCTGATGATCAAAACTGACATAAAAAAGCCTAGCCTGCCTAGTGAATTACCGTCACTGCTGGTAAGAAAGGATTTCTCAAAGGGGCAAGAGAAACCTGTAGCCACAGACACCTGCAACTCTGCAATGATTTAACCACTGACCCTACTTTCATATAATTTTTTTCCATCATAAACCTACTTCACAAGAAAGCAACAAAATAAGTAACCGCATACCAAGTCAGCTTACCTTAAACTTGTTTCGATGGTTATCTGGGACAGTTTCTTTATCTGGACAGCTACAACAGCTACCCATGACTTCTTTAGAAGACCATGTGATCTCTAAAGGGAGTAAAAAAACAAAGAACAGAATGACCATTTAAATTAAGTAAAAATAAAGTATCATCGACAAAACAACCCAACACAAATTGCTCTCTGAAATTACAGTTCTTCATTATTACTTCTCCAGTCATATGTAATTTTTTTAAAAAAATCAACATTAATATTACAAATATTTTAAAATACTTAAGATTTGCCATTAAGGAGTGGCAACACTGAGCTGCTGATGTCCTACTGATAATTCAACTTGAGGTTACTACCAAACAGACCCATTTGATTTGTCATCTTAATTCCCATGGTAGCAGCTTGAGGGAAAACAAAAAACAACTTACTGGGTGCAATTCTCATCTCCTAAACCAGAGCCTGTACACAAGGCAACTACCAGGACTCCAGCACCCTCTAAATGAGCCCTCCCCAGCTCAGACTGCTGCGCACAGCCCTAGTGACACCCATGCAAGCCCTGGGCTGTAGGAGGTTACCAGGCACAAGCAACACAAAGAGCCCACACGGCAATCCTGAGAGGCTGCCCTGGCTTGGGCAGCTCCAGGGCTGGCTCACCATAGAGGGTGGAGGTGTTCCAGGACTGGAGGCCTGGCAGCCGTGAAGCCAGGCTCTGTGCTTCCACTTTTAAATACTTCCCATACAGCAATGTACATAAAACTATGTAATCGAAGTCAAGGGAAGGAAAAAAACCTGCATTCAATACATTTAAAAAAAAAGTGTTTCTATTAAGTTCAGTTTGGATTAAATTGTGTTATACAGTCTACTTCATTAGCTATAAAACAGCAAAATATTCAACTCACACAGAACAGCATGGCTAAATTAAAGAAACCAAAAATAAATATTTGGTGGTTTTTATATTTTCCTTTAAAGTTTTTTGTATATATGGTAAAACTTTCATAAAACAGTATGATAAAATGTTCATAAAACAAGTTTCACAACTTGCTTCTCCTCCTTCTACCACCTTGCAGAGAGCGGCAAGTCTGGTATTTCTTTACTACAAAAAAGCCAGACAAAAAACTTAAACCATTTACATCATCTTTATATGGGCTAGGAACTAAAATTTCCACTACACAAATGAAAAGTGGGGCAAAATCCTGGAAGAGAGTAAGCTAGCAGGAGATATGACATTAGGAATCAAGAACAAGGAAGACAGAACTGGTTGGTTAATTTTACCAACTAAAGGGAAAAAAAATCTGATGTCACCTTAGGTAAACTGGGACTTGCCTTCTAGACAGGCATTTGTATTAGCATGCAGCAGTATTATCCAAGTAGCACTTTAGTCTGCTAAGAAATAAGGTGCAAGGAATACAACGAAGAGCAGCTAACTCTTCCTCTCTTCATGACCAGAAAAGCCACTTGAGAGATACTACTACCATAGAGAACTTATAAATTTGTATAAATCTGCCAGTAAACCCCTGCAGAGATGAAATGAAGAACTGAACAGAATGAGTAACAACATGGCTTAGATTAAGCCAGTAACAAAGAGACAGAGCACCAGACAAGTAGTCAAAATTGGGGATTCTCTAATGTAATTTCTGGCCATAACATGAAAATGTGCGTTAACTTGACAGACTTTTTTCCCAACTCAAAATGGAACTAGGAGATTGGCTGTTTGCTTCCACTGATGAAGAGAGAAGCTATGCTACACACAACTGTGTTTTTGCAGAGTGAAATCCTCAATTTTATTAATCAGTCTCAATTACAGACTACTTTTAATAGCCTTCACACATACATCCCATTGTTACTTTAACTATTCCATTGTTTTGCTTATTAATTCTGCCCGTTTTGATTAGAAAGGCAGATACAGCTAATAACACCTATTCCTAATTTCCTACCCTGGCACCCCACAATGCCTCATGACAGTAATGTTCAGATCTCGCTCTTGTTAGTCTACTGATGCTACCCTATTTATTCTGAGGATTCATGGCTAAAAAGAGCAACATGTGAAAACAAATGCAATGCAGATTAGCAATGAATATGTAAGTTTGCAACAGGTTTTCAAGCCCTGGTCCATGCAGCAGCCGTAGCTGCAGAAGATTCTAAGTAGCCTTCAGGCACAGATGCTTTCACTTAATAAAGCTGAGTCTCAGACTTCCCCAAATGCTTAGAAAAAGTGGAACAGAACTAGATAGCAGCATGCTGTTATAGAATCATGATTTCCTTTGCACTCAGCATAAAATAACAGATCAAATCTGTTGGAGGCAGGTGCCAGCAAACTTAAAAAACAATAAAACCAACATTAACTGCAAAGTAGTTTCAGAAAAATCACTTGAGTTGCAAGTAGAAAGATGTAGAATATGAACTTGTATGAACCATAGCCACTGTATGCCAAGAACAACGAAGAAAAGGCATGTAATTGTGTGCTGGGTCAGAGTGGTGGGGCTTTGGTAGAATAGGAGGGGGAGCAGGGGTGGCATCTAGGAGAAGCAGCTAGACACTTCCCCAGCTCCAAGTCAGAGCTGCCACTGGCTGAGGCCAAACCCATCGGTGATGGCAGTCACCTTTGCAAAAGGATATGTAAGAAGGGGAAAAGATACTGCTGGAAGACCTGCTATGGAGAAAGGGGTGGGATGGGAGAGAAACACCTCTGCAGACACCAAGGTCAGTGAAGAAGGAGGGGGAAGAGGTGCTCCATGTGCTAGAGCAGAGATTCCCTGCAGCCCTCAGTGAAGACAATCATGAGGCAGGCTGTGCCCTCATAGCCCGCAGAGGTCCACGGTGGAGCAAATATCCACCTGCAACACACAGAGGACCCCACACCAGAAAAGGTGGATGCCCAAAGGAGGCTGTGACCTGGTGGGAAACCTGCACTGGAGCAGGCTCCTGGCAGCACTTGTGATCCCATGGAAAGCCTGCACTGGAGCAATCTGTTCCTCAAGGACTGCACCTTGTGGGAAGGACTCATGCTGGAGCAATTTGTGAAGAACAGCAGCCCACGGGGAAGGACTCAAGTTGGATAAATTCATGAAGGACTGTCTCCTGTGGGAGGGCCCCCACACTGTTGCAGGGCAAGTGTGTGAGGAGTCCTCCCCCTGGGGAGAAAGGAGAGGCAGAGACAACATGTGATGAACTGACTGCAACCCCTATTCCTCATCCCCCTGCACTGAGGAGGAGGAGGTAGAAAAATCAGTGTCTCATTATCCTACTCTGATTTGACTAGTAACAAATGACATTGATTTTTTCCCCCCTGACTCTGTTTTGCCCATGACCGTAATTAGTGAGTGAATGCTCCCTGTCCTTGCCTCAATCCATGGGCTTTTTGTGCTATTATCTCCTCCCCATTCCACAGGGGAGAAAGACTGAGCAAGCAGCCATGCAGTGCTCAGTCACAGGCTGGGCCTAAACCACGGCAAATCATACTTCAGAAAACCAAGAACTGCAATGTTACTTCAAAGGAGAGAGGTGAAGCAAGGCTATGAGGAAGAAATTAAACAGCTAGGGAACTCACAGAATTAAAAAATCACTCACCTAGATTTGGCCATTAATATTTCCAGCCTCTGCTGCAGCATCAGGGCTTCTGTCATACTCAAAGTGTCATGTTGTCTTGTCACAGAACTAATAATTTGACCTAGAACTAGAAGAGTATATAAACATGTAATTTTTCTTGTTTTTAAGATGCCTGTTAGTAAACTAACAGACATACTACTTTTTTTTTTTAGCAGTATTATGTCAAGTGAGGTCTTCATGGCTAGGATGCATCTTAAATGGAGTTTTAGACAAGAGAGTGGTCTCTTAGAGCTTCGCCAACATTTCAGTGCCTAGCTGGTGTCACAATGGGGACTCCACTCATACTCCCCTCTTTGCACAATTTACTGTGTGGAATTTACAGATGTGAAGCTGCCATTATCCTTAGCACATACTGTACCACACCACAGCAGACAAATAGAACAACTACTCTTGCCTAACTGCCTCTTGCTTATCCTACCCAACATACACAAATGCTGACTTGTATGGCTAACACATCACCCTTTCTCCACTTCCCTCATGATGCGCTCCATGATATTAACCATAAATTGCTTGCTTTCACTTCACCCCCTTATTCCATGGATTACTCTTATACTAGCTATCCACTTGCATTTATCACTAAAATCTCAACTGCTGCTTCCATTAGGCCAACAGTTGGCAGGCTCCATTCTCTGTTTGTAAAATTGCCAAACAAGTACTTGATGTTTCCTTTGACGCTGCTTCATAAACACAAGTGAAGAGCTAAATTCTCAGTAAAATACTTTATTATTAGCCCTTCTTATCTGCCTTTCAGGTTGTCTTTGCAAACTTGTTGGAGACCACTGGCAACTCTGCTTATAAATACAGCCACAATTCTTTGTATTTATCTGCTGTCCTCTGCCTTGCACTTGAATTAAAAGCATTTTGGAAACTCAAAGCACTCTTTTGCATAGTATCGAGTCTAAGGTAGTCCCAAACTCATCTCAGGTCCTTAGGGGATAACAGTTGCAGAACACACTACCTGTGGAGGGACTGTGCAAAAGAACAGCAGAAATTCAATACTGGCACATGCAAAATAACACACTTAGCAAAGGAGCTCTACCTGTTAGGAAATATCAGTCAATGCAGTTCAATGAAAACACTAGCTCAAAAGCTATCATAAAGCAAAGGAAACAGAATTATTTTAAAAGAACTAAAAGAATCACAACAAAAATATAAGTCTATTGCATGAATCCACAGTACAGACACAGATGTAGCAATGTATGCAATCATTCCTCCCCGCCAAAAAAGAGTAAAACCAGAAATTAACTATTTGGACTGCTCAGCCTGGAAAAAGGGACCACAAAGGACAGAAAAAAAGGAATACAGAATTATAGGTGACATGGAGAAGATAAATAAAGCACAAGTATTTTCCAAATGCAAGAATCAGGGAGCTACAGTTGACATTATTAAGAGGCAGGTTCAAAACGAATACACAAAGTAATTTTTGCATGTAGTATTTAGTTAAGCTTTGTGATCCACAACATCTTTTGGGAAAAAAATTGTTGCAAAAATCTAAAGACTCAGAAAATAATTTGACAATTGCAAGCTCCATTAAGAGCTTTTCAACTCGAGGATGTCATATCTGGCTCAAAAAGTCTCTAAGCCGCAGATATCTAGAACGGTCTTAGGGAATGATCAATAAATTCTTCTTACTATTCCTTTCCCTATATACTTATTATTGCCTGTTAGAATTTATAATTTACTGTCAGAAATAGGATACTGGACAAGCGGATACTTAAGTTTGATCCAGTAAGGCCATTCTAGTGAACATAAAAGGATGACATGGACTCAGCGTAATTTTTTTAATGCACTGTCATAAGACAAAGAAATTATTAACAACTTGTATTTAACTTGAAACCAAAACCTGGATTTAACAAAGGTACAGAAACATAAACTTGTTCATACATCTGCATACACATACTAAACATAAAGATCCTCTGGTGTGCATAAGTGGTATTTAGTATCATGAACTTGCAGGAAGTCACATACCCTTCCTCTAACTTATTTGCCCTTTAGCCACAAGCCTTCTCACTCTTAGCCAAAACTGTACACACCTGTATTCAAACCTATCTGTCTGCAACACACACAGATTCTGGTTTTGTGATGGCCCTACCCAATCTAGCTGATATTATTTAACTATGTTTTTTGATCAGGTTAGATTTGTGCTGGCTTAGAACACCAAACGAGCTCAGTAGAAAGTTTCACAAGTGCCAGAGCTAGCTGGGGACAGAATTACAGCCTTAAGTCACCTCTGCCGACTTTTCAGTAAGCTTAGCCCTTTCACTAATTACTGGCATTTACTTAGTTTACCAAATTCCCTGCTAAAATCTTCAGGACGGGAGAAAGAAAAGGGAGCAGAAAGCCTGACGCGTCCACTCTGGTGGAATCTTTCATGTAGTCATTAGAAAAATAATAAAAAAATTCACAGGCAAGCTACACTAATGCAGGTGTGTTTGCACTAGTATTTACTCTGGTATTTTTCTAGTAAAGTTGGAAAGCCCTCACATGATTTGATGTGACTCAACAGACTATCCTGTTTAAGTTACCTTAGAATAATTTTTCAATTATCTGTTAAACAGAGTTTTTAATGGATAAAAGAAAGCTCACAGATTTACAGCACCTAACTTCTTTTAAATGTAAAGCAATAACAAAATCCTCCAACCAGTTGTTTCCAATTACAAGCTGGCTATTTACTCTGTTTGGGATTTTCTCAAATCTTCCCAGATTGCAAAATATTTACCCAAACTTAAAACATACAAGGAGAAGCAGAGATTTTCACAGTCACAACCCTAAAAGTTAATCTTTTCCGTTATGTCTACAATGTCAAATTTAGGAGCTGTAATTTCCCGTTCATGAAGCATCAGAATTGGCTGGGTGCAGTCATGCAAGGAAGGAGAAGGGGACAGAGTATTTTCTGCTTCTCCCTAACACATTCATTATTGCACTGCATGGTAAAAATCTCAAGCAAGACAAACCAGGACCAGCACTTACCTAAACCTTGTTAACAGGAGTGAAAGTCAGAAGTGCCAGAACCTTAGTAAGATTTATTACTTTGCTTTGTAAAGTAAAACATGTCTCTCTCCCTCACAGACTAAGCAGTGGCAGCAAGTTATGCAAACCTCTCAAAATTCAAGGAAAACAAGGCATCAGTGTAAACACAGTAAATATTACTCTTTTTTTTTCTTCTTTTTTAAAGTCACAGACAAAAGCTTGTAGAAATTCTAGCATTTTCAATTCTGTTGTCTGCCTAGGTTGGGAATGGTCTGAGCAACACGTGTGTTCCCCTTGTGTAAGAAAGGCCACACGGACAAGCTGCAATCGTACTCTCCCTTTCACTCATGATAACTGGCCATCTCATTAAAGTCAGCTCACGACTTCAAATCCAGTCTAAAAACTGGCATTAACTTAAGTTCTGCATGCTCTGGTTGCAGAATCAAACATTAACTTTGGCTGATATTTTCTGTACACATTAATTCCTAGCACACACCTTGTAAAAATTAAGAAAGGAAAAGCATCCCTCAGAAGAGGTAGGGAGAAGCAAAGGTGCCTTGTCTCTAAACCAATATGCTGCACATATTCTTTTAAAATGAAAAAGTGGCCTTTCAAACCAGTAGCTGCCACAGTGCTAGGTCCTCTGTATGTCTTGCTCTCAGGCCTGCAAGCAGGGATCAGAAAACATAACTAAAGTGCACTAACATAATTTTAATGCTTTTTATATCTCAAAATTGTAGTTTAACAACAAAAAAAGAAGTTGACTAGATCATTTTCCTTCTTCAGAAATTTTAATACCTGGGAAGCCCATCGGATACAATGGAGTAGCTGGAGAAAGGTGCCCATGTACAGGTTGTCAGCACTCTGGATGACAAGCACTTGAATCTATTCCTCCACGTATTATAAAGCACTTGGTAATATTCTGATCATAGCTAAGTGATAAAAACACACACACTGTCATTTTTGCCTAGAGCATTTTAAATCACCCAATTTAGGAGACTACATCTACTTTTAGTTTTAAAGGGTCAGCATTTAAACATTAAACTCTGCCATTTCCTAAAATACATTTCTCAACATGATTTCCATAACCATTGTAAAGTGTTAGACATAGTTTACCTTAACTTGAAACATGTTAGCCATAGTAAATTCATACCAAGACTGAAATCAATAATTGTAATTCAGAAAGCTCAGGATTTTTCAGCTGCACCAGCACGATAATACTTGAGTATTTCAGAACTACAGAACTGGGTTCTCACAGCTGTTTAGTATCAAAGAACAAACAAGAACATTATATTCAATTTGAAGTTTTATTAATACACTCTTTAAATGCAAGCTATATGAATGGTTTCAACACCTGCTTCTTTCTTCATAATTAATGCTCAGATCAATAAAGGAGACAGACAAACAAGAAAATGAAAGTGAGCTGTACTTGACAGTGTCAAGAGAAATCCTTAAGTTTTTTTAAAAGGAAAAGCTCAGTATTTGGAAGGAGAGTGGAGGGAACAAAATGTAGTGGTTTTCATCTGTTAATGTTGTCACCTCTTATAACATTCCTTAAAAATAAACATTATTCTCCTCAAAAATATTACTTAAGGTAGCCAACACTTAAATACTTTGTGCAGGAATAGACCCATCACATTTCTGGATTCTGCTTCTTACAATTCCTTTTTTGTTTTCTACTTCACCTCAGGTAAAAATTAAAAATAAATAAATAAGTAAGCAAAAACATGAAAAACTGTAAAGCCTTGACTTTAAGGAGAAAGGTGCAAAGGAAAACCTAGGGAGCACAGAGGGAAGGTTTTTATTACAGTAGACACCAGACTCATCTTGCATTTTAGGTCATTAACCTAAATGCTGTCAATCAATGTCATAGCACCATAGAGACTGACCTGAGTGTAAGAAACGGAGTCCAAATCTTTGGTTTTCTAAATTGCATCTAAACTAGACACTAGGAGTAGAGATCACAAATAATTTACTAGGCAACTGAACATACTGAAATAGGAAAAACTAAGTTTAGAATTTCCCATCAAAGTTCAAAATTGAAGGCCCCCAAGTGTTTGGATGTTCACATTTGTACAGGGATTCAGACAAGCATCCCCAATTCAGAGCAGGTATTACAGTGACCATCAGTACACCTGCCCAGCAGATGCTGCAAGACTGATCTCTCACATGCTAAATACTTGGTGACAGAGATGCCCTATTTGAAACAAGAAATCTAATTTCATTACAGTTGGACGAGTGGCTTTTTATAGTAATGTTGCAGATGTCTTAACACTGTCTTCTTTTAAAACAGAAGTTATTGTTAAATCTTTGTTACTGCTTTCAGTATATGGGAACAAAATCACTCTCAAACATTTACAGTCAAAATCCACTCTGCAACTTGCTTTTTATCTCTCTCCCTGTCCCTCATTTTTCCCTTAAGGACCTATTTTTCCTCATAAACTTTTTAATAGAATGATACTAAGTATACATTTATTTATTTCAGACGTGGCATTTGTCATGTTTCATCATTTCATTTCCACCCTTGCATACCATGTTAAATATTGCTTGATATTTTACTACAACTGCTGTATTTACATTTGTTTAAGAGTGAATTTTCACCCTGCAAAAATATAAGCAGAAAGGATGGGATGCAATTTATGAAGCAGCCTGTTTTTCTGTATCTGTCATGAAGAATGCTAAGGACATAGTATGTCAAAGGGAAAAGATGCTTTCAGAGATACTGCATTAATTCCCATCAAATTATGGCATAACTTGCATTACCTTTTCCAGCCCAAAATCTCATGGGACTACATGAAGCTTACATGTGATTCCTTCAAATGCTGGCAACTCCACTCAAATTGTATTTTCTGTCCCTCCCTAAAGCTCATTCCAGTACATCTTTCTCCTCTTAAACTCTCACAATTAGAAATACTTGAAGAAGCACAGCCAAATCCCTAGAGATACATCATGATAAGTAATCTTCTCAGCTCAGAGTTTTTTAGAACTGTTGATGCTAATGGTTATTCTACCGCATGGAATAATTTCATCTGGATACTGTCACAGTACAAATTGAAAGTATAAATCAGAGGATTTTAGGTTACACATAGGCAGCTTCTAAGTAACTCATTCTCTGCTCATTAACCAGAGTTGTCACTACAGCAAAGCAGCTTTAATTTGTCTACATAAAATAAATTTTGGCTGAAAGTGGAGGTCCTACAGGCACTAGATATAAGAAATGGACTCCTAAAGAGCGGAACGAACTTAGCATAGTAAGAAAAATGCTACTGAGTAAAATAGTGATTGTTTTATTGCCATGTTATTCTTTCCAGAAGACAGATGAAGGCTGAAACAGTCCTGCAATCAGTCTTTTGACTTTTGCTGGTAGCTGAATACTGCCCGTCTCATAACTGGCTAATAAATCAGATCAAATGGGTAACATATTTATCTGATGTGGCAAATCCTGCTTCTTCAGAGTAGTGATGTAATTCATGGTAGCAAATTCTGTATGATTTAAGAATCCTGGTATCCTACTTAGAACTTAAAATAGCCCACACTTTGACCTTCTGTTTATTTTGGCTAGCATATCTTCACTACCATGAAGCCAAGTTCTTTCAGTTGGAAAACAAAACTTAAGATTTCTGGAACAAAGGACTCCCATGTACCAGACCTCACATGCACATAGATGTAGCACCAAAATAAAGCATTTGCCCTGAACTAGTAATTACTGAGTGTGGTCTACTCCAAGAGCCTTATTCCCCTGATGGTCATTAAAAGGACCTCTTCATTTAAAATTACTTGGAAAATTAATAAAAATATTTCTGTACATCAGCAGACTGACTAATTCATTTTAATATCTGGAGACAGAACAGTTGTAAGAGGTGCCAGAGCTGGAATGTTCTCCCATGGAACAACAGTGGTTTAAAGGGATATGAATGTTCAGCAGATCAAGAAGAAACCCCTGAGAAATACAGCAAGAGGGATACAAAACTCGCTCCTTGCCCACCCATGCACTCTGCCATCCTTCAACTCCTTTCACGTGTCCTAGAAGTCCCTTCCCTTGCACAGTCAACAAAATGGCAACAAAAATTCACCCCAAACAGTGAACATATTTTGGGGAGGTGGCATTTTAATAGTAAAGCAAGCTGAACTAAGGTCAGACATAACCCTTGCCCTTCATCCACTTGGCAAAGATTACTAAGAAAATTAATATTGAAAGTGCCTAGTTACTAGAAGGATGAAAAAGCAGCAGTTCTAACAAACAATAACAGAGTTAAAAATGACAATGAAGGGGATCCAAGAAGAAACTAAACATGCTGAGAAGGAGTTTGGTGCCAATGGCTGCAATTATGGAAAACAAACTATAAATGGTAAAGGTGAAGTTGCAGAATTTAGTTTCTAACTTTGCTTATGCTAACAGGTGTAGTATTACCTCAAGATTTTTATTAAAAGAGCATGTTGTCAGACTTATGATTGAAATACAGCAATAAATGTAAACTCCTTTTGCTCTTTACTCTTTTCCAAATAAAAATTTAAAAAAACAAAACAAAAACAAACAAACAAACAAAACAAAAAACTGGCAAAACCCAAGGTACACTGTGAAGCCTTCTCTCTCCTATGAAAACAAAATTATTGCAACCACATACAGGCTTCAGCCTTCTTTGAACACACAGCAAGGAGGCTAATGCAGGATTCCACCAGGAACTCACCCTCTCAGCATTCCTCCACTGGTACCTCCTGCCACTGCCAACTGTCTGCTCATCAAATTTGCAAGAGCCTTTTTATTCTTTTCTTATTCCTCCTTTTTAACACCCAGATGCTCATGACTTGATCTGTTTTGCTGTATATCTTTCTCTTTACTTAGACTCAAAGTGATCAGCAACTTTTTCCTTCTCCCCCCCCCTCACCCTACTCCACCTTACTGCTACATATACATATCCAATATCATTTAAAAACCGGGGAAAAAAAACATCAAGAAAAGAAAATTAGGAGCCTTGTTGGTTTGTGTAAATGCAGGACTTCCAACTGATCTTGAGGAGTCATTACATAAAGTTTTTAAATGGCCTGTTAGTATTAAATTAATTTGCTGCAGTTCTCCTTAGAAACGATCATCTTAGCAAAATGCTTTGATTAGGTAAGTTAGTTAAACATTTGTGGAACACTGTTCATCAGTAAATCCTTTAAAAAATGCTCATTCTGACAGAAACAAAACCTCTTATATTCACCAACATTACAGTAGAACTAAAGATTAATGACCAACTTAAACAGCTGAGTTAGACTAGCAGAGAAAACTGCAGCAGGCAGCAATGTTGTGCCCACACTTAGGTAAATCAGCCTTAACCTTCTTTAGAAGAAGGAAAATTACAGCACGTGGAAAACAGAACCAGCCACTTTTAATGCTATTTAATAGCATTACATGGAGTGTCAAGTCTTCATCTCAGCACATCTTTAAAGAACATGCATCTCGAACAGGAGCACACAAGCTGTTTGCTCCAGCATCTCCATCAATCCTTCTGAGGATGTGTGACAGTGTTCCTTGTTCTATTTTTTAATCGCTCTCCAAAAACTGATCCTCTTACCCTAAACTTCCAGAGAAAAAAATTATATTTTACTTGGTACCATTTTAAAAATTATTTACACACAAGCAAATATTTTTCAATCTCTTAATAAAACAATTTCTCCAGATCCACACCACTATATTGTTTTCTGTGAGTGCCTGCCAGATCAACTACATCCTTTTAAAAGAAACAGACAAAACATCAAACTCCAAACCGTGACATTAGGTTAAACAAGCAAGCACCATTAAATGATTTTATTCTTGGAAATTCCAAATCTATTTTAGAACGTCCTCTGAGGAACAGCATATACAAAAAGTGTAATTTTTACACAACAATAAAACAGCAGAAATGGGACAGAAGTTTTAAGCATCAATGCCATGGAAAAGCTTTTTGAATATAGGATCAAGAAGAAAAGCAATGAGATGAGAAAATAAAATATAACAATTAGGTCAAGTATGAGGCCTAAAAGGAAGATAGAATCTATCTTAATCCATGAAAAGGATGCCTGGCTTCAAACTGTTTAAATAGTGAGTCAGCTCTCCAATATTTAACCACAAATGCCTTCTTAAACTCGAGGTCCACAGCTCTTGCCAAGTCTTCAAAGCCAGCAAAGTGCTAAACTTTGTAACTAAGTAAATGGCATAGAGTTTATATTTTGTAATATTTTAATCTCTGAAACATTGATCATTCAAACATTTCAGGAAAGGTTTAAGTTTTGCTTTTATGTTTTTGACATGTTTTGTACACAGCCGTCTAATACATTAATAGGAACAACACTGAAAAGTCTGCAAGGTTTTTCTGAAATGTTAAGGAGATTCTGTAAGATGTTATCAAAATTAAGACCATGCCACTGTGTTTTATAAAAATAAATAAATAAATAAATAGATGAATACAGTCACAATACGTGCCCTTCTTCATCCATTCATCCATGCAATGCCATTAGTCAGCTCTCTCAACACCCATAGGGTGGATTGCATCTGGAACCATCAATTTGTACGGGTCAAGCTCCTGTAATACTTGACACACCAACTCTTCCTTCACTGATTGCAGGTCGGTGTCTGCGTTAACCTGGACTTTTGTTCCTATGGCCTGGGACCCAACAGCATTGGTAAAGACAGAAATGAAGAAGGTTGCATTGTTGGCAACTAGTTCACCTCTCCTGTTTAATAGTGGGCCAATATTATTCCTCTGTTTCTGCTTGTGGTTAAGGTATCTGAAGAACCCTTTCTTGAAGTTTTTTACATCTTTGCCCAATGTTAGCCCAAGCTGAGCTTTTACTTCCATTACTGCATCTCTGCATACCTTGGCAATGCCTTTGTAATTTTCAACCAGTAATGTTCCACTTTTCCACCTCTGGTGCATTTCCCTTTTGGTTCTGAGCAGACCCAGAAGCTCACAGTTAAGCCAAGGGGGTCTCCTGCTCTACCTGCTTCCCTTGCCTTTAAGAGGGGATGAACTGGTTTTGCTTATTTAGGAGAGTGTTCTTGAAAAACTCCCAGGACTCACTGGCTCCTTTACCCTCCATGGAAGCTTCCCATTGGATCCCTTCCAACTGAACCCTGAGCATGCTGAAGTTCGCTCTTCTAAAATCTAAAACCTTTGTCCTGGAATTAACCTTCATCATGCTTAGCAGTATCCCAAACCCCACAATACTTCGGTCACTGTCTCTAAATGAGATATTCCAGAGCAGGTTTTCTTGGTTAGTGAGTAGTAAGTCCAGCTGTGCCCCATTCCTGGTTGGCACATCCAACACTTGTGCGAGGAAGCAGTCTTCTACACATTCCAGGAACTTGGTGGTTGTCAGGTCAGCTGTGGTGTTGCTTCTCCAGCAAACGTCTGGATAGTTAAAGTCTCCTGTAAGGACCAGGTTTTGTTGACCCAAAGCTTGCCTGAGCAACTGAGTACATTACTGAAAGCTCTTCTTCAGGCATTTTATTGTCCCAAATTTGTAGTTTGAAAGCTTGTTTGTACAATGAAGGTGACCACTCTGAAGAACAAATATTTAAAATAAAAATCAAGCTTCTCTCACCAAATAAGTCTTACATGCTTTTATTTAAACAAGTCCTTCCATAAGATTTCTTCTATTAGCAAGTCTGTCTAGGTGGTGTTTAGAAAACAATTTCTGTGGAAGGTTTTGAGGATTAAACTGTCAGCTTTGTGTGTCACATGACATTTGTACGCATTGGTACCTTCAACTACACATAAAAGTCACATTTTCCTTATTGTACTGAAAATACCATGTTATCTTAAATGGCAGATAGTCTTTAAGGATAAAAACAACCTTTCTGGATTCTCATTCTTGACAGCACATGCATATTCTCTAATTAATTATGATGCCTGAATATGTACAGCACATGGTCTCACACAGCAGTCATGTTCAAGATTGGGATTCACAGATGCTTATGGAGACTCACATATAATCCTCTCTGAATCAGCAAAAGAGTGACACAAATCCATGAGAAAAAAAAGCAACAAAAAACCTAAAAGAAAGGCTAAGAAGTGCACTGAACTTCCCTACCGCTGGGATAGTAGCCTTATGTCTCAGCCTCAGACAAATCTCACACACCTCCTCCTCTCCTTGGCTATGGGGAATTCCATGCACTGTAGAGTGTCAAGTACTACCTGAAATATTGTAGCTCTCAAAGCCTCCATATAGATTTTTTTTGTTTCTCTACCAGCTGCATTCAGAGATAAACTCTACATACACATTCATGCTGGCTTTATGATTCTGTATTACGAGTGAATCTTAGATGCCACAAACCTCTGCAAATTCTAGATAGTAAGAAACAGGTCGATGTAGTTTAAAATACCACACTAAAACTTCAAACACTCTTGCACATGGAAAACAAGCTGATTTGGTTTCTAGCTAGCATGGACAAGCTTGTCCTTGCCCATCCATTTTGCTAGCATCTAATGGCTATATTGAATGCCCATTTTCTCTCGTAAAGGATTAATTCTAAAAACTGTTGAAGATGCCAAGACTTTATTACCATTACTGGCCACGACTGTGTCAAAGCAGCACATGTAGTACTCTTTCAAAGTGGTATCAATTCCACAACAGCATCTTGTCTTTACTTGGAACTAAAGCCTCCAGAATTTACCCTCCACTGCTGCACAATTTATTTTTCTGACAAACTTCCACAGTGGAAAACATATAGATTGAAGGAGGCAGGGTGGGGGGCACCAAGCGACATGTGTGCTCCTCTGTTACACTATATTAATTATTTGTATCTATATGATACGCTCTTTCCTCTATACCACTACCCAAACAGATCACACTCTCGTTATTCTGTGCCAGCTGTGCTATTTAACAGATATTGAAGTGGTACCACTTGGTAGAGTACATTAGCTTAAAACCTACAAACAGTAGCTCTTCTGTTACATTTTTTATTACTAAACTTCAAAAAGGCCTTGCAAACAAGAAACCAAAATAAATGTACTACTGATGCTCTGGAAAAGCCCAGCAGACCTCCACAGGAGTTACTGATTCTGGATTATTCTTGACATTAACTGCTTTATTGGTGAAAGCAGACAAGTTGTCTCTTTTATGAAGAGTCCCTATTCACATGCCAGCTACCACATGTCCTAATCCAGCATTCCTCAAACTGAAGTCCACAAGGTCAGGGCTCATTTCACCTTCCCACCCGTCTTCCTCCCCCCTCCAGTTTAAGCAGCACTTTGCAGGAGGCAATGGAGAACTTCCAGGGTGCCAGGGGAGCAGAGAGGTGATTGCCAAAGCCAGGCAGGGATCATGCAGCGTTAGCGTGGAGGGACAGGCAGGCAGAGCAGATAACAGGACGGCAGGGCCGTTCCATCTTTCAGGAGGTCACACTCCTGGCTGTCCAGGGGCTACACAATAACACAAGTTGGAGGTCCAGTAACGGGCTCTCCTGCAGCTCTTGGCCAGAGGTGAGCTCTGGCTTTCATCAGTCCCCATGGTGAGCTGCTTCATGGAGCAAGGCCAGCAGAAAATATATTTTTGGAAGGTTACATTTCAGCCAGTTTAGCTTCCTGAGCTGCCTCCCTGCTGGCCTAGTGACAGAGCTGGCACAACCAAGAGGAGACAGGAATGTGCAAGGGGGGAGCATGACTACAACTAGCTGTATGGTTAGCTCAGCTGGGTTTTCAAGCCATACCCAGATTGCAGCTTCATTAGCACAATTTGACCAGAGATAAATTAACTTACGTTCCACTTTCAGCTAATATGTACATCTCCACTTAAATGTATGTAAAATATCAGTTATACCTACTCAGAAATAAATACAAGCAAAAACCTAGTAAGAAAACCCCATACCCACCTGAATTTCAGCTATCTCAGGTTTTACTTTCTATAAATCTTTCTTCAGTTATCCATCATTTCCAAATATCAGTGTGTCAGTCGTAACTGATCTGGGTTTAAAATAATCATTATTTTCCTTGCTCAGCTATTTTTTAATCTGGAACAGCTTCCTGATCAAGTTCACCACATGAACACCCAAACACAAATAAGAGGGTGGCACTGTTTATACCAACAGCACCACAAAGATAAATGCTCTTTGAAACTACACCCACAGATAGACCTTTGTAGTTACTCAGTTCTGTGTTGCAGTTAAATAATCAATCACATATTGTTGTCATTGAAAAGTCACAGAAAACCTGAAAGGACAAAACACAAAAGAATTCAGATTTAGGTAAGATTTTTTTAACAGAAACATTTTAGAATCATCCATGGGACCTGCAGCTTTATTTTAAAGCAGATGCAACAAACGAAACAGATACCACCCCAATCCAACAATTTTCTAGATGACATACAAGTCTAGTCACATAGTTTAAAACAGCCGATTTGCTGCTTCGGGGTATGAGGATCTGTCCAAAGATGATACAAACCCCAGTTGTTCCCAGATTTTACAATTACAGCATTTCATAAGTGAAATGATTCTGTATTTTAAGTACAGATTACTTCAAGTCCAGATGAATGCAAGTCAGAAACTAAACCAAACAGATACTTAAGTTTACTTAATAAGTGCCTTCTAGATCTACTCTCTAGGTGAAAACTCAAAGCAGTAAAATACCTATATGAAGTTCCCTTGTTGCTTCTCTAGTCCAGCTTATTAGCATTTCTGCAGTGAACTGTATGTTTTAAGTAAGGGAAATTGCTTTTTACCATTGTTAATATTTAAACTCTTGTAAAGTAGTTAAAGGATCTTCTCACTCTCTAGAACACATTTCAACTGCTCAGGAAAGGCCAGGCAATGACACACAAAAAGTCTTAACCAGCTAAACTAAACCAGTGTCCTCAAAGAGGATTTGTTTTTACTAGCTATGGTAATGAAATATAGCCATTTGAAAGTAATTTTTGAGGAGCTATTTCCTACATATTTTATTAGCTGAACACCCCGTCTCCTGAGACCCCTGTATGGTGTTTTATTCTGTGAAGAAATGCAGTAATGATTTTTGAGGTGCTTTCTTGCATTTGAGAGATGTGGGATATTGTCAGATACCTGAATTGCTCTATCCTAAGCAAGCCAGTTCATTACAAATGGATTAAAGTGAGACTTCTAGGCTTAGAAGCTATAGTTTAATAAATATTTACAGCCCAAAATCATTGGTCAGGTGGAAAAAAGAAATTTACACTTCAAGACAAGGTGACTCAATAGAACCTTTGAGAACTTAAAAAAAAGTTTTAAAAATCATTAAGTACAAAAAACATCCAATCAGTAAACATATAATAAATACATGGTAATTAATGACTATAGTAAGCTGACAAGAAAACTGGTGAAGCTTTGATGTCTTGAGTACCTCCAAAACTGAAGTCAGAAAACTTTCTGGAATACATTATTTAGGAAGAAAGTTAACAGCTTTCAATTCAAGAGTAAATGGGCGAAATACAGTATCTTGATGAGACACGGGAAGAAGTTGCCCAAGGAAGTTGTGGAAGTGTTCCCTGGAATCCCTGGAAATGTTCAAGGACAGGCTGGATGGGACATTGAGCAATCTAGTCTAGCAGGAGACGTCCCCACCCATGCAGAGCGGTTGAAACTAGATGATCTTTAAGGTCCCTTCCAACCTAAGCCAAGAAGGCCAACACCATCCCGGCCTGCATCAGGAATAGTGTGACCAGCAGGACCAGGGAGGTGATCCTGCCCCTCTGCTCGGCCTTGGTGAGGCCACACCTCAAGCACTGTGTGCAGTTTTGGGCACCATAGTATAAGAAGGACACTGAGGTGTTGGAGAGGGTGCAGAGAAGGGCAACTGGCTGATTAGGGGTCTGGAGAACAGGTCTTACAAGGAAAGGCTGAGCAACTGGGGCTGTTCAGCCTGGAGAAGAGGAGGCTGAGGGAAAACCTCATCACCCTCTACAACTACTCGAAAGGAGGTTGTAGTGAGGTGTGTGTCAGCCTCTTCTCCCTGGTGACCAGCAACAGGATGAGGAAATGGGGTCAAGCTGTGCCAGGGGAGGTTCAGGCTGGATATTAGAAAAAATTTCTTCACAGAAAGAGTGGTGAGGCATTGAAACAGGATGCCCAGGGAGATGGTGAAAGCACCATCCCTGAAGATGTTCAAAAAAGGGGTAGACACGGTGTTTCATAAGATGGTTTAGTGTTTAGGGGCTGTAAGGGGGATGGGTCGGACTTGATGATCTTGAAGGTCTTTTCCAACCTTGATGATTCTATGATTCTATGATCTTATCAGAACACAAGAGTCAGACTAGGTTCCTCCATTCTAGCCTTACGCAACTTAGAATAACCATCAGCATTACAAAAATGATCAAACAAAAAACAATCACTTTCTCCAATATTTAAAGATTTTCAAAAGCCATTTTAGACTGAAAATTATATTGGACCTTGTTGTTGAAATATATTTCTGCCAAGAACTACATTTTAGCATAACACCGTGTCACATACAAGACTTATATAAATTACAGAAGTGATTACTGAGTATCTTAAAACATGGCACACATGGAAATAACATCAATGAACACATATAATTTGTGAGTATGTGCACGTTTATATATAAAAATCAAAATGTTTGCTATGCAACAAAGCTATGAAGTCTGAAGTGTAAACTTCAAGGTTTCACTAACGTAACTGGTACTTCTGATCTAGTATCTTTGATAATGAGTTTAAAATATTTACCAAAGAAAAAAATCCTCGTTGTACTATGTAAGAGATGGTTTTCCAGAAGCACGCAGTTCAGGTAATAATTTTATATTACAATTGATTCATAAAGCATGATTACTGAACACTTCTTCCTTTTCTGTCTACCTTAATTTTATTTTTTTCCTGTCTTTCCTATAGTATTTCCATCTCCTGCCACAGAGAATTCTGAAAATAAGAATTGGCTCTTTTGTACCAACTTTGGGGTTTAGTTAATCCGTAGGGTGATAAGTAACTATTACCACACTGCCAAGTATTCTGTGCAGTGGAGATAACCAGTTAGATTAAACTGGACAAGTACCCCAGGTGACAGGACCAAAGCCAAGTAAGGTTTCCAGGACATTTGGAAGAATCTCTGTACATGTCAGTATCTGTCCTACATTGGCTTGACCTTTTATTTCTGTTATTCTTCATCTCACTTTGTCGCTCCTCCTCTCACCACACTTCATCTCAGCTATCTGCCTCGCACTGCGTTTTCTTTGTTCAACTCATCCCTAGCCCATACCTAGGACCTTGCTACCACCATTGCTGTCAATCTACAATCACTTAAATAATACATTTATTTTTCTTATTTTGCATGCCTGTCTTACCCATTTAGATTACAAACTCTAAAAAACAGTTGGTAATGTCTGCTCTAATATTTATACTGCAGCTACCACAAGAGAGATGTAATTTTGGCTGACCATTACACACACTGTAACAGACATGAAAACTCTTAAGTCTAGCCACAATTCCTTGGCAGGAACACCTCTACCAGTCTAAACTGGCAATCCCTTTTTTTTATGGCACAGCTATCTTGTTGCTTTTGTCTGTTCCCGTGCAGTGAAAATATTCTCTGTCCAAGAACTGGGAGTGAGCAGACTCATTTCAACTACATTAAGACTGTGTTATGCTTATCATACAATTTCAGTGCCTTGCAGTTAACCCTTAATTTGAGTAAAAGTTGAGTTTCTACATGCAATTCTATTACATACAGAGGGACTATTTGATATTGTATTGCTTATAACCCTTCAAACCCACAGCTGTAAAGACATCAAATATACAGCTGATGGATACAGGCTTGGAAAGAGGAAAGCATACAACTTGATTTAGACACAGCTTTGTGAGGAACTCCTTACTTACGGTCAGCACACAGTGCTGACAGATCCACTTTCTGAAAACCTTTGTCTGCAATAGTACAAGAGACAAGGGAAGAAGAAGTAATGGTGGAAGACCTTGAAATAAAGACATCTGCAACACATGCTGTGCCAAAAGTAGTTTTTCCTATGGGAACTGTACTCTTAAGAGACAATACAAAGTGTGTCCAAAAGTTCATATATAGAAAGCTCAGTCATGTGAGACTAAAATATTTTCCATAACCATTTTTAGAGCTTTGCTCTAAAGGCAAAAAGAGCATCTTATTGAAAAGTCTCCTTCCAGTCCCCTATGATTTGAGGGTTCTACATGGGAAAGTCCATGTGAAAAGGAGAGAAAGTAGGTCAGAAGAGTATGTCCCCATCAAACAGTTTTCAAAAAACTGTTACTGCCTGATAAATGAAGTTGAGCATATATCAGCATGGATTACACCATAAACAACCTGTGAGAAAATGAATATATAGTCATTAGGATGGTGCAACTTATTTCTACCAAATGCACAAAAATTATCTCATCAATCTGGCCCAGTGGCCCAAGCAGTTTGTAATTTTGGATATCAGCATGTTATAGAAGCACTTTGGCAAGTATGCTTGACTGGTTCAAAGAACATTGGTCGTAAGTTGGATTGACATCCATTAATTATGTAGTTCCAAAATACACATAATTATCCAAGTTAACAGTCTCTAATGCAAAAAGTTCAATCGTTACCAAAGCTACACAATAAACAGCCAGAAGGACACTATCTTTTGTACCCAGTGACATGGTAATACAGACATAGCTAGTTCCTGAGCATGCTGCTTCTTCTTTCCAAAGCTTTACTACATATAAGAACACCCCAGTTTCCTACTGCGACTGGTTTTAAGCAGGAAAGATTTGACATATGGTCTCACAACATGCAAAAATTTGCTTCACTAACTCTGAAATTGGTTGCAGGTCTTAAATTTTGTAAAAAGATACAGTCTCTCTGAGTTTTCTAGAAACTTTAAGGTACCAACTGCCTATGCCTCCAATCTCTTTGTTGCTGCTGCTGCTGCCTGCACTACCTAGAGAAATTACGCTGCTTGTAAAATAAACACAGATTCTCAAAAAGTTGTAACAGATCTGTGAGGACTAACACAAAAATTACCATTTCACATTGAAACAGACAAACACCCCTTCAAACTACCACTAAAAACAGGCAAAGAAATTAAAGATGGCACAGGAATGTACATCCTACTCTGTGCATCTATTCCCATAGAAATTTACCTATATACACAATATAGTAATATTTTAAACAATATCAACATAAACCATTAAAAGATGCCATTAAGGTTTATATGTATTATCCTAGCAATTTCTTAAAGCCCACATCTTCAATTACCAGAAACTGATGCTTTCAAGTTCAAAATATTTAAGTGTTCTTGCTTATTTAGTCTATTCCAAAAAAGATAGCAGTATGAACAGCAAAGCCAGATGTTATCAATAATATGTAATTAACATCACAAGCTTCCTACTGATTCAGTGCAACCCCAGAAACCTGGGGTTTCTGTTGTCTTCAAGCAATGGGGACAGATGGGACATTTCTGGGGAAAATAGAGAAAAAAAATCCTGTGAACATCTGTATCTAAGACCACCCCATACACATTAGCTACAAATTAGCTTTAAAACTTTAAATGTCATGTAATAATCTTTACATCATCCTGAACTTAACAGTATGGAGAAATCCCAAATAATTCTGCATTTTAGTTTATTCTGCACATCAAAGAAACAGCACTAATCTAGGCAGAACAAAGAAATGCACAATTATTTTATAGGTAGCAACAAGTATTCATACTGAAAAAGAAAGGTTAAGGTTATGGTTGAAGAAAGCAGGTGCTTAATTTATATAAGCAGATGCTCATATGAATAAAGGTCAGATTTTACGTCAGAGATTTTAACACTACAGGCAGACAGCTTTCAAAACAGTTGGAATTGTGAAAGCTCATTTAACTATATACTCAAGATTAAACTTTCAAGAGGTTTGAGTCTCTCTTACTCTTAAAATGTTAAAAAACATTCCACATTGTGTCCCAGTAGCCATATTTGAGTACGTGGTGCTCAAATGACTTGGAGGTGGGGAGAAGGGTGTAAAAAAATCCCATTTATAGAAGAAATTAAGTTGTATTCTATTCATGTATCATTTCCTTTATAAGTAGTACCTGTGTACTTTAACCAGAACGTTTGATATTGGTTACATAAAGGGAATAACTAATATATGACTGTACACCTTTTAAAAAAAAAAAAAAAAGCCAAACCAGAGAATACTGACCATCAAAACAGTTGTGTTACACTCCATAAAGGCCACTCTAAGTATTGCAGATTAAATATTGGGCTACTCCATAAACTTTTACACTGCCTGCTTGCCTACCTGAAAAAAAATATTAATTAAAATAATTTCTTACTACTGTTGTGAAATCACAGACCAAATGACTCAGTACTAATATGCACATATTCATGTATCTTTATATACTGATCATGAAGGCCAGAAAAATGCCAAAAATAAACCAGTATTTTGAAATTTTTAATTCTCTACTAGAATTATGCCTACTAGAACTAACAGGAGGAAAGAGGTAACAAAAGCACCCCTTTCAAAACCAAGCCTGTGTTTCTAAGATAATACAAATTCAATTTGTAACAAGGGCATGTTGTTTCCTCTCACATACAGAAAATAGATGCATGGCTACCAAGTACTGTGAAGTCTTCCATTTGTGAATTAAACAGCCATTGTGAGATGGGATATTTAAAAATAACTGTTGTGCTCTTCCTTCTCAGAATGCTGTTTTGTGTTACCTTCAGCTGATCTAAAGGTGACTGCAGCTGAGAGAGGAGGTCTTTCCTGCTCTGGCTATCTTCTAATTAGCTAGACAAGCTTCAATCCAAACCACTGTGCTGATCATCTTGAGTGTTATCAGAAGACATATAGAGGATAACCAGGGGATCAGGCCCAGTCAGCATGGGTTTATGAAAGGCGGGTCCTGCCTGACAAGCCTGATCTCCTTTTATAACCTAATGACCTGACTATTGGATGAGGGAAAGGCTGTGGATATTGTCTATCTGGACCTCCAAAAAGCATTTGACATGGTTCCCCACAGAACTCTCATTAAAAAAACTGGCTGCTCATGGCGGTCAGTGGAGTCAAATCCACCTGGGGCCAGTCACAAGTGGTTTTCCTCAGGGCTCAGTGTTGGGACTGTTTCTGTTTAACATCTTTATTGATGATCTCAATAAGGACACAGAGTGTATTATCAATAAGTTTGCAGATGACACCAAGCCAGGCAGGAGTGTTGATCTGCATGAGGATAGGGCAGCTCTACAGAGAGACTTGGATAGATCAGATCCTTGGGCTAATGTTAATGGTCTGGGCTTCAACAAGGCCAAGTGCTGGGTCCTGCACTTGGGCCACAACAACCCCAGGCAATGCTACAGGGTTAGGGAAGTGTGGCTGGAAAGCTGTCTGGCAGAAAAGGACCTGGGGGTTCTAACTGACAAGTGGCTGACAAGCTGCAACAGGGGAAGTTTAGACTGGACATTAGGAACATTTTTTTCACAGAAAGAGTGGTTAGACACTGGAATAGGCTGCCCAGGGAGGTGGTTGAGTCACCATCCCTGGATGTGCTTCAGGGTCATTTGGATGTGGTGTTGGTGGATATGGTTTAGGGGAGAACTTTGTAGAGTAGGGATGATGGTTGGGCTTGGTGATCCCAAGGGTATTTTCCAACCTGAATAGTTCTAAAATTGCATGATCTTGCTGATCAGAAGGCCACACTGTTATTAGTGACTGAGAGGTTGGACCATGAAGCCTAAGGAGAAATCAGAGTCTTCCTTCTTGACAACAGGCCACTCTGGCCATTTTAAAGTGGTCATGAAAACACAGCTTCATTATAATGTAGATTGATATCACAGGGATCTGCTAAAATACATCAAATTGTATGCACCATTTACAGAAACCTATAAAACAACTAAGGAAAAAGAAAATAGGCTGTAGCCTCTGAAAGTGCTTACTTTCAATGTATTTTATGCAAAGGTAAGTTCATATAAAGCCACAGTTGTGTGCAAAGTGTATTTTCAAGTAAATACTGCTATCTGTTTTGAAGTTAAGAAAAGTAAGATTTTTATAAAAACCATAGTATTTCAGTTTCAACATCAAGACTGATATTGATAAGGCTTATTAAATATAGGACTGATACTTGCAGCACACTGGCATTTTAGAACTTGTGTTCTAATGTTTAGAACAGTGCTATTTCTTACTTCCACTTACACTTCAGTAAAACTGTCAAAAATTCTGCACAAATACAGCTTCAAAAGTTCCTAAATGTTTAGGAATGGGATCAGTGACCATTTAATCTGTACAGATTTTTGGGTTTTTTTTGTTAAAAAGTCCACTTACTTTTTCATTTTCTTTGAAATAACAACATAAAACTTCACTTAAGTGTACAAGCCAAGGTTAATAAGCTCCTGATACTTACGCTTTTTCACTTGACTGACAGAAGTCATGCCCTTCATTTTTGAGAAAGTCAACTACAGATGTCAAGCATCGTCCAACTCAGTATTAAATTATAGTTTACATAAACACACAGCATGATACCTTTGGAAGCTGGTGATTTACTAAACCTGATTATTAAAGTGTTCAGTAACATCAGCTACAAACAGCAAGATTTTTTTTATCCTCTCTCTGCAAAAGATCAACAGCATAAAGATTAATTTAGAGCAAGAACATAAACTTTAAGCCTTCATATTTCACATCTGATTTCTACTGGCAGTGCAAGATAAATGGCTTGCTTTCACCTTAGAATTAACATTCAGTAAACTAGAAGGACAGTAGTACATTTTTAAAACTTATTACTCTACTTAGCATTTCAAGTTAAAAGTATACCTTTGAAATGAAAACTACATATTGTCTGAAAATATTTTGGCACTGGCACAGAATCTGCAAAATAATAGCCCAAGCTTTAACTTAATTATCCTTTAACAAGAATTGTGGTTTGAGAAAATACAACAACTTCATAAACATAATAATCACTAAGCGTAATAGCCTTTGGCAATAATGTTCCAAAGCAAGTTTGCATAATCCAAGATAAACCATGACTCCTGTTCTCTCTCTCTCTACTTCTGCAGTTAATATACAAAATTTCAAAAGCAAATTAAAATGGTGTGTCTCAGACTGTACCAGCAAACAAAACACACTTCTGTCGAAGCAACACATTACATCCAGAAATAACTGAATCAGTCAACAAGAGTATGGTACAGAAACTGCAATCCAACAACCAAATCCACAAAAGCTGTATTATTTCCTAGGACAGAAACAGAAAAGAAATTGAAGAAAATTTACACACAGTTACAGAAGGAGTGTGAAATAATCATTGTTACTTACGATGCACTTTAATCCCAGATACTTTGTCCATTTATTGCAACTCCTTTGTCTACACTGGAAGACCCCCAAAAACAAAAGCACTGAAGCCACTTATCCCTGCCTAGTAATACTGTGTTTTGAAAGTAATTTAGAATTAAGAAACATGATCATTAGCCACTGCTAAGACAGTAAAACATTGTAATTCAAATTCTCTATGTAATAGATGATATTAGGAAAAATTAAGTCAAGCAGCCAAAATTAAAAATATTCAAAAAATGAAGCTGCTTTCTAACTGATTGCTAGTCTCCTTTCCTTGTCAGTCCCCGTTCAATTCTCTGTGTTCATCCACTACCTTACCTTACCTTGCCCAGCTCCTACGACTTCTGTTTAACCCCACCAACCTTTAAGCTGTTCACCTATATGAAACACAAATACAGATTTGAAACCCAAATAAAGTTTAAATAAATTTTGTTATTCGGGTTAGTCTATGAGTAACTCAGCAAGTAGCTTTTAACATACAAAATTTAACAACAAACATTTTGGTGATGGTTTTAGTTACATTTTATTCATAACTCTAGACTTCAGTTTCAAAGACAACATTCCCTTATCCCTTCTAGCTTTATGTTCTTTTTACATGCCCCTATGTAGTTACAAAATTTTATATAACTACCCACCTAAAAAAAGTCCATTCATAATGAAAGGTAATCAATGTTGTGACTTTACTGAAGTTGAGTTTGGTATTGGAATTAGTTCATAGAAGGACTTTACAATAAATGTAAACCAAGATCTCTCTCAAATCACTAACAGTTAGCCCACAATATTTACTATTTGGACCAGTATGTAAAATACTACTACTGTTCACCATACACTGGTAGGCTTTATTATTCCATCACCTTAAGCATTCTTCTGTAATATTTCCTTGTCTGTTCTGAAGTTAGGAATATATAAGGCTTTCTGAAGCTACATTTCCTTGGTATAGCACACTCGAGAAATAACTTTTCGTACAGAGCAAACCTAAAATGTAACTACTTAAAAACCTCATTAATACAGTATTTCACTTATTCCTCCTTAGCTGACAAGGAAGTTTTATGTATTTCATTATACAAGAGTTTACATTATTTTCAGCTGCTGGGTTATGTCCAACTCTTGACAATCTGAATGCTAGCATTTCTACAGACTAATGATGGAGCAGGGCATAAAGCTGAAAGCACCCAAGTGATACAAGAGAGCTGAAGATTTTCTTTCTATAAAAGTATGAACACTAGCCATCCCTTCCCCATCCTCCCCACTCTCCCAATAATTTTAGCTATTAATCAACAATAAAAGCTATGTTAACTTGCATACCTCCATTAAAAGAAAACCAAAATCCACACACATCTAGGTCACACATTTTTATGTGGGGCACTGGAAAGCAACAGGAAGAAATACGATCTGCCTATTCTAGACATTTTGCCATCTGACAGCAGAATCAGAGAACAAGTCTTACTTGAAAGATGTTTTTTTTCTTGAAAAAAAAAATCTAGAACTGTATGTAATCAAGCAGTACAGCAGTTCATAAAAAATGGTGTCAAACAATGTCAAAATAATTAGTTACAAAATGAATAGTGTGTTGAAACACAACTTTTTTTGGTGCAAAAGCCTACAACTACATATTTCATGTACAATATGGAAACGTACGCTTATGAAACAACACTGTGAGAATCCAACGCACCATCCTTAAGGCACTGCTCACTTTATAGGTCAGCACTAGAGCAGCTCAATCTAATAGCAGAACCATCTTATAATCCATGCAAGAGCAGTTTGACATAGCACATAACTACTGCTTATGATACTAGATTAAAGTATCTCATAGTAGTCAACATTTAATAATTTTATTACAAACTTTTAGAGTACACTATGCATCATCAAGTACTTCAGTCTTGTCCTCAAAGCCTCAGCTAACAAGTTTCCTCCTTGTCAGACATCTTCCCACTCCAAACTACAAAGAAATCACCATTGCTAAGGAGAGCATATAACCAGTAAATTCCAAACTGACTGGCATATGCTTTAACCTTATTCTTCCTACATCTCACTAAATGTTGTCACCTACAGTTCAATGAGTAGTTAAAACACTAAGCAAAATCTTGCATGCATTAGGATCTAAATAAATAAAAGCCACTCAAAATGGTGCTCCAATCTCCCCATCAATGTATAAGGGTATAGGAAGCTATCAGAGGTGAGATTTGAATATAAAACTTAACTGCTTGGCAAATTTATTATTTAATTTTTTTACATACTTGTACCTGTGAACTTAACACCACTTCACAAATATTTAAACCTGGACCCAAACATTCTCCACTGAGCCCCAAGGCAAAATGGAGGTGCTTATGTCCTTGGAGGGGGTAGAAAGGGTAAGGGACAGACTTTAGTTTAAACAAGTGTTATTGATTTATTTTAACATCAGCAGGGAAATATTCACAGACGAATGCTAAACTGAGATGGTATTGGCAAAATCAAATATTCAAAAAAGTGGTTTTCTTCACACTGCAGACAATGCCAAGCTACTTTTTACCTTTATATTATTTTAAAACCATACCATTAACAATTAGTAAGTTATATCAATTTAACAAACAGAATTCTATATTTCAGCTGACATAAAAAACAAACTCTTCAAAAGAAGTAAATTTAAATTTAGCAGACATACATGAAGTTGTGCTATGGGGCCAGTGTATGAGGACTTAATAGAACAAGGAACCCTAAAGCAGGAAGAAATAAATATTTATTAAGCAAACCTACTGACACTCATGGACCAAAGTAATAGTAAAAGAAAATACATCTGTGAAGGTCAGATGATCCACATTCACTGTACGGCACAGAAAACCCAAGACAAATAACTTGAACTTTAGATTTTGAAGGGCACTTTGTTGCCCTATACTAGTAAAAATATTTCAAGACCCTAAGTGGCAATAAATATAACAGTCATAATACACACTTAAACCCAAAGAGTGTTACAGAAACTAGAAGCTTATCTAAGTTTCTGGCATATGTTGTACCTCTGAGACAAAACACACATTGCTCTAGAACTAGACGACAAGCTGGAAATGCTCTCCACACCTCTGTTATCAGAAAAGTTCTGAAACCTGGGGAGGAAGGCCATAAGCACTGGATAAATAGAAGTTCACCCATCTACCTGTCTACCAAAAAGGGGAGGGAAGAAAAAAAAAATAATAATTTAAAAGTTTTTCTGAAGCATATGTAACACAATCCCTTTTTCCCTTCCTGTACAAATTCTTTTCTAGTCCAACATTTTTTAGGAATGGAGCACTCTCTGGAGTTGCAAGATCAATCAACTGGCATGTCTTACTCAGAATTTCTCTTAATATAGGCACAACAATGTTATTATGATAATACTGAATAAATGCCACAAAGTTCAAGATTAGAGAACAATTTATTGGATAACAATGTATTTAGTATCAGCTTGTTCATTACTTTTTAAGATCTAAAATGTCTGAACCAAATGCTTTTTAATAACAAAGATTAACCTAATGGTACCCTTCCTAGCAAAAATGCAAAGGAAGCTCCCCCAGGAAATGAATGCCATGGCCTAAAACGTGTACAGTAAATGAAGAAAGAGACAGCTACTAGGAAGATAAAGCAGCATTTGCATTCACACAGAGCATCCAAACATTTGCCAAATTAAATGTCTTTAGGAACCTTATAGTACAGGCAAGCATTTAAGACTACCTCCAGTCTAGCTGCACAAATATTGTGAAGACAAGTATGAAACACCCAGCTTACTTTAGCATGAACATGTGTACACCTGAGAGAATTAACACTAGCATGAACATGTGTACACCTGAGAGAATTAACACTAACACTACCACTGTCTAGTCCTTTTACATTTATGGCAATAAAAATTGAAAGGAAACACATACACCGCACTCTCAATTTCAAGGCACAGGTGTCTACTCAGTAGGTTTTGAGAGACTGAAACACAAGGCAGCTGCCGGGACCCAGAAAGGATACACCAAGATTTAACTCTACTATCCTAAAACATTTCCAAGACAGGCACAGCAAGCTTTATGCTAAAATTGATTAGTTTAACTATTAGAATCATTTTACTTCTTCATTGTATTAACATTAAAAAAAAAAAAATAATGAGGAGCCATAGAAGTTTAATTTTCAAAAAAAACACCCAAAAAAATACACCACAAACAAAAAACCAAAACACAAGCCACAAAAAACACATGACTGAAAGTTTCATGAGACATAGAAATAATATTTAAAAGTCACTTGGCTTTCCTTAATAATAATAATTACCTCTGTTAATGTTAGCTTTAATTCTGCAATAAGTCAAGAATAGGACATGGCACTTAATAATACTCTTATTGCCAGTTTAATTCAACTTGTGTAACATTTAAATAAAAGCTGAAGATTACATCTGATTTGCCTACCAAAGAAACCTGCCAAGTGCAGAAAAAAATATCTACTAACTGAAAACACAATTAAAATAAAAGTCCACAAAATCTTAACATTGTACTCACACAATAAGAGTTTAAAGAATTCCACCAATGCTCTTTGCTTACTCCAAAGTAAAAAGTACATTCATCAGACAACTGGACCAGATTTGAAAGATACACAGCAACATACATGTCACAGGTCTCTGTAAGATTCAAAGGTACCATGTTTTCCTGTCAGCTTTGGTAGATAAAAACACAGTTCATTTGTATAAGAAGAGACAACAGGATACTGCAATATCCATGAAGAAAAGTCAGGGATGCAATAATTTTCTCTCGTAGTAATATTAACATATGTAACATACAATTACACCCAAAAGTTTCTCAAATCAAAGTGAAGAATATGACTTAAGACAGGGTGGGGAGGGGAGAGGAAAAAAAAAAAACCAAAACCACCAAACATTTGAGCACCAAGAGTAGCAGGGGAAAAAGAAGAGTCTGATGCAGAAATACGAGATGCAAGTCTTCGAATTCAAAGACAATGACCTTTAGCTTGATGAGAAAAACTAGCTGTAGGAAATATCACACCAGCTGTATTTTAAAGAGATTGTAGAGCAGGGAATATCAGGAGAAAAGGGAGGAGGCACTCAAAGTACTCCAGATGACAGGTCCAGGCCTAAACTTCATTTGTAAAGACCGAAAAAGAAAACGTGGTCTTGAAAACATTGTTTGGACAAGGAAGAAGGAGGATACGAATAAAGCATGACTGTAGATTTAAGGAGAAGAGGAAATAAAGAAGGCTACCCCCAAACAACTGCCCTGGTCAAGAAAGGATTACATTGCTGTCAGCAGCATCACAACTGGTGAGCAAGCCTCAAGTGTGAGAGACAATGATGAACCCTGAGATCTCCACTTATTCCCACAAAACTAAAGTGGCTTAGCCATACACTTTATAAAAAGCAAAACTAGACTTTGAAAGTGTAAATTAATTTTTCAATTTTATTACTGTATGACCTCACAGATGTGTAACAACAACTACTTTCCTTTACAATTACTGTGGCAATCTAAATGCAAGTGCGTATTTTATTTCAAGTAAAATGTATAATCTAAGTACACGCTTCAATCAGTGTTTGAGTTACTGAAAAACAGAGATAGATACAAAGAAAGGAGTATTACACTCTCTGCTTCTAACCTTGGCTGAAAAGGCTGAATAACTTGAATGACATCAAGGGGGGGGGGGGCGGGGAATAAATCTGCTTGTGTTCCAGTAAGATTTTTATTTTTTTTAAGAAAAATAACGACTGTGCTTTAAAGGAGTAATCCAATGGTATATATATATTTAAAACATAAATTAAACAAACTCTAAGATGTCGGAAGAATCTTAACATACTTCCCTGAAGAAGTAGCCCTCCCTGGGTTTGCTTGGTATCTTAATTTGCCTTTGGTTTCAAAACTCTAGGCTTGCCAAGAGCTATTCCTTTCAAAACCTCAGGAATTCCATTACTAGTTTTAAGCTAAATTAAAGGAAAATAGAAGCATTCAACGCGTGGCAAAAGTATGCACAAAGTGTTTGTTGATACTCATAAATAGACTGAAAAATTTAGACGTGTCTGAAGGGCAACTGCTGCATAGTCAGCTCTGTTTTGCTCTGCTTGCAGCTAAACAAAAAGCTACTGCTGTCATTTCAGAAAAGCTCAACATAAGACACATTGCTACCAAGACAGAACATAGCACTACATCATTCACTTTCTACTTTAGGTTTACATATAAACCAAAGTTTGCTGTCCTGCAAGGAAAAAAAAAATATATAATGGGAGTTCCCCCTTTAAAGCTACTGCTTCAGCATCTCCATTTTGGGAAAAAGATGTCACACTGTCCTAAAGCATGGCAAAACCAGTCAAGCCTCCACCCTGTCAAACATCTTGCAAGTCATCAAATAAAGGCATTCCATCTCAGAAACACAGCTAATATTGTGCTGATTAATACCTTCCCAATGTTCATATAATGGTGCCTTCCAACTCACAGTATTCTGTGATTCTAAACAAGCAATATTACTACAATGACACTTACTGACTAAATTATGGTAAGAATTAAATGTCCCCACCTGCATACTGTGCCAGGCGTCATGTTCATGCAAAATAAGATAATATTCCTGTGAAAAGCATTTAAGATTTGCTTGAAAGACAAATTCTTCATTTGTGTCAAGCAAATAAGTTCTTACCAGCAGGTAAGAACTACTATGTAGTTTAACTTGCCACAGAAAAACAGGAGAAATGCCAACACACCAGTTTCAACTACAGCTCCAATGAGAGATATATCAAAGTTTTGTGTCTTCCATTAGATACAGGAATCCGGGCACCAGCATATGGGATAGCGAGTCTATTTTACCCTTGAAAAGGCAGGAAATTAAAGCAACCTTTCACAATTGAGTCCGCACACTGTAACAGATCAATGGTTTACAGTAACCATCACCATGGTATGAAGGACAGCAGTAGCATCCCAACCCTGCCAGGACCAAAATCACTGAAGAAAAGCCAAGGGAAAGAAATCAGTTCTTCAGACTAAAAACACGGAGGCCCAGTCTCTCCCAAGTTTGGAGTACAGTCCAGGAAAACCGTAAGTATCTCAGATATGCCAACTGCCCTATAGTTGCCAGCTTTTATTACAAGCATAGACCATTCCTACAGGATTTCTCAATCACATTTTCCTCAACAGAAAAGTAACAGACATATGTACAAGGAAAAGCTCAACAGCGAGAAACACCTGAGTACCTTTGCTGCAAGATACACATTCATCATAAAGAAGGAAAAAGGCTGAGCTAAAACCTACTTTTGGGGTATTTTTTTAAATCCCAATTAAAAAATGTGTCAGCACAGAGGTGTTTCTACCCCAACAGTCAATACTGAACCTTTACATAAAAAATATCCTGAGAGAAGTGACAGGTCTCATAACTATGGCTGATTCTGGAAGTTGAAATAAATAAAAGGGGACATGTAGCATGGGCAGCTATGATAGCAACAGCACACAACACGACAACTTTACATTCGCAGTAATTCAGAGGAACACACTGCCTAACAGAGATTTTAGTATTTGCCAACTGAGATTCAGGCAAACACCCTGAACCACCTGAAAAGTAGGTGACAGATTAAGAACAGCTCATGTTTCAAGAAGCTTCTTGTCTCACTGCCTCACATATGGATGTGAAAGCATTTTAGAAGAGCAAATTACACAAGAAATGAAAGTACTCTGAAGACAAGAGAAGGAAACAGCAATTACAATGCCATATCCACTAATTAGAAAATAATCCATATAGTCAGTCCCAAGCATGCAATGATTGTAAGATTTTATTGTAGAAACATCAGAAATAAGTTGTTCATTTCTTTATTAAAGCCAAGGGATAATTATTTCTGTTGTCATTTCAAGTTTGAGGGAAAGACTAAAATTCTGGAGAATCACATGGCTCCAGGAAGATGGGCCTCAATAAAGATTAGCCATCATGATTTTTGCCACTCTGCCAGAAACAGTGAAGAAGAATCTTTGAAGAGTACACTGTACTTGGAGAATCCTTGCAATACACATACACAAAGATTTACATCCATCCATACTTTATGAAAAAACCCCACACACCAGTTTATCACCAAGTTCAAAAATAATGTTCACATCTGACAGTGATTACACAGAAGGGCCAACAAGAGAAGATGATGTCTAAGAACAGAAAATTCAAAGTCTGTTATATTAGGACTGCTGCTCTACAACTAAATAATCTAAAATATCACAACTACACAACTAAAATATCATCTGCACACTCTGCGTAAAATTGCTTATCTCTGGAAAGCAGTTTTTGGCCAAGAGCTCCTCAAATAGCTTTGATAAAAAACAATGTTATACAGTAGCAAGCAAAAATAAAACCCATTACATTTGTTTCAGAAAATGTCACTGAAAACCTGCTGATAGGTCATCTCTTCCAGCAATAGCTAGTCATCACTACCCAGCAAAGAGAGGTTACCACTCATACAGACTTGCAAGGGACTGAATAGGGTAAGAGCACACTAAGCCACCTCATGAAAAATGAATCAAGGTAACTGGCCAGTGAATGTAGATTGAGCCAATACTGTCCATTTAACTGGTGATTATGCCTAAAGCACAGAACACTCACTGCATACAGCTTCTTGGGTGGGAAGGACCATTAAGTGTGGCATTCTATGGCAGAGCATAAGAGACAAATGGCTGAAGGACAGACTATCTACAATGCTCACAAATGTTTGGGGGAAAAAAACCAAAACTATATCAATGCCTATCCATATCCTGAAACATTAAGTACAACTTCTGTGATCACCTGAAACCCTTAAGACAGATCTTGAAAACCACTAACCATTAAATAGTTACTTAAGAAGAAAAGTCACACACAACCTCCTAGGAAACTGTCTGAAGTTCTATGTCTTAGATCAGCCTGTGTTCATAGACAAATCAATGTGCATTTTTTTTAATCTACTTATTACTGCAAGATACGTTGCAGTTTTCTTAGTGGACAGTCTAATCACTAGTTTTTCTGATTTTAGTCTTTTAAATTTAAAAACTTGATATACAGGCTGAACAAATTCATTGTTTCAAGAATTTGATGAACAGCAGTTATAAACAGGAGCATATTTTTCCCATTAAGTACCGCTAAATGAAACAATAGGTACCAAATAAAAATACTAAAAAAAAAAAAATTAGTTACTACACAAAAGGCTAGATTCTTCCCCCAGAATCCCTTTAAAGCACATAATGAAATCAGAGACATGCTGCCATGGATTAAGGGATCTTAGATGTAAAATACGACCATGAACCATAACTGAACAATGTCTTCAAACCCTTGATGCCATATGGGCTTAACCTCACTGAATTAGGCCAGTATCAAATACACTTTAAACTGGCATAGTGTATCACTGTCACCAAAAGAAAGAGACACACCCTGCTCCCCTTACTGCTTGCTTCTACCCCCATCTTTGCGCCAGCACAAATGTTTGTGCAGCAAACTGATCCAGCTTAAACCGAACCCTCCCCTCCCTGCCCCTCCCCCAAGTCAGAGCAAACCTCAACCCAGTTCACCACATAACCATACAAGTATTTGCCTGCACAAAGGAGGAAGCAGCAGAGCAGGGTGGAAACAAACAGGACCATGTTTTTCAATGGTGGAGCTGGTCCATGCCAGCTGTACACCTATGCAAAGCAGTTGGCTGCAGGCTGGAGTCCCATCTAGTCAGTCTCACACCTTCAGGCCTTTGCAGAGCCGCTTCTCTTCCCTCTCTTGGATTCCCCCTCTTTGCTTGCACAGCCATTGACAGGTACCCAACTGCAGGGTAAGTCAGCAGAGAGCACCAAGTCAATTAAAAACTAACTACCAAAAAAAAAAGTTTCAGCCAGTTTAGCTTCCTGAATCAGCTCCTGGTGCAATCCTTACTGGCACAAGGAAGAGGAAGAAAGGAGGCTGGGAAGGCAGAAGGTCCAATTTTGATCAGCTTGTGATGCTGTAGAAACATGCTTGTACACCGCCACATTTTAAATTCAAACTTGCCAGAGCAACTGAACATGATGATTTTAATTCATGTTACTAAGATAAAACCTTTTTCCACTTTTTCAGTAACCTAAGGAGCCACAGTCCACTTGGGCACAAGCAGCAGGAAGTTAGGCCAATTCACTACATTCACCAATTTCACTCCTCCGTGTTTAACAAAATGAAGATAGAGCATTAGTTACTCTAACTTAATGATCCTTTCACCAGATAGTCTTTTAAATATCACTGATTAAATCACCTCAGATATTTGCATTGGAAGAACATACACCTAATAAAACAAATGCAGTCATGTTAAGTATTACCTTAACTGTAGTTTAGTATTTACAAGGCATTTTCACAATAGTTCAGGTGATTGAAGTGGTCTTACAAACCTGTCTGCTCCAGAGTGAATTTCATCCACTATTCAAAAAATTGGTCTGCCTAAACTAAAAGACCCAATGGTCACAGAAGTGAATAAAATTTAATGAAATGAGTTCAGAATCAGACCCTTTAAAAACATGGGTGCAGCTACTTTCAAGCTGATTTTTGAACAGTAAAGTATCCCAAGTAGGAGTACAGACAAACTACTAGCAATTATCTTGCTAACTTCCAAACAACAGAATTTATTAGTGGATCATTAGATTTAGCAAGAAATTATTTCCATGGCAAGAGAATATATTTGTTTGTTTGTCCAGTTAACAAAGAAAATAATCATATAAATTCAAAGACAAAACAGATCAACATTACAGTTCAAGAACTGTATAACTGAAGTGCCGAATCAAGATTCATGAAGCCACAAATCAGTCTTCTCACATACTATGTATGTTTAAGAAATTCTCCTTTTCTTAAAGATTTATTCTTCCACAAGGTACCACCTGTCCATTGCAAAAAAATAAGATAATCTTTCTTCTCTTTAAGATAAATGTCTTGCACTATGAAGAAGTGTTTCAAACTACGCTGACTATAACAATTGTACAGAAACAATAACAGTTTATTTTGACTACAACTCACTACCAACATTTAAACAAGACACTGAGCTGGAAAGTGAGCAAAACCCTGGAAAGCCATTTAAACAGATACACATACAACTGCTGGTGCAGTTTCAACAAGGATTTTCAAAGCATTCCAGACACAGAGGCAAATAAATTCAAGGAATCTCAGTCAAGGAATAATGTTCTTCATCACTTCCCATTTGGAACAGAGCTCACAAGTTCTGGACTTGAACTGGTGATTTATACTGATACAGGCTTCTTTTTGAGCAGGCATAGGCAGGTGTGCTTTTCAAATGCACTTGCTAACTGAGTAAAACAGACAACGAACTTCTCTGGCAGTTCTGCTGACTAACAAGATGACAGGTTGCTTACTGGATCTGAACCCATGTGTCTTAATAGAAAGTCTGTTTTAACACAGCAATAAATCTTAGACAAATTAGGTTTTCGTTCCCCTAAATACATTATAGGGCTAGCAGAGCAGATTTAATGACAGATTCATAATACAGAATTACAGCAAACACTAACACTATTAAAGCAAGATAAAAAAAAATACTGACACAGACATCTTTTGCTCATTACACTAAAAGTCACTGGCACTAACACTTTAAGTAAAAAAAAAAAAAGTAAAATAAATTCAAAGACTATTCAAAAAAGTCACAAATAAAATACTCATTCAAAATATGGGTATCAAACCACAGCTGGCAACTTTTTCAACGCTTACTAAAATCAGCCCCAATTTCTACAGTATGTATTTATTGCAACAAGAGTATTATTTTCCACTCACCGTCTGACAACATTCCTAGTGATTTCTAATCATTATTATCGGTTCTTATCCACTAACATTGAACAAGATGTAGCGACCAGAAAGATACGAAACGTGCCTTCCTTTTCCAGAAAATCAAGTTGAGATGAACAAGCAAGTCAAACTAGTACCAAGACTCCTTTTGACCTTTACAATTCTTCTTATCTGTCCTTACTACGATCACATCTAGGGAGACGTCACAGGAAGGGGAGTTTAAAATGATGAGCAAGTAGGCTAGGTATCACTTTCATTCATACGCAGCACAGCTTTGAAAAGCCTGGAGGACTCCCTTTCCCTGGGAGACTCAGCCTGCTGACCCTAAACCCACTGACCCGACAGAGCTCTCAATCAGCCTCTGGGCTCGCACCTCGAAAGCCCCTGGGCTCGCTCGGCGACGTGCAACAGCAAATGCACTTCTCCGGAGAGGCATGTGACAGAAGCAGCTGACCTAGGGAAGGTGCAGGCGCTTGACAGGTCACCCAAGATGGGACTGAGCTACCGGACGCACCGAGCACGAGAGGCAGGCGGCCAGGCAGCCGGGGCCCGCACCCCGCGCCAGACCTGCCTCCAGCAAACCCGCCGCCAGGACAACCCCAACGCCCCGTCTTTTGTTTTTAAACTCGCACTCCGCTCACACACCCCCGCCCCAGCCCCGGAGCGAGGCGCTGATCCCCCCCGCGGCCTTCCCCGCCCACAAACAACCCGCGGCCGCAGCCCCCCCAGGCCCCCGCGCTCCTGCTGGTCCCCGCCCCGGGGCTCCCCGGCCGGCCCCAGCGCCCGCCGCCCCCCGCAGCGAGACGCCGCACCCCGGACCCCCACCTCCTACCGCAGGACACATTCCAGCCCGGCTCCCACGGGAGCAGGCGAGACACGCGGCTGCTCCCACCCACCCACCCACGGGCGGGCCGGGCCCGGCCCCGAGAGCCTCCGCTGCTGCCCCCTCCCAGCGGACCCGGCTGGGAAGCCCCGCGGGAGGGAGCCGGGGAGGGGGGCAGAAGGACCAGCACTCACCTCCGCCATCAGCCCCGCGCTGGCCGCCGCGCCGAGCCGGCCGGGCCGCCTGTGACGGGCGAGAGGGCGGCCCCGCGCCCCGCGCCCCGCGGCGGTAACGGCGGCGGTAACGGCGGCGCCTCCCGACCGCGGCGGCGACAGGGCCTCGCGCTGGGCCGGACTCCGCCGCGACAACTTCCGGGGCACGGCGCGAGCGCCTTCCGGCGGCGGCAGCGGCCGGGGGGCGGGGGCGGCAGCGCGCGGGCGGCCGTTGGGGGCGCGCGCGGGGGCCGTTGAGCGGTGCGGCGAGAGGGCGGCCCGGTCCCCCGGGCTGGGCCCGGCCCTGCCCCGGGCGGGGGGTCCTGCCGGGGAGCGGCGGGCGGGAGGGAGGGAGCGCCCTCCGAGCGGGGCAAGGGCCGGCTGTGAGGGAGGCGGCCACCGAGCGGGTCTTGCTGGTTCCGGAGGTATATGTGTTTGTATAGATATAAAAGCCAGTAAGAAGAAAATGAAGCTGCCGTTGCGCACCCAGCTTTGGAGAGGATTGGCTCAATCGGTTTGATGCGGTTCGCTTCAAATTTCTGGCCGGGCCGCCCCCGCGCCTTGTCTTGTAGCGCGATGTCGCGGCGTTAGTTGCGGCGCTGCCCTGGTGAAGCCATCTCCGGCCCTGGAGGCTGCACTGTTTGATAAAGTACGTGCAGCTGGAGGCGGAGGTAGACCGTGTACATATTAAAACAAAGGAACAGCAAAAAGAAATGTGGGAAATCAGAAAAGTGAGAGTAGTGCCACACCTGCTTGTTGGGCAGCTTTTGGGAAACGCTTAACTCTCCTGCCAGGCAGTGCAAAAAACCAGCTTGTAGTTGTTCTTACTGTCACAGCCTAGACATCCTCTTGCCTGCTGCCTGTTCACAGACCAATACCTGTGACGGGTCTTGGGCCAGAAGACCTGGTAATCTGCAGGTAATCTTGATCGTGTGATTAATGTCCCAGCACATGCAGAGATCAAACACACTGCTCACAGTCCAAGCAGCCAGCAACCTGCACAAAACTCACAGCTCTGCCTCAGATCACATGAAGTATGTTTCCCTCTTGTTGTGGCTAGCTTCTTTGGCCTTGCCCTAACTTCTGACCTTTCCACCAAGCAATGCCTAGCACTGAGCTACTTGCCAAAACTGATCTGTCTATCTTACTTTCCCAGTGATTGTGCGATTTGTGTTTTGACTGTGTTTCAGTTATCTAAGGTCTTTGGCAGGAAGAAAGAATCTTGCTCTGACAGTTGCTCACCTTCCTTCCCTTCACACTTACTGCTTTGTAGCAGAAACAAGTGGGTGACAATACTCCAGTGCCCCAATATTCATTTAATCTGTAGGCTGCACGAGAGCTGAAGAAGTTGAAGTCCGTGCAGAGATTTTCTTCAGATGTACATCCTAGAAAGGTGTTAATATCTAGAAAGAAAGGAGGAGAGGGAACACAGCTGTGGTTTAACGTTTATACCATTGCAGCTGTTGGCTTCTGTGCCTGTGAGTCAGTGCTCAGAGAGCTGCATGGATAAAGCTGAGGGAATGGGATTTTCCTATAGCTGAGTCATGTAATATGTGAAGTCATGTAGCAAACCCTGTCATCTAATATACTGTATATGCTCATATCCCATAAATGTAATATGTCAATAGACTACAGAGCAATGAGCTGTTCTTAAATATCTGCAGCGTTCCTTGTGACCCTCAGTTCCTCTGTTACAGACTTGCCTTAAAGTCTGCTTGGCATCAGTTATTGATCTCAGACTGTGAATCCAAATCCAGCCAAGTATTTGTGCATTGCAATTTTTCCATAGCTGCCTCAGCAGTGTCTGGGTGAGCAAGGAGCAACGTATCCACAAATCTCTTCTGCTGGGTCATTTATTTATTTTTCTACTCCGTCTAGCTCTCACCATGCTTTCAACAGCTCACATGAATGGCTGCATTTAAACTGTGTGACAGGATTTGTATTAAACCTGAATAGCATTGTGTCTCTTTGACAGTCAAGTTCAATGTCTTCATCAAAAGTGAAGTGCTGGTTTTGTTCACCTGCCAAACAGGTCATCTTCACTCTTCACCTGAGTGTTATTTCACCCAGCTCACCCAGATTCACTGACAGACATAATTATGTATTTAGATACTAGAATTTTGCTGTTCTCTGTGGCTCTTAAATTTCTCTCCAAATGGTTTTCTGGCTTATAAAGGCCTTGCTGTGCCTTATTCCTCATGGGAATTTCCAGCTGGTCACATTGTTCTTTATCTTCCTCACTTCTGAGATCTTTTGTTTTCATGACATATTGGTTACTGGTCATATCTACAGTCATTTTTGTCGTCCCAAACTGATACTATTGCAGCTCCATCCAGATGCTGTATAGATGACTGTTCTTTTGAAGACTGCATAGCTGCTTGCAGACTTCTGCAAATTATGATCTTACATTGCTTGAAGCCCTTGGATGGCATCTTCAGTTCTGTTCTAGGTCTTCCTAAGCTTTCTTTTGATCAATTTTGAAATCCGAGCCCTCTTCTATTGTTTTGCTAGAGCTCATCTTCTGTCTTTATAACAATTAGATGCTCTGCTGCCTTTAAAGCTTTTCCAGAAGTTGTTAGCCCATAGCTAAATTTTGTGAAATTATTATTTCATTAGCTAAGCGTTTAAATGTGTTTGCTTGAATATCTCTGATAGGGTCTTATACAGTGGCTACTGGGTGTGCTAAATGCATGGCTTTTCTAAGGCAACAAAAGTAATCATACATTTCATCATTCTCTGATTCATATCTGGTTTACCCAGTTAAGTGTTCACCTTAAAGGTATTAAATGTTAGTACTATTTAGAATTAATTCCTTTATTAACAATGAAACTTTCACCCCTAGTGAAAAATTTCAGGTTAACACCTCCTTTTTATTTAAAAATTAGAAGGTAATCTAAATATTTTCTAAAAAATTCTCAGTCTTTAAAGAAGAAATAAGATTGAACTTCATCAGATATACTGTAGCTTGTATTTCCAGAAGTTCTCATTTCACCATCCTTATCTGTTTCAGTATTGGTTCATAGATTTCTCTTGCTTCAATTTCTGGATTCCTACAAGATGATTCCAACGTTTTGTTGGGGTTTTGTAATGAAATTTGCACTCTGTAGGTCAAGTGCTTCTGCCTGTGACCTACATTGATTTAGGCAGTATTCAAATTTGTAAGCAAGAGAGCAGTCCAGTCACACAACATTGTAACAGCAGATTTATCTGATTAGGAAAGTGCTCCCTTATTTATCTTGTATTATTTCAAAAGTCCTGGGTCTTGACAAAGAGGGGACTCTTGGTGAATAGAATGCCAGATTCTGCATTGTCTTTCTGCAGTTTTCTTTCATATGTTGTTCAGATATTCATGGCAACAAACTTCTCAAGGGTTTGAGTAGAAGGAGTTGTATTTATTCTTCCCAAGAACTTTGGAATCTATCCCATTTCACATACAGTTTATCTCCTCATCAGGGAAGTTTTTTCTGATCAGTATGAGATGTGTATACCCCAGCATGAAGCCTGGATGTATTTTTGGAGATGGATACTGATTCTTAATGCTTCAGCTATAAATTCTACTCTTGAAGTAAACATAGAAGACTAAACAGTCTCTCTTAAAACCATAGCAACAGCCTCATGACAAATCATGGAACTTTGCAGAAGCTTTGTTTTGTAATAAAGAAGGCCTTTGATACTGCTATAGGCACCACCTAACCCAGCTATAGGTGAGGGCTCTATTATAAACACGTATTTTGGGGTTTATGACTCAGCAGCAAAAGTATGTTTCTGGTTGAAGTGTGGTACAGAAGCTCACTCTCTTTCTCTGCTGTGGGAGGCTGCCCAGAGCATAATTTTATTCTGACCCCCTCTTTCCAAAATCTATTTGACACTGTAACAAAAACAACTTTTTTTAAAAAAAAAAACCTACACATTCAATCTATAACAACATTTCAGGAGCTGGAAAACAGATTTAGAGAGAGAGCTGGACTTCGTGTGCTAGCTGAGTGGAGTGACACTAGTGATGTCCCATTCTGCCTCCCCTCACCTGGCGCATGCCAAGTAGAATGACCCTCTGTATATCATATGAAGACATTTTTGTTTTCACAACTGAACAAAACCCTTCCATACAGTAAGGGCTGTATAGCAGCCACCTGCGGCCTGATCCTGCACTTCTGAAGGAGGAACATCTCTTCCATAGAGTTAACAGTGCTTTCTTTTTTTCAGAAGGAGGTACAAGATTGAGTCAGTAATTTAAACCAGTAGTTTGCTACTTCCTTGAGTATTGTCATTGTTAGTTAAATGGCCATAATTTCAGTTAAAAGTGACAAAAAAAAAAGTTCAAAACCAATAGTAAATAAGACATCTTGCAGCTGGACATTTATCTCACATAGTGAAATTTCTTCTGAAATGACTGCTGACAAACCTCTTATTCCTCTAGTATCCAGGCGAAAGTGGAGCAGACCTAGTAATTCAGTAATTCTTCAGGTGGCTGTTCATATTGTAATTTATTTTTTCTCAGTAGTATAAATTATCTTTTTCTTGTACAAATAGACCACTGACATAGTTAAAGGATCCATGAGTCCTTAGTAATGTACTGTGAAGGAGATTATACTCATCACTGTGACAGCTGGTCAGGAGATTTTTATAGATAATACAATGAGCTGCAAAGCCGTAATTTTAAATTTAGCTATTGTCTCTGACCTCATTTTAGGCTGAGCTTGCTGTCTGAGATACCATATACTTTCCTCCTTGAGATACTAGATATTTAGTCCCTTACCATTTGAATATTTAAAGCTTAGAAAACATCACTTCAAGTGAAGCTGCCTTTTGGGCCTCCCAAGAATATATACAAATTCAGTGCTCCTCATAAATTAATGTTCAGTTTAACCAAATTAAACTGTTCTCATTCCAGTAATAAAGGCTGCTACATGCAGTTCCTGTAACTTCATGGTGTCACTTGGGATGTGCTATAACCATGTTTTTATTACACCTTCCCTAATCCTAGCCACTGCAATTGTTCAGCTGTGACTGTCTGGGCTGGACCTTTAGGAGTAGAATTAGTTTGCTAGGAAGTACACGCTAAAGCGGTCAGAGATGTTTTGGGAACCTCACTGAAATAAGAATTTATGGAATGTAAGCACCTCCATAGCTGGGAAGCAACTGCATGAGAAATTTGAAGACAGTATTTTGGATTTAAGGATCATAAGTGTTCATTTTCAGCATAAAAGTCCTCTTATTGGTGCAGTCACCAAGACTTGTCTCACACCAGCATATCGGTGACAGAGAGCTGGTGTGAGGCTTCAGCACACAGACAAATATGTCAGACTGTGGAAAAACGGACATGGGTTTTTGTAGATAGAGAAGCTTTGTCATAATTAGAAAGTTCTTTGTTGAACAATGAACTGATAAACCAGGGTGATACATTCATTGTGATTTCAAAAGAGGTTTTGGCACAGTCTCTCACCAGTGCTGCTAATGAACATTAGTTGTCATAGGTTAGGAAGGAAGGCTGTCTTGTGAATTAGTAACTAGCTGGAAAAGAGGGGTTAATGGGGTAGCAATAGTCATTTTTTACACCAGAGAGTTACAATTGAATTCCCAGAGGGATTCATGCTGGGACTTGCACTACTTAGCATACTCAGAAATGGTCTTAGAAAGAGTAAGGAAGCAGCACAGTTTGCTGCTGATGCAAAATCCATTCTAGTAGTGGAATATGAAGCTGACAGCAAGGAATTGCAAAAGGGTCTCCTTCTGCTGAGCAGCATGTTAAACTAGAAGCTGAAATTCAGTCTCAATAAATGTAAGGTAATGGTAATGCATACAGGCAAAACCAATCTTAACTGTATGTGCCTAATGGTAAATTCAACATCTGCTGTTATTGCTGTAGAGACAGTTCTTACAGTCTCTATAGGTAATTCTTTGGAAAATTAATTTCCAGGCCCAAGTAAAAAATACTGGAAATTATGAGAAAAGGAAGACAGAATGGAGTAGAAAACATAGGGACATCTTTGTGCAGATCAGTCATGTGGCCACATCTAGAGAGCAGTATGAAGCTCTCGTTTCCCAGGTCTGAAAGAAGGTAAAGGTAGAAAAAAAAATACAACATAGAATAGTTTCTGTTTAAAACATGACTGCCAAAACTTGCACTTTTGCCTTTGAAAATGACAAAAGTGACAATGCCTGGGTGATCGAGGGAAGGTGATTGATTTATATGAACTGGTAGTTTGTGGAGAGAAGGTTGAGAGATCTCCATTACTTTTTCTAGTGAGTGGGCACACAAGGGAAATAATGGACAGCAGGTTTAAAACAATCAAAAGGTAGTATTTCTTACAGATGCTGCAGAACTAAACTATGGAGCTCACTGCTTCCAGAAATGTGGAAGCTAAAACTACCATTACTTTCAAAAAGGGATTAAATTCAAGAGGGAAGCAATGCATTGGCAGCTATTAAATTGAACGGAATACGGTGGCCTTTGGTTCAAGTTTTCCCTAACGTATGATTTACTGAAAACCCTGATTATATATCAAAAAGGATTGTGCTATACCTTTATACTCTCTTTCTGACTGCTCAGTCATGGTCATAAAGATCAGAAGCAAGTTAAGTGTACCTATGCAGTCTGATGCAGCATGGCTGTTTTGCAGCTAATACAGGAGAGGGACACAAGGAGAGTCAGAGGGTTGGAAAGCCCTGTATTGTAGAAGACTGAGAGCACTGAGGTTGTTCAGCCTTAAGAAGGCGACTAAAATAAAAGATTAGTACTGTTGTTTGTGTGGAAGACCAAGCCAGGTTCTTCTCAGATAGAGAGGGAAGGGACACAAGTTGAAATATGGGAAATTCTGCTTAGATACAGAGATAGACAGATTTCTTTCTTCTTTTTTTCCTAATTTCTTTTCTTTCTTCCTTTCTTCCTCCTTTCTTCCTTTCTTTCTGTCTTTTTCTCTCTTTCTTTCCCCCTTTCTTTCCATGAAGGTGATAAAATCTTGCAACACATTGCCTAGAGAGGTTGTGCGACCTCCTTTCTGAGAGCTACTTGAAAGCTTGACTAGACATGGTCCTGAGCAATCCGCTCTACCTGGCTCTGCTTGGAGCTATAGTTCGTCCTGAGGCCCATTGCTGCCTACATGATGCTGTCTTCTTGAGATAGGTTCTTACTTTCTGCTAGTGCCCTAATTATACATTATTTCATATGGTGTATTAATTAACAAAAGTGGAATATATTTAGTCTGGGTTAACTAATATCTATTAAGACTCAATTCAAGAAGATAGTGAGGACAACACACTTTGGGTTTGCCATAAAGAAAGTCAGAGTCAGCTCTGGTACTTTCTGTCTCGTGGGTTGAAAGGAGATGTTAAAATACTTTGTAAAGATACCTCAAGAGCAGGAGTTGTTTGTCAGGGTGCAGTTACCGCAGGAGTTAGTAAGTTGTACTGTTGTCCACACTTACAGTTTTTGTTTTTCCTTCCCTTGTTTTCTTTAAACAAATGATAAATACTTGGTTTGTCAACACTGAATGATGGGGAAGAGTACACCTAGCATAGTGTGTGCTGCCATGTCGCACCATGTGATTGTGTAAGTGCATCTTCTCTGCATCTGGATCAAACCTATCTCCAACAAGAAAGCCAGTAAATACATGTTTTTATTCACCTTGATTTCTCTGAGTTCAGTGCTTCTTGTTATTTGGGTTAAGATTTATGAAAGCTGAGATAGTGCTGTTTGTGACTGACTGCTTTAGTTCAATAGCTGGCATTCATGGCATGAGCAAACAGTTTAGACTACAAAAATACCCCAAACTACACATCACTGTTTTCTCCTGGTTTTATTTTTAAGATGCAGACTCTGCTACAGCTCAGCAGCTGAACTGTATTCACCAACAGTACTTATGGAATAAGCTGAGTCCTGTAGTTTTAAAGAACAAATGCACTTCAACTTAATTGCAGTCAGGCCTGAATAAAAATTAAAGGGTTTGCATGTCTGCTAGTCTATATGTGGGTAGAAAGGCAGTGAGGTTAAGATAATAGGCTCAAAATGTATTCTCAGAAAACATTTAAAACCACAGCAGGGTGTGATTGTATGCAAATAAGTATTTTTGCAATAGCAGATTAAACACTTTATGGAATTTGTATGGAAAACTGCATGCTTGTACATGATGCAAAGTATGATTAAGCACCAGAGTGTGGAGTTTTTGCCCTTGGTAAAAAATTAAGGCAGATTTAAATCAATCAATGGTTTTCTCAGACTTTTCACAACATATGTTATGAATGGTGACTAGTAGAGAGAAAATGTGAAAAATAACACTACTTTTTCCTTGGGCCTGCATCATTTCAAGAATATGTCCTACTATGGTTTCCAGGCAGGAGAAAAGCATTGCAGAAACAGGAAGTCTGGCCATAGCACAGCAACATCTAGGATCTGAAACAGTGAGAAAAGAGAACCGGCAAATTGATTCAAACTTTTACTAGAATGGCTGTTACTGGTATGTATTTTCCCATCAGCTTACAGAATGACACTCAGAATGTTTTTTATAAAACCTTCAAAGTATCTTTTTGCTTCTTCTAATGAATGGATGGGCTAATCATTCCAGATTCCAAGACTATATTTAAATAATTATTTTTTTTCATGCTCAGAGATTGTTAAAATGACTCTTCAGGGACCTGGTGCCTATCAGGGCAGCAGGTACTTTCACAGAAATTTATAGTTAGCAGAGTTGGAAAGACCTGTATTGGCATAGGCAGATAATCACAGCTCTGCTTTGTAATTTGAATAATTAAGGGACATGGTGGTTGGCAGAATGACTGAATTGTCTTTGGAAATGATCTGTAACATCAAATTCTAATCTACATTACATACCAGAATTATGTATCTGCCTTTTGGAAACTTCTTTCTCTAGGATACAATTCATTGTGTGTTGTGCAATCCCTGGCTTTTTTTTAAAATGCCTTTTGGTGTGCTCTGGAGGAACATGTAAAGGAACATCTAAAGTTGCAACTTGGGTTATTTTTCCCTAGCAGTAATAGATTTGACTTAGCAAAATCAGATACAACTGTGTCTGTTTTTTATCCAGTGTCTTTCCTATCTGAGTAGAAAATATAAAATAAATCACTTAAAATTAACTTTGATATAAAAAGTGTAGTAAATGGGACCTACAGTGACCTTGTGCAGTTTCTCTGGGGTGGATATATTACTTTATGCAAGAAATAAAGGCTTCTCTGAAGAAGGCAAATTGTCACATTGAAAAACAGTGAAACACGCCTTCTGTCTTCCAGAGCAACTCCGCCTGCTCAGCAGTAATTCTGCAGAGGGAACCCAAGCTCACACTGGCAGAACTATTCTTCTTTCCTGCCTCTTAATCTTGATTTGTTAGTGAAAGCAGTGGTCAGAGAAACTGCAAAATCAACAGTTCTGAGCACTGGTACAGCAGGCTTTGCTGTCCTTCATTCATGTGCTTTTGTCCCACGTACTCCAAAATCACGGCCAGAAGTGAATGGATAACTGAGCATCATGATTTATACAGAGTATGAAAACTGGAGGACTATGAAAAAGATCAGCTACCCTTCTCTTGAAGGCTCTCACCCCTGCCTGGGGGAAGGCTCAGCAGCTCATTTAGCTGCTGCTGCTGATCACAGACTGACATTTTAAGAGAAGAAAACTATAAATGCCATGGGTTGTTGTTTTTTTTTATTATTATTATTTCTCTTCACTATATAAGGAATGGGCTTGTTCAAGAAAGGAAGAACCTTCTTTCTTACCATGTGGGCAGAAACCACAAAGTGAGGGTGACAGGCCATCCAAGGTAAGGAACCACTCCAGCCATTGAAAAAATAACTTTTCCAAGTTGGTGCCAAGACAACCAACATCAAAGTCAATGACATAACTTTGTGCATGTCCCTCAGAAGAGGCATAGAAGAAGAAAAGATTAAGTATGGCAAAGCAGAATTGTCAGTAATGGAATATAAAGCTGCTTTTACAGTGTCTCATTTTGCAGCCAGCATATTATTTCTCAATTTTAGGACTGCCTGAATTCACACATAAAGCTGGTAGAACCAAACTACATAATTGCTTGAAACAAGAGAAATAAAAGCAGACATGTTAATTTAATGGTATTTTAAGCAGTAATTCTTTTAAGCAGAATTAATTAGCTTTCCCTTCAATTGGGTACAATAGCATATATTTAAAGCCAAATCAGGGACAGAATCAAAATAAATACCAACATTGTTCTCTCCCAACAAGTATGTGGAAAATCTGAAGGATGGACATCAAGGAGGTCCTGCTCATGGAATTTTTCCCAAAGCAGTGTAAGCCAGGTGGGACTAGTTAACTCTCCTACAGAGAGATACTTGTCCTGTTGTTTTTGGTTTTCCACACTGCCTGTTGTGGAGGAGACAAAGATGGCAGAACAGTTTTTGCTTTCATGAGGGTTTGAAAAAAAGGCTTATGTCAATATTAAAGAATCCCAAAGAACAGATCTTCAAGATTAAGTGAGAAAAGTTGGAGTTTATGAGTCTTCGACTCTCGTGGAAGTTCATTCCACTGCTAAGAAAGCTTCAGTTCTCTTGCAGAAGAGAGCTTCATTGTGACAGAAGAACCAAACTGGACCATGGATCATCTTTGATGGTTTTTTTCTTTCTCTCTCTTGTCATACCCTTGGCCTTTCCTGAGATGTTCAAATAGTTACTTTTTATGTTAGAGCTCAGGGCAGGCTGCATATCCTGGTCTTAAGAGCACCTTGCCAGTGCAAACCTCTATGAAGCAGCCTGAAGTACTTGGGGTTTTGTTCCACGTTCACAACTGGCGGGTGGGTACAGGCTTATTTTGTCAAAGTAATGAAGCAAGATGCTTAGAGTTTTGTTCTTCATTTTTCTTCCCGTGTCTACTTAGTTGTGTACCAAACAACTGCATGCTCATTCCAACCCCCAAATCAAAGCATTTTTTATACAAATGGGAGATTCTCAGATAATTTTAACTCAATTCTTATTTTCATCTCTTGTTTTTTAAAAACATAAGAACAATTTTCATGTCATTGACTTTGAGGAATACTAATTTTTTAAAAGTAGCCTATTTTGTTAAAGACGGTGCAACACACAGACAGCAGCTGCTTCACTTACCCACTAGAGTCAGACCAAGTTTTGTTACCACAGTATGAGAACTGTACTGAATGCTTCTTCACTTCAAAGTGGTTGAAGGGTATAATTGTAGAGCTGAAAGAAATTGCTTACAGTTCGAGTAAAGAACTTCAATTTATTATACCACCCATCCTATATTTCCCATTTAGATTGAAGCCTTCAGGCTTGGAACTCTGCCTGCGCATTTTGCATGTACAGTATTCTCAGGATATGATATAAATAATAATATATCAGCAGTGGAGGGAATAGCCCAGTGGAGCAATCCACAATTGAGTGAACCTTTCAGATATTATGGAACAAGGCCAGCATTACTTCAAAAACTTTTTCTTTTAGACAAAGTCAGTCAAATGCCTAAATTAAAATCCCACTCAATTGCTTTGATCTTATCAGATGCAGTTTCTGTATTTTCATTTAATAAGCCTCTCATGCATTTTATCTTTATGCTTAATTTAAATATGAGAAGCAAAAACATTTTCTATAGTTGTTATTCTCCAATTACCACAAAAGCTTCTTAGGAACTTTGATCATGAGAATGTTACTTCGAATCCAGTTCTGCTTCACAATTACAAAGTATCTTTACTGAAGTTAGTTTGGATGCAATTCTAGTCCAAGTGAAGTAAACCACAGTCAGTCCACAAAAAACAGATAGGTCTAGGGAGTAGAAAAGAGATCAGAAAGGACTGAAGTAACTGAGTTGATTTATTTGGTGGTGGGCTTTTTTTGAACAAAATTCCAAGCAAAGCTGTAATGATAATAAAAGTGTCTGACACAGTGCAGCAATGATTTAGGATTAGATGCAGTTTACAGAATGTTACCATTATTAAAATAGTGTAGATCAACAAATGTTATTTTTTTTTGTATCAGGGACACTGGTTTTTGGCTGTTCTGCTTTCAAAGCTCTGAACACTGCTCTGAGTATGGAAATATTTCCAAAGTGCAAGATGGCCCCAGGCCAGAAGTGTACACCTGCCCTAGAGAGAACGTGTACGCCTGGAGAGACATACTGCTGCAGCCTTGGCAGTTTTCACTGTGCACTTGTTGAAGCTCTGCTCAGCTCAGGGCTGCACAGACACCCTGGCAAGGTCACAAGACTCCCCTTTTTGCACTCTCTGACCCACTACCTACACAAAGAGGCCAAGTCCTACTCTCCTCTTAATTTCAGCTGTCAGTCCTAGCACTGGCTGGTCTTGCCTGGATGCCAAAGACACAGCAAGGAGTTGTTCCAAGGAGCTATAGACACAGAGTTATCGGCACTTGTGAAAAAGCTCACATTGCACCTGAGATAATGGAGGTAAGGAAAAAACAACTAAACAATCAAAAAACAGCATGTTTTGCCAACAACCCTGGGTTTCTAGCGAGGGACAGTGAGGGATGTTGCTGCTCAGGTTTTGGAACAGAGCACATCCCAGCTCCCTGAGATCTTCCTGCTGAGTCCTTCTGCCTGGCAAGGGGGCCCTGCACGTCTCTGTCCACTTGCACTGCTCTGAGGGCATCATACGTGCTGAGAAGGGGCCAAGCAATGTCTCTGTTGCTGCTAGTAAGGGCTCTCTCCTGTGCCAGGAACTACCCCTTTTTCATTGGACTTCCTAAAGAACGGGGGACAAAGTCATACCTGTTCCTGCCCTCATGGTTTCACCAGCTGTTTCATCAGCTGTTTCTGACTCTTTCCTTGTAGGTGCTGATTTTTTTTTCTACTTGGATTCCCCAGATGAGCTATGACACATGGGCTTCAAAGGGGGCAAAGTAGTTTTTCACACAACTTACTTGACACTTCTGAGTGTGTGTCAAGAAGGTGGATAATGCCAGTGGTGGCACATTCCTTGTCTTACACAAGAATTAAGAACTGCACCTTAAAAAAGTTCAAATGAACTCCAGAAAAGCATTGGCCTGCTCTTGGAATACAGCTACATCTCTTACATGCCTGTTAAGATCAGAAGTTAAGAGCAAATTGATTCTTAAGAAAATGCAGAAAGGCAGTGGGCAGGAGCATGGAATGACTCCACCACATTTTTATTTACAACTCTTCGTTCTTGGCAGAGAAATGCTGAACCGACTTGCTCAGTACATGAAGGGAGCCCCCACTGCTGCTCTTTGGTCAGTGCTAGTTCTTGTCTGAAACACAGAGCAGAACACCCTTTCTTCTAATTCTTGCTCCAACATGACTAGCTTGCAGTTTCCATTAAATTAACAACTGCAGATCAGCTACATCTGAAATTATTGTTTATTCTCCTGCAGCTCAGCTCAGCTCTCTCTGGACTGATGGAAAGACACGCCTTTCTGTCAGTCCTAACTGGAGTTTGGAAACCAGATTTCCTGAAAGCTCCAAACACTTCAGGAACCTCTATCCTCTTGACCCAGGACCCCTGAATTATGTCTGCTGGGGTCAAGCTCCTTTCAGAAGGAAGAACACAAGCACCAGCCACAGCAGGGGAAAGAAATTGCAGGGCTGATCTGCAGTGGTTGTGCAGGAGTCAGCAGAGTGTGGAAATTCAGGTGCAACTCTTCCAGCTGGCATCTAAAGGGTTTCAGAAACAATGCCATCTTTTCTTCATGGGCAAAGCCTCACTTGATACCCACGGCAATCACTGCCCTAATAGTTACATTCCTGACGGCTCCAAGCTCTGCACTACGGCAAAACCAAGGGGACTTAGATAAAAAAATATTCCCAAACCTTTTGGAAAAAACAATCCCTATGCACCCAAAAGGGAGAAACATCAGATGTAGAGACCTTACTGTGGTCTTTCTTACCATCTCCCTGCCATTCCTTTTCCTGTGTCTCTGCTTAATTGAGAACTGCAGATCAGCATTTGGTCCAGAGTTCCTAACTTGGAGGTGATGGCGCTGCTGTGCACACAGCTCTGAGAGTGCTCTGCATGGAGCTGCCACTAAAACACTGCCATGCCAAGTTGTGCCCCGTTCTCTGCTCTGTAGCACAGATACCCTGATGTATATTGCATCCAAACCCATTAATACGTACAGGATTATCAACATGCCCTCAGGAGATGACAGCAGGCATCCCAGACAGCTGCAAAGAAAGCTGTCTCCAATCTGAGTCGTGATGGAGGTAATTGTTTGTAACTGACTGACTGAAAGGTGCCTGTTCCCTTTGCCTTTGCTGGAATCCCTTGGACAGACTGTCTGCAGTTTTCAGTGTTTCTTAAGATGTTCTTCTTTCTAACATTTCTTACTCTGTATTTACAGAAATAAAGTGGCAAATGTCTTTCTGGCTGATCTCAGTATTTGGATGAGTCCCTTTCAGAGGAAAACTGTTTCAGCTCTAAATCTCACCCAAGCCATGGTAAAAGCCAATCATCAATTATTTCAAATATGAAGAAATGAGTGTTTTCTTCTCAAAGCACTGATAAGGTTGTTCACTATGGGAGAGGGGATGTGGGATGTTTGATTCTCTAGCAGAATTTACTGCAACACAGATCTTGGAGCAGTAGGAAGGATGCCGAAGCCTTTTCAGAATCTGAGGTAGCACCATCTCTCTCAGGCTTTTTTACTTCTACAAAAGAAAATTTGAAAATGAGATAGTACAGGGAAAAGGTCATTGACAGATTTTTCAGGGGGAATGTTTGCAAGATTTGCATGGCAAGGTTGTGGTAGTTGGGGAGCCAGAGGAGTGGCTTCTGTGAGAAGCTGCTGGAAGTTTCCCCCATGTCCAACAAAGCCAATGCCAGCCGGCTCCAAAACAGACCCATCACTGGCCCAGGCCAAGCCCATCAGTGACAGTGGTAGCACTTCTGGGGTAACATATTTAAGGAGGGGTGAAAAAACCTGAGCAACAGCAGCCAAAGAGAGGAGTGAGAGTATGTAAGACAAACATCACTGCAGACACCAGGGTCAGTGCAGAAGGAGAGGAAGGAGGTACTGCAGACACTGGAGAAGAGATTCCCCTGCAGCCCATGAAGACAACCACAGTGAGGCAAGATGTGCCCCTGCAGCCCACAGAGGTCCACGGTGGAGCAGGTATCTACCTACAGAGGACACCACGCTGGAGCAGGTGGCTGCCTGAGGGAAGCTGTGATCTCACGGGAAGCCCATGCTGGAGCAGACTCCTGGCAGGACCTGTGGCCCCATGGACCCATGGAAAGAGGAGCCCACACTGGAGCAGGTTTGCCAGTGGGTCTTGTGACCCTGTCAGGGACCCATGCTGGAGCAGTCTGTTCCTGAAGGACTGTACCCCATGGAGCAGATTGAGAAGGAATGAGCAACAGAAACAATGTGTGATGAACTGACCACAGTATAGTACAAATATTCAACAAACTTATACAAAACAGGGCTGGAATAATTTCCTGCTTCTGAGCATAATTAATTGTATAACTGATGCATTTATATCTGTCAAAGCAGATGTGGGGCCAGAAACTCTTGGCTGCAGATATAAAAGTGATTTTAAATCCTGTTTTCAGAAAGTTTTTTTCCCTGTGCTGATCCCAGCCAAGCAGGCAGCAATCACTAGAACCAGACTTAGGCACCTTCCCTACCACTGTATTTCAACCTCGGCCTTGTATCAGGGTGTGCCATCTACAGTTCTTCTTGACAACCACAACTGGACAGAGACAAAACATCTTAAAATAAAAAACTGCATTTTTTTATTTTGAGCTTTAAAGATGCATCTCTAAACAACAGTAGAAAAAACAAGTAAAAAAGTAAACACCAGCATTTTGTAAAATCACATTGAACTAATACAAGACTTACTACAAAGTTTTCATATACCTCTCAAATGCAGTTAAATAGCCTGGTCTTCAAGACCCCTCTCCCCTTGAAATAAATTGTTAAGTACCCATTCATTTTAACTATGAAACAAGGATACATTCTTTTTTCTTCCATTTATGAAGTCAATTGCCATGTTCTTCAATCACTTGCCATTGGCTTTCTCATAGTCTCTGTTATAGAATGGAAGAGAACAAATACAGTTCCATGATGGAAGTCCTTCTGTCTTCAGTATTGGCTCTTTGTCAAGTCAATACTCATCACATATCTTTAGACTGATCATCTTCTTCAAGTTTTCTGATTTCATTCTTTAAACAGTTGATGGTTTCACGACTTGCTTTTAGTCTTTCTTTAAGCTCGGCAATTTCAAAACTAGTTTTCTTTTTGGCAGCTTCCAGCTTTTCCCTGGTTTTCACTTCAAGATCTGCAACTATGGTAGTGGATAAAGAAAAAGAAATACTCTAAGTACTATGAAAAGGTGTAATGGTTTTGTTTTTTTTTTAATTGCAACACTAACTTGGAGGGTGTGTGTCCTGAAAAAATCTATTACTCTTAGCCTTAGATATTCAATGATTACAGTCAAAATGTTATCCAAACAAAAACCAGGGAAAAAACAAAACATTCAGCCCATCAGTTTTGTGGCTGGAGTTACATAATTCTCCAAATAACTTCTTGGAGTTCTTTTAAAGATTAAGTGGGGGGGGAAAACCTGACACAGTGACAGCAAATAAATGGGAGATTACAGGGCACTACAAGTAAAGTATACGCCCAGTGACACCACGTGTGCCATGGGCACCAACTGAAACATGGGAGTTTCCTGCCAATCAGGAAACACTTTTTTCCAGTGAGAGTGACCAAGCACTGCCAAAGGTTGCCCAGGGAGGTTGTGGAGTCTCCCTCCTTAGAGACATTCAGAAGCTGTGTGGAGTTTGTCCTACCAACCTGGTCTAGGTGGCCCTGCTTGGGCAGGGGGTGGGACAAGATGACCTCCAGAGATGCCTTCACACCTAAACTGTTCTGAGATTCCTTTTTCATGCACTCTTGCCACTTTCTACTTTCTATCTCACTGGAGTTTAATTCCATGTATTTAAAAGATTGAGTAATGCTGCCTTTGCTTTTAGGTATATCTGACATTAGGATATCTCAACCTCGTTTATTGAGATGTCCTAATTATTATTTTTTTTAATATGCTAGTGCACAAGATTTTTGGACAAAGACAGTAAAGCCAACAAATCTGTGGAAGCCATGGATGTCCCTTCATATCCTGTACATTACACAATTGTGGGTAGTGGCAAAAAAAAAAGTAACATCTTAATTTTCATCTGCTTCACTAGCACATTTTAAGGAAATATGTATTTTTTAAAAAACACTACAAATTTCTATCTGCACCCAGGAGCAACACCCAGGAGTTTTAAGTGAGAAACATTTACATTTAGACAAGATTTTTTTATTATTCCAATTATTAAACATGTTATACGCATAAATCATAATGTGCAATATAATAAAAATCCATCTCAAGACCAGCTAAACAGATAGAAAATAGAAGTAGTTCACATGTCCACACACCCAAAGAGATCTAAGGCAACTGCGAACCCTAACATTCTAGAGCTTCAAACTCATAACTACTTTTTAACTCAAGGATACAGTGTCTAAAAGTACCTGACATTTGTTATCAAGGGAACATGTAGATAAGCCAAAGGTCCAGCAAGCCGGACTACGATGGGATTAGAGTTTGTAACTAACGAGGTAGGATTTGAGTTCAATAAATATTACATTAGCCTTCTGAGAGCAGACAGCAAGAGATGAAATTCAGAAGATCAGAACATAAATAATCACTAAATTAATTATATTTCATGAATCTGCGTCTTCTCCTTTTATTTGCTTAAATCCCTTAATAGTCTGGGTTTTATTTAAAGACAGATTACCTAAGGACACAAAGAACATGAAGCCATACTGAAAAAATATGTAAGGAAATAGCCTACATGTGAATAATTAGAAATAAGGGAAAAAAACAGGAAGAGCTTTCAGACACTGCTCATTATCCCCAAAGGGTTGCTGCTTTGACTGCAAGTACTATTCTGTATTACAGTGCTGAAATGTGATCTTTGCTTGCCATTAACATCCCAATGAGCTGAACAAAACTGAACCACAAATACAGTGGCCTTAATTTATTCCCTAGTTTAATATCTTTGGAATGAGTTAAAACAGGTTTTGATCATGTCATCACTCTTCATCCTGATTTATCTGCAATGCTTTCCATTTCAGCAGGCATACAGATCAGAAAGCCTTTAAAGTTTTTGAGTATTAATCTCTGCAATAGCTGAAGCTAATTTAATGTAAAAATAGTGCTTTTTAGCAGCTTCCCAATCTATTGTACTGTTACAGGGCAGAAAAAAAAAACACTAAAAGCAAAACCAACTACTGTTAATCTCTAAAATTACAGTATTTTCATTTTCAACTTACACTCTGTTTCATGCTTATAAGCACCTAGCGTTAGCTGACGAGACGTTGTTAACAGCTGCTGCATCATTGCAGTAGGATCTTGAAATATCTAACAAAGGAGAAAAACACACAGTATCACTAACACTCTTCAAAATAAAGTTGCAAGCACATAAAAAATTTTCATACCATTTCATCATAGAATTCAGAAACTACAGTTTTCTTTCCCAGGATGGCATTGGTATCGGATTGAAAAAGCTTCAGCAAGTGATACAAGGTTACCTACACAAAGAGAGAATTTCATTAGCTCAACAGTTTCAGGGAAATGGAAATCATCTTCAGTATTTGTGCTTAAGACAAATGTACAGGATTTAAAAATATTATTAAAAATATTTTACAAATACAAAAATAAACATCACATAACTTCAGCAGAATTACTTACATCTAATAGAGATTATTAAACACACCAACTATCAAGTCTTCTTGATATTTTAAAAGTGTCTGGGCAAGTAGTTTAGAACTGGTGTATAAAACCTACTAAGATGACCTTCTCATAAACATTTCCAAATAGATTATTTAGTTCAAACTGACTTTCCTGATTAACGTGTTAGAAAGCACTTTCTGCAACCTTCTCATCCCTTTTGGTGTAGGAAAAGCACCAAGGAGACCTGTAAAATAGCTTTTCACTGGAATTTCTCTCTGTGGAGCCACTCTTTTACTGCAAATGGCAAGAGCTGGAGAGGAACAGAGGCCTTCTGCCCAGCCCTGAGGAAGCACTGACTGTTTGGACCACGACTTGGGAAGTGAGCACCCAGACCACAGTCCTTCCCGTCCACAAACAGGCCTGTGAGAGGGTGTGGGAGACAGGCTGGTACTTCCTGGAAAGGAAGAGCACAGCAGGCACCAGAACAGCCTTCCAAAAACAGCCACAAACTAAAAAACAGCCAAGCAATTTTACAACAGCTTAGTCGAGCTGTGAATATGCCAAATCAGGACGCTACCGAGCACAACAGTGCACGAAGCCCTTTCTAATGTAGTATGAATTCTCCTACATTCAAGAAAATGGTAAAATTCCCCTCATTTGGCAAAAAACAGCTAAAGCAAAAGGACTGCTGTAGTTCATACATCAGAAGGAACTCAGTCCTTTCAGAAAGAAACATCACGTTTGCCTAAAATACGGTAATTGAGATTTCTACCTGAACCTGGAAAAACAAACCTGCAAGATATGTCTTACGCAAGATGGGAAGAAATTAATTCATTCCAATGCCTTATACAACTACAGAAGTGTCTTAACCTGGTTTTCTTCAGAAAGGGACTAGTGCTAAAATAGTACCTTTGCTGGTTTTGACCAAATCTGATAGACAAAAAAAAAAAAGTAATTAAAGTATTAAAATATCCTAGAAGTAGAAAGCAACATGGAAGACAAATTGTCAGCTGTGGACACGTATTAGTAAATCTTAGAGACAGGAGGAACCAAGTGCAGGAAAAGCCATCAAGAATTCCAGGAGCGAAGCACATAAACAGGAAAACATGGCCAACCATTACATACATCTCCTACAGTAACAGGTTTTTCTTTCTTCCATTGGCTGAAGGGACTTGTTTTGACCAGCAATACCTTACAGAACAGCTGGAAGCCACCACAATTAATTAAGTGTTGTTAAAGGCTCTATGTACTTACGGGTCTTTCGTTTGGGTCGATAAAAAATATCTTAATGATTATTTCAAATTCACCCCATCCTGTTTCAGTGATTTCATATGGTGGTTTGGTAACAACTGCAGTGGGAAACAGAGAAGTGTTAACACAGGTGATAAAGCCTTGGTGGAACGAATTAAAATCCCAGTTCTAGGAACAAACCCCCAAACACAAAACCCACCTCTCAAGGGATTACCGTAGCTTTCATGCAACTTGAACTGAATTTTTTTCACATAGGCAGACATATCCTAGAATAGAAACACCGTTATTCCTGATTACTTACACGGCACACCAAACCACTGCTTATTCATCCACCCCACCTGTCTTATCATTTCTTCTGACACAGCTGCCTTTAAAACCCAGCAGGAAAGCAAGACAGTAAATCCAAGCACTGGAACTGCTGCGCAGCATCCTGTTCCCATGCCTTCCGCTTTTGCCCGGCGTGGAAGATCCCTCCAAAAGGAGGAAAAAGGTCTTCCCTTTCCTCTTCCTTTTTGGAAAGCCGCCAGCCTTCTGCCCTTTCCTCACACCCCAGCTCTCTGAAGACGCCGGTGGCCGGGGCAGGGCGGGATGAGGAGCGGCGCCTCCCGCCCGGGCTCTGCCGCCCGCGCCCCAGGACCGGCCCGGCCCGCGGGGCTGCCGGGACCGCCCGCCCCTCCCTCGCACCCACCTCGTTTCTGTAAGGCTTGACGTAAACCGTCCACTGGTGCGTGTGCCCGTCTTCTTCTCTTTTCTTCCCAAAATACCGTGCGACGTTTCCATAAACGATGGGCTTCACAATGGTAACGCCCTTAAAGAAGCACAACCGAACCGGAATGAAGGCGTTTGCTGAGCCGCTCCCCGCGGCCCGACCGCAGCCGGCGGCCGCACAGACCCCGCGGGGCAGCTCCCGCCCGCGGCCAGCGCTCCTCCCGCCGGCCCCGCACCTTCACCCTGCCCCCGGAATCAGGCCCGAACTCAGCCATTCTCTTGAACATATTGCCCCGCAGGGGGAGGGGGCCCCGCCCGCCGCCGCGCTCAGCTCCGGCGCCGCCACCGCGGGACCCGCCAGGCCCGGCCCTGCCCCTTCCGGCTGCGGGGCGGGGCGGGGCAGCGGCTGCGGGGCGGGGCAGCGGCTGCGGGTAGGGCCGACCGGCCGGGGGACGGGCCGGCCGGGGCACGGGCGGACCCAGCCCGCCCACCGCACCTGCTGTCAGGCGCTCGCCGCGCGTCACGGTGCGGCAGACAGGGTGGGTGTGATTTTCCTGTCGTCTTCTTCCCACGTTTTTCCTCTGGCAAGTCGCCGGACGCACCGTCGGCCGTGCCGGGGCTCGCCGGTGCGTTGCGGTGCGGGTCCCCGCACCGTGCCCGGTGCCAACAGGCGGCCCTGGGAGACGGGAGAGCCCAGCGGGAGGGAAAAGCCTACAGAAGACACAGAAAGGGGGAGAAGGAAGGTGGCAAGCGTGCCAGGAGTTGCACAGCTGCTTCAGAAATACTCAGGCTAAGAGCCGACTGCTCCAGAAATCTTTGTGTAGCTCTGGAATATAGAGGATATCGCCTTCTTTGGTAAGACCTCCTTCTCTTCTCTTCTAGACAGGAGCCAAGGCCCAGGGATGTGTGGCAACGTCTGTGTGCTTCTCTCTAGTTTCCAAGGAAAAGCAAAGAACCTTCCTCTAGCTACTTGCTACTACCAGAATCTGAGCAGAGTTAAGGCCCGTGAAGCAAGTCCACACGTGATGTAAAATAAACCAGCCTGCAAGAGAACGCCGTGTTTCACACATTTGTCTTTGGAAGACAAAATGCAAAATTAGGTTACTGGGGTGGCAACAAACTAGTTTCCGCCACCATTTTATGGTTAATCTGTGACCAAGTTTCTTTGCTCATGGGTAAATAACTGTGCTCTGTTGGTCATCTTGGCCCTGGTGCTGCAGTACAGCAGAGAGGTTATCACACTGCATGCTGACAAGTTATGCCTCTGGTTCCAAGTTGTCTGCAAGTAACACCCATAATTAAAAAAATATATATAAGAAGACAGGAGAAGGGAAGATTCCAGACATTTCCATTTTGTTTACTCTGTGAACCTGAGATGAGAAAGCTACTAAAATTAACTGACACCACTTTGTCCTGCTTAGGTGTGTGCACTTCTGTCAGCAGTTCGTGTCTTCATCAAAACGAGGTGGCTTAGCAGGGCTCCTGATTTCCACTCTTTTCCTGCGTAGGTGAATATATCATCAAAATGTTTCCTTATTCTTACAGGAAGGCAGTCATCTTCACACAGTACTCCAAACAGCAGCAGAGGTCAGACTACTCTTAAACCCATGCTAATTACCAGATGTGCCAGGCCTGAAAAGCACATGACATTACTTTTCATTACTGCTTCACTTCTGGACAGAGAGCGTGCCTGGCTGCTGGGCTGAATGAAGCCAGAGGCCCATGCTGACATCGTTTTGTACTGTATTTCTGAACAAACCCGCCAGCTCTCTCTGAACTGCAGGTGACTGGGGGGTGATGCCCGTGTGGCTCCTAGGCAGTTACATGCAGGAGGCTGTGCTGACCAAGGAAATCTAACTTCTCAGTTTCAAGAGGAGGTAAGTCTGATGGGGTCGCTGATTTGTGAGGTTGCTCCATGCCCCAGCTGCATCCTCTGGTCAGCCCAGCTCTGTCTGTTCCTGCAGGACTGGAGAACTCAGGGAACTCCTCCAGGGAGCCGTGGCCAGACCCTGCCTGCAAACTGCTCTCCAGAGCCCTTCATCCCATGACCCTGCACAGTATATTTGTGTATACTTGTATACATTTGTTCCACATCCTATGTGTTAATGCCCTTTCCTTGTTCCAGTAAGCCTGTTCCAATTTTTATTTCCAACCTTCAAGTCTCTCTTCCTTCTTCCCCACTTTTATATTCCCTTGGGAGGGTGGAGGGGAGTAATAGACAGCAATTCTGTCCTCTGGTTTTTGGTTTGCCCTGACCACTAAACTGAGACATAAAAAAACCTTCCTGCTCTGGAAATATTAAGACAAGCAAAAAGGGGAATGATGTAGTTACTGCTGCAAAGAAATTTCTTCCTCCCACATTTGCACAGCTGCCCTGCACCTCTACCCACAGCAGGGGGGGTACTGTGGGCCTGAAATCTGTTCTGCTTTGTGTTTTAAATACCGGGCTGTAACCAGCCCTAACTCATCTATTTGCAGCTGGAATATGAGAGGGCAGCCCATCACAGTGCCAGCTGGAGAAACTGAGCTCGCTTGAGCAGGGAATATTGCACACATACTTGGCCCTCCAGCTCCTGCACCACCAGGGGTAGTTTGTCTCCAAGGTCTGGGATTCTGATACAGAAAATAAAAAAAAGACTGGGATGCAAGAGCAGTCACTGCTTGGTTGGCAGAGCACCTAGAGCAAGTGTTACTCTGCTCTCTCCTATTTTATCATTTCACTGTAGTAAAGCAGCAGGAAATGCTGTGATAATTCTGCACACAATTCCCAGGGGACGTTAACTACAACTTATTTTACAGTTGAAGTGCTGTGGAGTGGCTTTGGCAAACTGCTTGGGGCACACCTATATAAATCCCACAAGACTGTTTGCTGCAGCTTTATTATTTCTTAGTTCTGTTGAGCTAGATAACCACTACATCTGTCTCTCACCTGCCCCAAACCTCCCTGGTTTTCTGGTGATCTCACATCTTAACTGGTGACTGAAGAGAAGGAAGCAAGAAAGACCAATTACTCTTGTGACGGACAGTGGAACAGTTTGCCAAGGCTATAATGTATGAGACTTTAAACAAGATTTGTGAAGGACAAAGACATGCTGAGAACTCCAGCAAAATTTCTCAGTGTCTATGTGTTATTTCAAAGTAACTACCTAGCAGGAGCAGTAAAATGCACAAACTCCATGACAAGAACATTCCTCTACAGCATTTTAGGAATTACTCCAAACAAGAAGATGAACTGACAGGAATAAAGAATGGCATAAGGCTTTTAGCCAGACATCTTTTCCTGCAGAACTGAAGCAACTCCTGTTCCAGGGGTATCCGCAGAATGGGGAAAAAAAATTTAAAACTGAAGAATTAAATGGCTGATAAAGACAACGTAAAAATAGGGTAGTACTTGTCAGAGATATATACTTAGAATTAATAGAGGACAGCAAAGATCTCATACAGGAAAAACTGAACAATCTAGAAAATGGCACAGCAGGAACAGAGCAGGATTAAAAAACATCAAAAACTTCTCTATTGGAAATACCTGATGAGACTTAAGTACCCCAGCCAATCATAGGATGTACATGAGGCTGCAGCAGGGAAGGTAATTTCAGCAAATGAACTAAATGCTAATTCCACCATATAACCCTGATAAGTCAATCCAAGATTTAATTCCAGAATTGTGGTTTCAATTTGCCAGGTTTTTTTCAAGTCAAAAAGAGGTGGAAACATGTTTATCCTTCCTAAGGGAATTACATACAAGCTCACAGAACTTAACCCTGCAGAAGTGTCATATAAGACTTCCTTCAAACTTCTTCCAGTCCTGGAAATGACAAACCTGAGTGGAGGAACAGGCCATCTACTCCAGGGATCAGATGCAGCAGGAGGCAGGACAAACCTGGCTCCAGCAATGAATGCTATACCACCATCTCTCTTGCTAGTCCTGATGGCTGTAACAGACTATTAATTTAATTTGGTGGTAATGCTGTTTTGGTTTTGGCAACTTACCAGTTTTCTAAATAAAGACTTGAATTTATAGAAACTCTCCCTTCTTCTTCGGTAAGACACCCAAGCCATTCACAGTTAAAATCTGAGCTAGTTATGTCTGTAATTATAAAAAAATGCCAAAGGAGATTATAATTTAGAGGTTAACAGAATATTTCTAAATTAATTATGAGTAAAAGGCATAAAATTCCTTTAAAAAATAATAAATAACTGAATGGAAGTCAGAGGATAACTTCACGTTAGGAGGACACAGTAGGGACCCCAAATGACAGAAAAAAAAAAAAAACAACAGG